>NC_081410.1:339242637-339565494 GCF_030272615.1 Cryptomeria japonica
ACCTTTCTTGTTAGACCCTAACTGGTCAACCTTCAAATCTACACTTTGTTGCTTTGTTGGTGGAACACCTTAACCGATCACCATACATGCCAATCCACAGCATGCCCATCTTCATCAAACAAGAGCTCTTCACTTGTCACTTTGTCAGTTTTATCGGTGAACATACTTACCAGTAATCACCTTGATGACAACATATCATCAACCTTCAACTGTTTTCGTATGAGGCATATGCATACTAGTTGAACTTTGTATCTGCAACTGCTACAATGCATTTCTCCATCATCAGTCCAGTTGCAATTTATGTTTGCAACTGCTCAACCTTTTGCCTTCTTCATTATTTAACTGGTTCTTCTCTTAGATGGATTGTCAAGGTGGAAGACTGATTTGTCTAAGTGAAAAACCCTTCACTCTTCATTTGTCCTGGTAACTCATCATATCTTCGAGACTGATCCGATGCACATCCCTAATCTCATGCACCTAATGAAACTTAGTGTTTCACTAGTTAATTCAGTGTGAGCCTTCAATCACTTGCCTTTTCTTCCTCCAACAACCTTCTCTTAGAGGGATATGATGCATTTCATGTGTAATAGGAGATAAACTCCACTTACTAGCGAGAGTGGATCCTTGTCATCTACAACCTTCAATACACCAATGTGGCATCCCTGTTTGAGAAACATATCGTCAAACATGCACATGTGATCCTGTTGGGCATACTCACTATCATTCATCTCCTCATTAGGTGACTGCAACATTATTTGGTGGGAGTCCTGCAGATTCACATCCACACAACATACTAGTATCCAGCAAATACTTCACCTCTAGTGTTGATGTGATTTAGATAACATTCTATGTCTTCATCACAATCAACATCCAAGCATCTTTCTCACCCTGCTTTTACACTAGACATTAGCTTTCCAGTTGGCAACTACTCACTTTGTTGATTTATCTTCTCTGTGTTTATACATGCTCACCAATTAGAAACCATACACTGTCAACACATCACTTATCATTTGACATCCTCTGCTTACTGGTGATAGACTATACCAGTAACTTGGTAGACTAGTTGACATCAATGACCGCACATCAACTATTTTCCCATACCAGTTGTCCTTCTATAATGGTTGACATCGATGAAAATACAATGCCAACAATCTCCCCCTTTGGCATTGATGTCAACACGTGTAGTATCTATCATACTACAGAATATTTATCCCCCTTTGACAAAAATGGTAGAGGGCACTATTAGGGTTTTTCTCCTCATATTTATCGAGCACTGGAATATATTTTTCTCCCCTTTATCTCTAACTGGATGCATTTTATCAAACCACAACATTTGAAATGGAGGGCTCAACCACCAAGTGATACCAATTTCTTAGTAATCAAGTGTATATGCAAACTGGGGTCCTAATGCATATGCAAGATTGAAACCAATTGAAAGGCCCGTGTGTCAGTGAATACAACATACCTGTCCATGAAACTGCATCATTACCCTTATGATACCAATTTATCTTAAGAATCAAATGTGATTGTACTATGAGTGCTACCAATTGGGAAAGTAGATACCCTTAATCATGAAATTGTCTTGGGTATTCCTATAATAATTTCCATCTTCTGTAGTTGATGCAGCCAATACACCCATAAGTTCAAGCATGTCATTTTTGCATCATGAGCACTTTAACTCCCCCCGAGTCATACATCTCAGGTCCTTATTGCTTGTTAGGTTCAAAGCTAGAGCTCCATTTTGCACCATATACTAGTTGACCTGTGCATATGTGATCAACTGATGATCTTTCAACTCCATTATATCTATCATAGTATATGACATAATCATATATGTACACAATGCCATTCAATATTAGTATCATACCATATATCAAACCGGTTAGCCCAAAAAGATGCATTCATACAAGATCAATTACTGGGCCAACATATGTCATTCAAGTCTTCATCAACACCACCTGAGACATTATAACCATAATCCATGCACTAGGGCTAATACAATGATCATGAATCTCATTGTCTTACATAACCTGCAAGTACCTATTAGCATTCATACCAATAACATCATGTATGTACCGGTTTCTTGTACGAGTCTGTCATCACTATCAGAGCACCTTCCTGTAACTCCTGACATCTTATGACAATTTGTATCTGATCTCAATTGCAAATTTCCCATCCATTGACACATGCAGTAGTGATCCATCTTTCATCTATAGGTGTGTAGCCAAAGCAGCCACTACACACACTTTCCATCTCATTTTCTTCTTTCTTACCGACATCAACTTGTTCCTCCATATGTCTCTTCCACTAAGGGGGGTGAATTATAAGGTCAATGTGCTACTCCCCCTAAGGTCTTGCATCTCCTTTAAGCCTTAGGAGATATCACTTGTGCATTGAATGCACAATGTCGGTCCATGGTTGCATCTTCTTGCTTCTTCCTCCATTCCTATTTGATCTTCTTCCCATTTTCTATCTTGGGAGAAGGTCTTACCTTATTTTTCTGATTGGTCCTTTCTCTACCGGATTCTACATCATGACTAGAAGCATTGTTGTAGTAGCAAACTACACTCATACCAAGAAATTGTCCTAAGGACCTTTTATCAAACCGGTTTGACCACCTTCTTCTGGTGATACCATTGTAACCGGATACTAGAACCAATGGTCCTCTTGATCCTATGGGACCATTTCTCCTTTGGTTCCATGTAGGTTTTTATCTCCATATGCTCTAATTCCATTTCTATGTTGAGAATAATTGCTATACCTTCTTCCATATGACTGCAAGTCCTTCTTTCTACATTCAAACTCTCTATGACCAAATCCATTGCAGTTATAACAAACATTATTTGCATAACCTAGAGAGGAATTATGCATGTTTCTACTCCTTGATACATTTTTCTCATATGAATGATACCTATGAGATCCTAGATTGTTTCTTCTAGAACACTTTCTACATTCTTCTTCCTATGGCCATAACCATTATATGCAAAGCAATAACCAGAAAAGGAAGGTTTATAACTTACAAACTTATTCTGTCATTCATGGGGAGATCTTATCGGTTTGGCATCCCCATTTCTACTTCTCTAGGGATGGACCCTAGGTTGTCCATTCTTTGCATTTCTTCCATCTGATCTCTTCCTTTCCCACACCTACTTTGTCTTATGGGCGGTAGCATTTCTTTGTCCTCTACCAGTAAGAGGTCTTCTTTGTTGTCTTCTCATGTTCTTGCTTCCGGTGAAGCTTCCTTCTCCCATCTTCCCTTTTCCTTTTGGATTTGAATTGTTTCTCCTTCTTGTAGCACTGGTCTTCATCCTTGACTCCATGTCTTCACCGATTGTGGTTAGATCTACCTTCTTTTGGGGAGCATTTCTAACTATGAAGGTTTGTCCCTTGTTATCTCCATTTGAGGAGACAAACAAAATGTCATTGTGGGGGACATTCTTTCTTGTAGAGAATTCACCAACACCACTTCCTAATCCACTGGTATCCTTGGCATGCTTTTTCTTTTTCAACATTTTATCCAAATCATCACTGCTTCCATCAAACTAGATTCTTACCTTGAGCTCATCCTAACATTTCTCAGGTTCATTTTGGAGAATCTCCGTTTCTCCTACCAGCTGCTGATATTCATTATCCTTGACTTTTAGCTTAGATGCTAGATCATTACATCGGCACACCTTAGTGTCTTCTTGTTGAGTCTTTAATTCCAAGACACATTTCTCAGATTCTTGAAGGCATCTGATCAACTGGTTTTGCTCCATAATAGAAGCATTCTTGAATAGCTTGTATTCATTTCCCATTCTACTAAGCTCCTCAAGTGTAGTTACAAGTTCTCCTTCAAGATCAACTTCTTCTTCATCTTCTTCTTCTCCTTCACTATCACTTCCAAACACATCTTTCTAGTAGGAGTGATCCGCATGATCATTCAAAGATGTGTGCCTCTCATCCTCTAATTTTTGAGCCATGAAGAGGCGGGTTCCTTCTTCATCATTTCTTTGGCTGCAAACATATCTGCCTTCATTATCTACAAATACAAGAGTTGTATTTCTCATCTTGTCTTCACAAACTGGTTTTGTAGTGGTAGGCTCATTTCCATAGAGCTTCTTCAATCTATCACATAGTCTTTTTGTCAATCCTACATCTATCCACCTATGAGGAGACATAATCTAATAACCTACTGAGTATAGCCTTCATTGCTACATCATTGCACTAATTTCTTCTTCCTGCATCTAAGTTGGTGGGAGGACTGACTTTACTAGGGCAGCCATTTACAACAGACATCCATACATCATACCCTAATGAGGATAGGTAGACTTCCATTATGTAACACCAAATGAAATAGTTAGACCCATTAAACACCAAAGTAGAGATTAACTCAAAACAACCCATTGTGTCCTTATACCAGAATCTACCCAAGCTAGAGAAAGTTTATTGACTGGGAACCTAGGCTCTCATACCAATTGTTAGACACAAGATACCATTGAGAGGGGGCTGAATCAATGGTTTCCAATTTATTCTCCCTTAATCTCCTAAGTATATGTACCGATTAACATCCTAATACTTAGTAGGCATGTTGATAAGACAAACCAAGACAATTTAATGCAAGCATACACAAGGGCACATCACATGACACCAATATATACGAGGAAAGCCCAAGATGGGAAAAACCTCGATGAGAAATGTTGTTGGAGTCTACTGCTCCAATCTAACCACACAATAGAAATCTAATTACAATATTTATGGAGCCAACCCCTGATTTAGAGCACCAACCCAAGGAGCACCAACCCAAGGAGCACCAACCCCTGCACCGAGATCCAACTTAATGATTTTCAAGGAACATAATCAATTACAAAAGTAATAGCCTTGTTACAAAAGGAACTTTGTAACTCTTATTCAAATCTCTCTACCGGTTCTTCTCTCTTCAATCATCTATCGGTTCTTCTCACCTTCTCACCGCAACAACCTTATCTCCTGTTGCACCCTTGCTAGTTCAACCTCTTCTTCTTCTCTATCAGTTTTTTTCTCTATCACACTGCTACTATTCACCACCGATCTTGATAACTTAGTCAAATGTCTACCATCTGATTCCTGTCAGTTCTCAGCTTATCTTCTCTTCTATCTTCTTTTCCTCTTCTCTATCGGTTCACCACCACCGGTACATTCCTTTTTCAGACTTATTAGCAAACTATCGGTTGTCTCACTGATGTTGATTGAAATCTTCAATCCGATTCTCTCTCTCTCACATAGTCTCTCCTCTAAATCTCATTGAGAACTTGACTATTTTGTCCTCTCCTATTGCAACACCTCTCATCAATTTTGACTTGCATATTTATAAACAAGTCTTCCCACCAAAAAACAATTCAAAATTCAAGCGGTTAGGGTTTCTTCGTCAACCTCGAGGCAAACTAAATCCAATCAGATATCATCAGATCTGATCACCTTGATTGATGATCTGCAACACATCAATCAACACCACCATTTTTGTTCCTTTCAGAGCACGCCTTCCACATATAGCAATCCTCTTTTAATATGTCATCTGATCTCTTGGTCGACCACCAAGAATAGTTTGATGATTTCCTTCACCTACCTTGATATGGTCAATCAGTCTATCCTGAATCTTTGTTGTCCTTTTTACCTTGAGCTATAAACCTCTACTAAATATCCCATGAATCATGCAATCGACATAAATGTTGACCTGCCACATCTACCTCACCGACAAACACTTCACCAACACATCACACTGACCTGTGCATGCATGCTTTCCACTTCAATTAGATGTGGAATCTTTGTCAGCATCCACCTTTTCCAGGTCATATGTGTCAGTGTGGATAGGATCACCGAGTAACCCCATAACTGGGTTCATCTACCGATTCACAAACCCTATCGGTTATACCCTAACCGGTCAACCTTCAAATCTGCACTTTACTACTCTGCCAGTGGAACACCTTAATTGATCACCATACATGCCAATCCACAACATGCCCATCTTCATCAAACAAGAGCTCTTTACTTGTCACTTTGTCAGTTTTATCGGTGAACATAATTATCGGTAATCACCTTGATGACACCATGTCATCAATATTCAACTATTTCCATCTGAGGCATATGCATACTAGTTGCACTCTTTATTTGCAATTGCTGCAATGCCTTTCTCCATCATCACTCTGGTTGCACTTTCTATTTGCTACTACTCAACCTTTTGCCTTCTTCATTATTTGACCAGTTCTTTTCTTAGCCAGTTTGTTAAGGTGGTAGACTCATTTGTCTAAGTGACAAACCCTTCACTCTTCATCTATCTTGCTAACTCATCATATCTTTGAGATTGATATGGTGCACATTCCTAATCTCATGCACCTAAGGAAACTTAGTGTTTCACCAGTTAATCCAGTGTGAGCCTTCAATCACTTGCCTTTGCTTCCTCCAACAACCTTTTCTTAGAGGGATATGCTGCATTTCATGCATAATAGGAGATAAACTCCACTTACTGGTAGGAGTGGATCTTTGTCATTTGCAACCTTCAATACACCAATGTGGCATCCCTATTTGAGCAACATATCTTCAAATAGGCACATGTGATCTGATTGGGCATACTCATTGTTAGTCATCTCTTCATTAGGTGATTGCAAAATTATCCAATGGGAGTCCTACAAATTGACATCCACATAGCATACTGGTAGCCTGCACATACTTCACCTCTATTGTTTATGTGATTTAGATAACATTCCACCTCTTCATCACAATCAACAATCAACATCCAAGCATCTTGCTCACCCTTCTTGTACACTGGACATAAGGTTGCTGATTGGTAACCACTCACTTTGTTGATTTATCTTCTCCCTATTTATACATGCTCTTCAGTTAGCAACCATACACTATCAAGACATCACTTACTAGTTGAAATCCTCTCCTTATGGGTGATAGATTATATTGGTAACCTGCTAGACTAGTTGACATCAATGACTGCACATCAACTATTTTCCCATACCGATTGTCCTTCTATACCGGTTGACATCAATGACAATACAATGCCAACACATCCACATCTTCTGGATTAGTAGAGGAGCTTGCTTCTCTAATGTAGGCAGGTCTCTCAAGATCTATAACGAAACCAACTTGGTGATGAACATTAGGAAATCCATCCCTAGAACATAAAAAATCAGCTATAGCCTCTTGATTTTGGAACTAGTCTAAATGTGGTTGTTCTTCATGCCCCCAGTCTATTAGGTGGGGATACATAAGACAAAGGTCTCTATCTTCATTAGCAGGAGATGTTGCTGATATCATGTAGATCCTATTGTCAAATATATACTTGACTGACTTTGGATCAACTTGTATGTCCTCATATTCAATGCCATCATTCATAGGTGATTGATTGGCATAAGCTCTAAATGTTGAATATGTGCTAAAATTTTGGGTAGATAAGAATTCATAGTCACAGGAATTGGTTATACTTTCAATATATGTTTCTCTATCTAATCCATCTTCATCAACTTCATCAATTAGAGAAAGAGGAGTCTCAACAGTGTTGATGATAAATGGGAGAGTTTCATGACTTGTAGACCCTTCTTATGTGATAGAAGCCTCATTTAAAGCTTGGATGAGAGATAGAGGCAATATAGAATTACCTTCTCTAGCTGGTACTATGCATGTTTCCCTTGATGACTCGATTGAGGATGATGGCTCCAAATGAGTATTTGATTCATTTGTTGGTGCCAATCCTATTTTTGTCACCACAATAACATGGGATGTCAGTGCAAAGGCAATTTTTGACATGTTGTTCTATCTTGGTGACCTAGGATATTCCTCCTCATTTGTTATTTGTGCTATTTTTGGCAAATTTTGAATAACCAGAGTATATCGTCTAGAAGTCCTTTTTCTTCTTGTCATGTTCATATATCCCAAGCCCCAATTTTGTGTATTTTCTCATGGTATTATAGGTTCCATAATGTCTTGAGAATGTGTCACCAATATTGTTGTGCCATCATAACCATGTTGTTGTAGCATTTTGAATCATCCATTGCCATATTGATCTAAAGGGAGTCTGATAATTGGATGTTCATCTTCTTCTTTATAGAGCCATATTTTTACATCTTCCTCTAAGGATTCTTCATTTATCTCTCCCCATCTTATGAAGGAACAAGAATCTAAAAATCAGACTATTTCTTTCCCTTTATTTTTACTTTTGGGGTTTGGTAAGCCTCTCCCAAAGGATCTAGGAGACAATTGTCCCACTAATACTGTTTCAAAACATGAATATTCATCACATACTTCATCCTTGATCTGGAGAGGTGATGCTATAGGTGTATGAGATGATGATTCTAGTGTATCTAAAATATTCAAAGATTCCATCTACATGGTGATCAAAGTTGCTTGATTGATTGGGACTTGATTATCTATGCTTTCTTTAAGGTAGTTACAATATTGAAAGGGATATAAATCACCTTGTATTGTGACCTCAACACAATTATAAGGGAACTTAACACATTGGTGGAAAGTGGAAGGTACTGCCTACATGGCATGTGTCCATGAGTGCCTTAGTAGCATATTGTATCCCAATTATCGGTCCAAAACTTGGAAGGTGATATCCATGGTGATAGATCCTACTTGTATAGATAAGGTCACCACACCCTTGGATGGGCATTCTTCATCATCATAATATTTAATATGTATTCACTTAGTGATATGGATATGATAATGTGAGTAATCCAAAGCTTTGATCAGTTAAGAGTGCATATGTTGAGTCGATCTCCACCATCTATTAAGACTCTTCTAACTTTTCTTCTATGAACAAGTACTTCTAGGTGAAGATGATCATTATGAATGGGTTTTTGTATTGGTACATCTTGATCTATCAATTCTATCTTGGAAGCGGCTAGAGTTCTAACCATGGATAGAAGGGTGTTTTTGTCTATGTTGTGGGCAACAACAAATTCTTGGAGAGCCTTATCTAGGATCACCTTGTGAGCCAAGGAGATACAAAGCAACTCAAGAAATGAAATTTGCACTAGGGTCTTTCTTAGTTGATCCACTACACTGTAGTTACTAGTTGGTGGAGGTGGATTAGATGGAACCCCTTGCAATGTGACTTTAGATCGACGAGTGATAACAATACAATCTCAATTCCTTGGATCGATTGTAATGGTAGCCACTATTTCATCTCCTAGATTGATTGTATTGATTGCATAATCATATGCTATATTGGTATAATTTGCATTGTCGCTATGTGTCCCTGAACTTGAAGCCTTTCCTTTGTCATATTTGACAAAAGTATCCTTGAATATGGTATGATCTGTGTTAGTAGATCCCCTGTTAGAATCCATAGTAATGTCACCCTAATCAATGAGATCTTTTATCAAATTTTTGAGCTTATAACAACTTGTTGTCTTATGGCCTTTAACATAATGATATTCACAAAAGTCATTGTCATTCCACCAAGTAGGTTTGAAAGGACTCAGCTCATATGGTCTAACCTCTAGTAGAGTGATGACACTGGCTTGAATCAGCTTTTTAAGAGCGGAGTTAATTGGTTCCCCAAGGGATGTATAATTCCTTCTAGGTGTACTGATCCTTGGAGGCCTTTGATTACTAGATTGGATTGCATTGGAATTTGTTGATGTTGTATTACTACCTTGAGATTTATTTCTATTAGGGACAAAAGAATGAACTAGTCCTTGAAGTGATAACACTAGTTGACCTCTATGGACAACACGGGAATCTACAACCCCATCACTTGTTTAATTATTATACTTGGATGATAACTTTGTTTTTTTATTACTTGAATTATTGGTTGGTCCATTGTCTTTGTGATATTTAAATATCACTTTCTCTACTAGTCCCTTTTCACACTTTATACCCTTTTCTATTATTTCCTTGAATGTATGAAGGCATTGTTGGGAAAATGGTGTCCCAACCTTTGATTTACATGAGGTTACTATTTATAGTAAGTTTTCATTTGAGCACAAAATGGTGAGAAATTCTCCTCAAAGCTTTTGGTTGGCTAGATAAGCATTTCGATAAAGTTGTATCACAAGATCACAACTAGTTTTGAAGATATTAAATTTTTCATTTTGGAGGGGTGCAATGAAAGATTTAAATTTAATTTTAAGGAATTTAGAGGTCTTGAAATGCCTTGAAAAGTGGGTGTAAACAATGTAGCAGTTTACAAGGCAATAGAGCACTTTGCGAGCTTTCCAACAATTCAAATGGTTCATCAATAGGATACACAGTTCTCAAGTTATGGCCTCCAGAAGTTTGTACTCCTAAAATAGGAAATATTAAATGCATCAGACACATAAATGAGTTGTAAAAAGGGAGGGACACAACATAGGGCATCTAGAAGTGAGATAAGGTCAGCTACACCTTATTGGGTGGTTTTAGCCCAAGGTTTTGTAATACCATTTGACGGTTTCTTGTATTGTATCTCCTATAAATGAGTTGTGTGAGATAGAGGTTGCGTGTAATAGTCTTATGGCTATTGAGTTACCTTTGAATCTTTGATTAATGGTACTCCTATGAAGAGATTGCTCTGCAAGTATATTAGAATTTATTTTTTATTGTGGAATAATATATCGGGTGGCTTTTAGAGTGTGGGGTTTTTCTCTCGAAAGGGTTTTCCCCACGTAAATCACTAAGTTATGGTTTGAATTATATTATATCTATTTCTATTTTCTATAACTCTTGTGATGATTTGTAAATTTTTTTGCATTACCCTCCTCTGAAGGTTAGTGTAGGAAGTTGTTTTGCTACTTAAATTTCTTACAGACATTGCATCTATAATGGATATTTAACTTGAGGAATGAGGTTCTCAATGAATATATCCACTTGTTCGACCTTTATAATGTGATTGACACATCTGTGGTACAAAGTTCTCCATCATTGTAGGAATGAAGTGAGTGTTTCACCTTGTCTTTGCTTGGCAGCACATAAATCTATAAAAGTAACTATATTGTCTATATTGTGTGAAAAAAATGTTATAAACTACTTTGCCAATTCACCCCATGAGGTAATTCTTGGTGGTAAATATCAAAACCAGTCTAATGTTGTTCCTCCCAAACTCTTGGGAAATAGACACATCAAATATGTGTCTTCATGGGCTACTTCAATTCATGTTGTATAAAACTCTCTAACATGATCCAAGGGGTTACCTTTTCCTCTATATTTATCAAACTTTGGGGTCTCAAAATATTATAAAAAGGAGGCATATTCAAATTCCTATCGAAAGGATAAGGACAAAGATCTTCCATGGTGTAGCTCTTCTTTTCATTTCCTATTTGCATATGACTCATTTGTCTTTTGAGATTCTACACTTGCTGAGCTAAGATTTATGTTTGGGTCAAAGGTGTATTGGCCATATAGTTATTTCCCATAAAAGGACTAGTGTTTGAGTATACTGGACCTTGCTGGAACATTGACTAAGTATTTAACTATGTACCTTGATTACCATTGGGTGCTAAAAATTATGCAAATTGAGTACTGACACTAGGCTAGATTGATCCATAAATTCCAATTGAGCCTTGATTCATATTCTGACCACTATAGGTAGACCCAACTGAAACTGATACTAGGGATTAGGTAGCACTTGTGGTTGTGATATTATGGGCCACTGTTGTTGTCATTGTTTGTGAAGTAACATTGGAAGTAGCTTGGGATGTAACTCTTGATTGAGAATTCCAAGTTGATATCATAATATTTTGAGTTATCGTGGCTTGTGTGCTTTGAGATATACCATGAGTTGAGCTTGAAGATGCTACTTGTGTTTGTGTAACGTTTGGTGTCTAATTTATATTTTGAGTCAAGGTTACTCTTGGTGGTAATATTGTTGAAATATCAACATTTAGGGGTAAATTGGCCCCATTTTGAATCAAAAGTGAAAGATATTGATCTCTGTCATTGTTGATAAGAACATTTAAGACCATGAGGAGTTGTGGATCTTTTTGAGTTGCCTCCAATTATTTTTGTGTAAAATTTTATTGTATTTTGTCTATTGAAGGCATTTTGTTTATATTTATTTGCAATATTGTAGGTTGTATAGCTTGTGGTTATTGGTAAGTTCCTCAATCAATGTTCCATGTGGGGTTGAATAATGGGTCATTATTTGGATTCAATTTAGCTCTTTCTGATTTGGTAACTGGCATGAATGACTTCTATGACACCTAGGAAATGCAAGACCTTGGACAAGTTATGATGCAATCTAAAAGGATGATGCTAGAATCTGCCACTCTATTGGGGAGGAATTTTTTCTTGTATGGTAAGCCTTTTCAGTTGTTGTCAAACAATTTCTTATTCTCTTTGTCAAATAATTTCTTGTGCAACTTATCTCTCAATTCAGATTGACTTTCAGATTTCGTTGTCTATAACATATTTGACTTCTTCATACTAAGGAAGATCAATTCTCAAATCCCAAGAAAGGTTATCCAAACCATCAATTATTTCTAATTGATCATCATCTATCCCAAGGTTGGGGTTTTCAAAAGGGAATTCACTATCACCTACTAAACCCATGCAAATGATATGCTACAAGACCTCCTATAGATGATGGACTTTTATAGACGTGAGTGAAGACTATGCAAGGATTAACTTGAGACTAAAATGAAATACATGGATTCTTGTGAAATCTATTAGAGTATGCAATACTAACTCTCTTCTAAGAGGGACTTAAATGATGACAATGCAAAGACTAATTTGAATGCAACTATTTGACAAAGATTAACATTATTTCTAGGCATGAAGTGAGGACTTGTGCAAAGATTTGTGAAAAATGAGGATGTAAATTGTGACTATGCATTGACTATGCAAATGTATGAGAACTAAGATCACAAGAGATAATCATGTTTTCTCTATTTTTTTGAAAGTGACAACCTTTTCGGGTTATTGTTTGACAAAACTTGACTGTGTTTGACTGATTTTCTGATTATGTCTTGACTGATGTATAATTGTTTGATACCTAATCTTGAAAAATATGAGTGAAATACAATAGCAAGTAAGAAGACAGTTTGATATAATCCAAACAAAAGAGTGTATTTCGTTCATAGGATTTTTTCAAATCCCCATTTTTTCTAGGATCTTTTCAAACCCCAATTATTTTCTATAGATTTTGGCCAAATGAACACAAATTAGTCAGTCTCTTCTAATGTCAAAAGGTCATTCATAATACCACAACCCACATCATGATACTCCTTCAGGTCAAACAACCCTATCACACCCTAAGGTACGCCCTTTTTTTTCCTTTTGTCATAAGTTGAACCAAAGAGAATTGCTTCTCAATTGGATCATTTTCTTGGGAGATGTATGGTGAGTGTCTTGGGGGCAGATTCTTCCCCACCCTTGCACTGTGATATTACAAATGTTTGGATACCACTTAGCTTGGCCTCTATTTCTTAAGGTTTGTTGTAAGGCTTTCGTTTGATGCATCAATGATAAATTCCATAAAGAGGCTTCCCAACCTTTAGAACAAAGGTTTTATGTATCTCAAGGATACTAGGGGAAGGCTATCAATGAACATTGTTGTTGGATGTGATTTTCATCACAATCCATATTTGATTATAGTGGGTTGGAATACTTTCCTTTAGCCATTCCCCACTTAGGTCATTCCCCTCTCAGTGACCTTATGGGATTCTTAGGAGGACAGGTCTGCTAAAGGTTTTATCCTAATTGCAATAAAGGAAAGAAAGCATAAAGAGTGATCATGGCTTTTGATCACCCAATTAAGGGGAGAGCATATACCTATCACTTTTGAAACACAGTAGATAAAGTTTTTTCTTTTTATCTCATCATTGCAATGTGATCTAATTGCTATTTGGAGATATTACTCCAACAATCATGGTGTTCTTTTTAACCTAGATAGCAATAGTGAATGTTCTTTTTAAGCCCAAACATTGCAACAAAAAATCTTGAGAGTAGTTTGAAATCTATTACAAGAAGATAAGCCTCATAACAAAAGGAAATGTGACATTTTCTTTTTCCTTATAGATAGAAGTGTGGCTTGTTCTTTTTATCCCTTTGTAGCAAAAAAAGTAAAATTTGTCTTGTTCTCTTTAATTTGCACCCAAAAGACAAATGTGAGCTAATATAACTCCATTGGACCTACAACAAACATTAGCACCTGCAAAACCTTTTGAAACGTTAGTCAATATTATGGGTTGGCAAGCCTAGAATGTCCTTTGGGTTACAAAAAGTTTACTCTTTGTCTATAACTGATGTACTGGAACACAAAACATTAGAAAAAATAAAATGTCAGAAATACTACAGAAAATACAGAATAGAAATCTCCTAAAAAAATCCAAAAAATTTGATTCATATTCTAATCGAATGCAAATTACTATGTGACCAGATGCAAATTTTGGTCACATAAATTGCGAATTTATGTCTCTGTGGATGCAGCTCAAAGTCTGGTGAATGTAGTGTTTTGTTTGAGCAAATGAGAATTGATAATAGACAAAAATTTTAAAAGACAAAGAGAAAACTACAAAATAGAGGATTAATTCAAAATGATATTACCCATGACCTCGATTTCGTTGAATATGTCAAATTTCTCCAAGTATTTATTGTTGGTATTTTGGATATATTGATATGGTTTTGCCATTGATGTCAACACTTATCAACTCTGGAAATGTTAACCGGCAAGCAAGTGACTTATGCACAGTCACCGGTATCTTGTTCACTGACACTTGGAATGACAGGAAAGCACTTGGTTGTGTCGAAGACATCATTTGGACACTTTGTCTTGGAAATTTTTTCATTGGTATATTCGTGTTTGCGTATTTGCTGTTATCGGTAAATAGGTCCAAGATAAGCACTGACAGGCTTATCTATTCCAGATCAGCACGACACGCTATGGAGACAATTTATTATTGTTGTAAATGTGCTAAGCCGACATGTTGAATCAGATATTGCATCGATTATTGTTTTACTTGTAAATTGTTTTTATTGTAATATCTTTTGTAAAGCCGACCTATACATTTTGGTCCTAGGCTTTAGTATATATGTAAGATCTTATTTGATTGAAGTAGAAAGAAGGAAGCTGAATGAGAAAAGGATTGTAATAAGGTATACGCTAGAATAAGCAGAGCTATACATGCAGACATCATTTGAAGGTTGAAGGAAGGATTTGTAAAGACATATTAGAACTGAACCGGTACTGAATCCAACATATAAAGATGTTATTTTGAGCACTACATCATTATTGGATTTAACCATCCAATTCTAGTTAGTGTGACTCCTATTTGTGTTTGAGCAATGAGCTCTAAGCGCTTGGCCTTTCTGCATGTGCAAACCCCCTATTGTATACACATACTATCTATAGTAATATCATCTAATTGTGGGTAAGGTTTCCCACTGTGGATTTTCCCCTTACAGGGTTTCCATGTACAAACATTGGTGTTATGTGTTGTGGATGTTGTTGTCTTTCTATTTCATGCATTAATCTTTACCACTAATGCAATTAACTGATAAACTGTCTACCGACATTAAGTTTGGTTTACCAGTGTTAAGCATTGATTTTTGGTTAAATTAATTTTGGTTTAAATTCATTTGACAAATGATTCACCTCCCCCTCTTAGTTGTCTCTGGGACCTAACAATTGGTATCAGAGCCTAGTCCTCTTTTTGCATAAGTTTAATAGCTTGAGGAGATCCAATGTCTTCTAACTATTTCAGGAATGACAATCCTAAACTTGATGGAACCAACTATGGCATATGGAAGATTAGGATGGAGACACATCTAAATTGCATTGGAAAGGACATCTAGGAAGTTACAAATAATGGCTATACTGCTCCTACTCAAGGTCAACCTAATCCACCTAACTTGGCTAAAGATGAAAAAAATGATTGCAAAGCAAGAGAAGCACTTTTGAGCGCATTATCAGATCAGCAAATCATGGGATTATCAGATAGATCTACTGCTAAAGCTATTTGGGACCATTTGGAAACATTGAATGAAGGAGATTCCATAGTCAAAATTGCAAAACTTGAGAGCTTCCGGGTCAGGTATGAAAATCTGAAAATGGAATAAGATGAAAGAATTTCTGCTTTTATGAAAAGAGTAAATGAAATTGTTTTGGGTATTAAATGTTGTGGAGGAACCTTAAGTGAAGATGAAATTGTTTCAAAAGTTATAAGAGGATTGCCACCGGCATACAAAATGAGAGTTATTGCTATAAATGAGTTAAGAACAATGCCTAATACATCAATAACTAGAGATAAATTGATTGGAAAACTTTCAGCTTTTGAAATTGAGGAATTTGGTCTTGTTGCTACTATAAAGATAGATTTAGCTTTTAAGGCATCAACATCATCTGTATCATCATCATTTGACAAATCTAATTGGAAAGCCTTTTATGCAAGAGAACTTGAAGAAAGAAGGAGAGAAAATGAAGAACCTGAAGAACTTGAAGCACTATTTGCAAGAAAAATGCCTAAAGGTCCAGTTGGAAGTAAGTATGAAGGTAAAGCACCCTTTAAATGTTTTAATTGTAATAAGATTGGTCAAATGGCTTCAAGATGCCCTGATAGACATGCAATATTGAAAGAAGAAGCTAGAAGAACATACAAGCCTAACCCTAAATATCAGAGATACAGATTTAAGAAGAATAAAGACAAGTCTTGTTATCTTGCTGATGAAGGAGTCACTGATGATTCTGATGAGGATCTGACAGACAATGGATGGGTCTTTGTTTCTATAATAGAAGAACAACCGACACCTACTATTCAACTGGTAGAGTGGGCCCTAGTAGCTAAAATTGAAGTTAAGGATGAATGGATCATTGATTCAGGATGTTCACATCATATGACTGGTGATAAAAGTAAATTCTTGATATTTTAGGAATATAATGGAGGTCTAGTAAGATTTGGAGATGATAAAGCTTGTTTGGTCAAAGGAAAAGGTACTATATCTCTTGATCATAAGCATAATCTTTTGAGTGTTGGTCAATTAGTTGAAAAAGGATTTCAGTTACAATTCAAGAATGGGAAATGCAAAATTATGAACAGAACTGGTTTGGAAATTGCAACCGGTACTAGAGGTAATATCTTTCATTTGAATAACAGTGAAAAGACATGCTTGATTGTGCATATTGATGAAACTTGGCTATGGCATAAGAGACTCTGTCATGTAACATTTGAGAGATTTACCCAAGATTGTTAAACCTCACAATCCGGTATGTAAGGAATGTCAATTTGGAAAACAAGTTAGAGCATCTTTTAAAAGTATTCCAGAAAAATCGAATAATGCTCTTGACTTAATTCATACTAATTTATGTGGTCCAACTAGAACTAAAAGCTTACAAGGTGATAGATATTTCATGTTAATCATTGATGACTATTCTAGAATGTGTTGGGTTACTTTTCTCAGAGAAAAATTAGAAGCACTTGGGAAATTCAAGCTATTCAAAGCAATGGTAGAAAATAAAACTGGCAAGAAAATCAAATGTCTGAGATCAGATCAAGGAGGTGAATTCACATCTAAGGAGTTTAATACATTCTGTGAAGTAAATGGAATCAAAAGACAGTTATCAACACCCCGGACACCCCAACAGAATGGAGTTGTAGAAAGAAAAAATAGAACCATCTTGGATGCAGCTAGAAGTATGTTATCAGAAGCAAATCTACCACATGTATATTGGAGAGAGGCAGTAAGCACAACAGTCTACACATTCAACAAAGTTCACATCAAAGGTGAAACTGGTAAGACCCCTCATGAACTATGGTTTGGTATTACTCCTAATCTTAAATATTTCAAAATGTTTGAAAGTAAATGCTATACTAGAAGAGATGAGTATATTGGCAAATTTGATCCTAGAAGTGATGAAGGAATATTTCTTGGTTATTCATCTAAGAGAAAACCATATAGATTTTTTAACAAGAGATTGGAGAAAATTGTTGAGAGTACAAATGTTAAAAATTGATGAATAGTTTAGAGGAACTTCAAGGTATATAGACTCTGAACCGGCAACAGAGATACTGACAAATGAACCTACATTGAACACACCGATACAGAATGAAGATCCAGTTACACCGGTATCATCTGAAAATTCCACTATAACTAAAGAACAACAACAAACAAAGACACACTAGTATGTAATATTGAACCACTCTGAAGATTAGATAATTGGGAACAAGTATCAAGGAGTTATGACATGAGAAAGACTGGCAAATGAAGAGGTATGTCTTATTTCTGAAATTGAACCAGCATCAATTAATGAGGCATGTGAAGATAAACACTGGATTAAAGCTATGGAAAAAGAATTAGAATAAATTAAGAAGAATAATACATGGACATTAGTTCCCTGGCCTAAAGATAAAAATGTAATTGGAACAAAATAGGTATTCAGAAACAAACTTAATGAAGATGGTAAGGTAATCATAAATAAGCAAGACTAGTGTGTAAGGGATATTCACAGAAAGAAGGAATTGATTACAATGAAACCTTTGCATCGATAGCTAGAATTGAGGCAGTCAGATTATTCTTGGCTTTTGCAGCACACAAGAACTACAAAGTATATCAAATAGATATTAAATGTGCATTTCTGAATGGAGATCTTGAAGAAGAAGTTTACATTGAGCAACTTGATGGATTTTCTTTGACATATAACAAAGATATGGTTTGCAAGTTAAGGAAAGCTTTGTATGGGTTGAAACAAGCTCCAAGAGCTTGGTATGCTAGATTGGATAAATATATTTTGAAGATTGGTTTTTCTAAAGGTAATGCTGACAACAACTTATACTATAAAGGGACTAATGATGACATTTTGGTTATAGAATTTTTTGTTGATGATATAATATTTGGAAGAAAATATGGATTATGTAAAGACTTTTCTATTGAAATGCAACAAGAATTTGAAATGTCTATGATTGGAGAGATAAAATTCTTCTTAGGATTGTAGATTTCATAGAATGATAAAGGTATATTCTTGAGTCAATATAAGTACTTGAAGGAGTTGCTAAAGAAATTTGGGATGGAAAACTCTAAACTGGTAAGCACAACTATGACTACAAATGACAAATTATCACTAAGCGATGAACCAACACCTATTAATCCAACTAGGTACAAGTCTATGATAGGAAGACTACTGTATTTGAAACAAAAAAGACCTAATATTGTGAATGCAGTATGTATTGTTTCAAGATTTCAGAGTAATCCTAAAGAAAATCATGAATCAGTAGTAAAAAGGATTTTCTGGTACTTACAAGGCACTACAAATCTTGGCTTATGGTATCCTAGAGATGAAAACTTTGAATTATGTGCATACACAGATGCAAATTGGGCAGGAGATGTAGATGATAGAAAAAACACCACAAGTAAAGAATTTTTTCTTGGAAGCAGATTAATTTCTTGGTTGAGTAGAAAATAAAGTTGCACATCTTTATCAACAACAGAATCAAAATATGTTATAGCAACAACTAACTGTACACAGGTATTATGGCTTAAGAAAATGTTGAAGGACATAAAGGTAAAATGAAAAGAGCCTATAACTATCTATTGTGATAATACAACAATAATTGATATATCTAAGAATCCGGTACTACATTCTAAAACTAAACATGTCTCTATCAAATTGAATTTTTTCAAAGAGAATGTTGAAGTAAAAGAAGTAAAACTGGTTTATGTAAATACTAAAGAGTAGATTGTAGATATCTTCACAAAGCCTTTGCCTAAGGAGACTTTTGAATATCTCAGAGATCAGCTTGGGGTCATACCCCCACTGGTAGAGACTTAGATAGTTGATGTTTGTCATCAACCGGTAGAATTAACAGAGAAATATTTTACTTCGACCTTGATGAGGAAAGCTACTTCTCAGAGGGAGTAGTTGGTATACTGAATAAGTTGGTATTTTGTATTTGAACCTGGTTTTTGTATTTCTTTGGCATTTGATGTCAAAGGGGGAGAGACTTTATCCCTTGGGGAGAGATTGTTATTTTGGGAGATTGTTGGTTTCTAGTACTTGGCATTTCTATTTTGGCACTTTGATGGTTTTTCCATCTTGTATTTCCACCAATGCCAAAGGGGGAGATTGTTGGTATTTTGGATATGTTGATATGGTTTTGTCATTAATGTCAACACTTATCAACTCTAGCAATGTTAACTAGCAAGCAAGTGACTTATGCACAGTCACCGGTATCTTGTTCACCGACACTTGGAATGACATGGAAAACACTTGGGTATATTGAAGACATCGTTTGGACTCTTTGTCTTGGAAATTTGTTCATTGGTATATTCGTGTTTGCATATTTGTTGTTACCGGCAAATAGGTCCAGGATAAGCACCGAAAGGCTTATCTATTCTAGATCAGCACGACACGCTATGGAGATGATTTATTATTGTTGTGAATGCATTAAGCCAACATGTTGAATCAGATATTGCATCGGTTATTGTTTTACTTGTAAATTGTTTTTATTGTAATATCTTTTGTAAAGCCGACCTATACATTTTGGTCCTAGGCTTCGGTATATATGTAAGATCTTATTTGATCGAAGTAGAAAGAAGGAAGGTGAATGTGAAAAGGATAGTAATAAGGTATGTGTGAGAATAAGTAGAGCTATACATGCAAACATCATTTGAAGGTTGAAGGAAGGATTTGTGAAGATGTATCAGAACTGAACCGGTACTCAATACAGCATATAAAGATGCTATTTTGAGCAGTACATTATTATTGGATTTAACCATCCAATTGTAGTCAGTGTGACTCCTATTTGTGTTTGAGCAGTGAGCTCTAGGCACTTGGCCTTTTTGCATGTGCAGACCCCCTATTGTATACACATACTATCTACAGTAGTATCATCTGATTGTGGGTAAGTTTTCCCACTGTGGTTTTTCCCCTTATAGGGTTTCCACGTACAAATATTGGTGTTATGTGTTGTGGATGTTGTTGTCTTTATGTTTCATGCATTAATCTTTACTAGTACTGCAATTAACTGATAAACTGTCTATCGGCATTAAGTTTGGTGTACCGATGTTAAGCATTGAGTTTTGGTTAAATTAATTTTGGTTTAAATTCATTTGACAACTGATTCACCCCCCTCCCCTCTCAGTTGTCTTCGGGACCTAACATTTATGCACAAGGTTATAGTATTTGGATAGAGCAGCTTGTTCTTCTAGGTTTTGGAGTCTTCTTTCCGCCCTAAGAATTTGTCGATGAGCCTATTGTTGTCTTCTATCCTCTGATTTCCTTCTTGCACTTTGGATCTTAAACCTCACCTTCCTTGCCATAAGATCCAATGCATTTCATAAAGAAAATAAAAAAATAAAATAAAATAAAAACTTCTAGATTTAGAAATTATTTATGGGCTAGAAGAACAAATAGATCGTCAATTGAAACGACAAAAGAAACTGAGGATATGATTAATTCTAGTGAAATCGAATCAATATTTAGGTGAGTGCGAATGAGAATGTGATCAAATGCGAATATTTGTCAAATCAAATGCAAGTTACTATGTTCTTGAATGTGGGTTCGTGTCTGATCGAATGCGTAGCACTTCCCACGTGTCTATACAAAACCTGCAAAAAACACAAAAAGACATGACAAAAATGTTAAAAGTTGTTTCTTCACATTGGGTTCACCATTTGTTTCAGGGGTAAATTAGCCATAGTTAATAAAAAAATAGAAGAGTAAATCATGAATACTCTAATCTAATTAAACCAACTCCTAAATAACAATGAAATGAGATTAAATCAATTGAATATAAAAGAATCAAATATAAACTCCCTCAATTAATCCAACATGCAACTTCCATTTCTCTACTCCAATATTGTGTGTGTGTCTTTCAGATATCATACTGGGATTCTTGTATATATTAGACACAATAATTTCAAAGATCGTGACTGTTGAAAATAGAGAAATGAGGTTGCTTTTATAGATTTTTTGGACAGATTGGGTGATAAATAGAATTGAATTGTTGATTGATATTTGAACTAATTTGATTGATCACTCAACTTATTTTGACTGATTTGTTAAGTGGATTCATTTGCAAGATAACTTAATTGATTGACTAGTCAACTAGATAGATTAGCTAGTTAACTGAATATATTGGGAAGAAGATTGAATAGATTGATTTGTTAGAAAAAGGAGATTGGGAGTTAAAAGTGGAGATTGAAAAGTTAAATGAGTTAACTAGTTAGTTAACTGATTTGATCAATCAGTCTTGATTTTCAACATGTGTTGTAGGATTTTTGAATTGAAATTCAATTTCATGTTTATTTGGATTTGAATTTTCATTTTCAAATGATGAAATTGAATTCTGGTGAAATGCAAATTTGGGAGAAAAGAAATTAGATGAAATTCAAATTTGGGGATTTGGAGAATGAATTAATAAATTGAATAATCTAAATGAAATTATTAAATCATTAGAAATGGAATTAATTAAATAATAAAGATTATTTAATTAATGAATTAAATCATAATTAATTAAATAGATAATATTTAATTAATATTTGAGAGAGGGTTAAATGATGAATGATTAAGGAATTGACAATAATTAGTTATGTGTATGATGATTAAATTAGCTGGAAAGAATAAGATTAATTATATTAATTAAATAATTAAAGAATTATTTAACTAATAGGACAAATAATTAGTACATGATCAATGAGACATTTCTAGGTGTCTACATGATCCATTCCCAAAACACGATAAAGGAAAAGATCCTAAGGTTGTGTTGATGGTGTTTTGATGCACCATCGAACACAGAATAAAGTATTGAATACTCTATCCTCTCTTGAGTAAAGACTCTCAAATGCTGAAGATCTGTGAAGGATCACTTGAGATGACTTCAAGGTTCTTTTATGTCAAGTCTTGACTTATTAGATAGCTTCAATTGTATTGATGTAATTTGGTGTACCTGCACGGGGACTTACTTTGAACACTTGAATGTTGGAATGATGTTGGAATTCGGGATTTCACTTGATTTGATTTTTAAAAAAGGAAAAAAGGAATAAGAGTCGAAGAGACTATTCTAACTCTAATAATGTAGGAGCAATGAATGATCTTTGATGAAACTTCTAACTAAGTCTTTCTTTGACATGCAACAAACATGTCCACAAGGCTAGTGCGATCTTCTAAGGATAGATTTATGATGTTCAAATCACCACTACAAGCATGGACACCATCAAGTTGATGCATATCAATGAAGAAGCAATAACTGAAGTTAAGCTTTTAGTTGAATGGTTCCAGTTGACTATGCAAGGCACGTTATCATCGACAAAGTGTTAGTAGTATGGATATACAAATCTCACCATTTATCATACAAATTTCTTCCATTTATATAATAATATAAAAATTAAATTGAGAAGTATAGAGACCATGCAAATTATTGAATCAACACATAAAATTCACCAGTTCTTCAATGAAGTTTACATATCTTTTGCAACAATTTCACAACAATCTTTGCCTTCTCTTTCTATTCTACTCTAAAATGTTATCTATCTAATGTCTATTGAATACTAACTATTGACTATTAACTACTGAATACTACACTTCCTCTAAAATTTTGAAATGGAGTTGGGCGGGAGTCTGTTGAGCAGGAAAGATGTTGGGGCTCAGACAAGAATCTTTGTGCACATGCTCCATGCTTCAGACAAATCTGCGGGTGATATTGAGGATGGGAATTGTAGCATGGACAGAGACCCTCATCCTATGGAACCTCCTTTTGATCCTGGGGAAGGCTAGTTTTCACAAGTCCTTGGATCTTATGGAAAAGGTTCTTCGAGAGGGGAATCTGAGCTAGAACGGAATGTGGTTTTCCAAGACCCCCTGAAATCTTGGGCTGGCTTATTTGATACGAAACCTACAGGTAAGTCTCCCTTTCCTAAGGTGAAAGATATTTCAAATAAGATAGAGGGAAAGTTTTCCATCTCCATTCCAGATGTTGTGATTGAGCATATTATATCCTTAATGGCTTTCACTTTGGTGGGTAAATTTGTTGGTCCAAGGCCTAATATTGAGAATGTAAGGGTCTACGCTAAAAATAAATAGCATCTGAAAGGTCAAGTTGATATTTTAGCATTGGCCAAAGGATTTTTTTCTTTTAACTTTTCCTATTCAAAAGATTTAGAGCGGGTGGTCTGTAGAGGCCCATGGATGTTTGGTAAAACCTCCTTGACTTTAAGAAAAGGGTAAGTGCACCAAGATGGTGAACAAAAAGGTGGGTATTAGTGGCCACTTTTTTTTTCTGAAAAATAGGTAAACCCAAACTTCAAAGAGCTATTTGAAGGTCATGCACTCAAAAATAGGAGTTGAAAAAAGAACAAGAATTGTAGTACTCTGAATCTAGTTTTTAAACTACTATTTTTTAAAAAAATTGGATAATATTAAGAGGGTCAAACCTTTCACACACGAAAACCTGTTCCTAATTTTTTCAGAAAAATATAACATAGCTATTTTCGTGTGCTGCACAAAATATATAGTTCGATCTAGTATTTTGCAAAACCCTTTGGTAGGATGATAGGTAAGAGTGATATCTAGAAGTTGTGTATTATTTTGTAATTTTTCGTCGAGTTTTTTATTTTTTATAATTTTTGGAAGTGACCGCATCCTGAAAAATTTGGTACCTATTTGTGCGCTGGGCATAACTTGCATCAAAATAATCAAAAATGCAAATTTTTTTTAAAAAGTGTATATAATCTAGTGTAGAACAATAATATATAATTTATTTTGAATTTGGTAAGTATATCAAAAGTTATTAAAAAAATGGTAGGCATATGTCTGTGAGGACTATCAAGGCACTGATAAAGAAAATTAAAGTTTACTATGCTAATGTTGTCCAAAAATTAAAAAATTTATATGGTCAAAAAACTAATAAAATGTGTGAGATTATGGTGGTAATTTTAGAGATACCCACTTCATCATTTGTAAACCTGATGACGATGAAGTCAAGAAATCATGGTGGAGGATGAAAAAATGTGTAAAGGAACAAAAAAGGGGGGAAAATGGGCTTGCAAGCCTTAGGGTCATTTTCCAACACTCTTACCAAGCCAGAACCCACACGGGTTTTGAAGAACCAAAAGTACTATTCACAGTTCTTCATAACCCGTACGGGTTATGAAGAACTAGAAATATTTTTTTTTGTTTCACAAAATCCGTACAAATTATGAAGAACTAAAAACATTTTTGTTTTGTTTCACAAAACCCGTATGGGTTATGAAGACATAATAATGTATGCTTGTAAACTTATCATTTACTACACATGTTTTAGACATACCTAGATAATATGTGTTTATGTATGTATATATGCATATCTATAGTTATATATACATATATTTATATAGATATATGTATATATGTTTGTATACATGCATGTACCTCTTCTTTTCCTCTCTCTCTCTCGTCTTACTTCCCCCATCATTGTCTTTGTCTATTCTGAGCCCTAATTATCTTCCTTGAGTTCTATCTCATCTCTCTCCCCCTCACACTTCTCTATTTTTTATTCTCTCACCCTTTTCTCCTTCTTGTTCTTTCTCTACCTCATGTCTCTCACCCTCTCCTCCTCCTCTCTCTCTCTCTCTCTCTCACACACACACACACACACACACATTATCCTATTCTATTCTCACCCTATCCCCCTTCTCTCTCTTTCTCTCCCCCTCCCTCTCCCTCTCTCCCTTCTCCCTCCCCCTTTTGTTATCTTAAATCTCTCTTTCTCTCCCTCTCTCTCTCCTATACTCTCTCTCTCTCTCTCCCTCTCCTTCTCTTTATCCTATTCTCCCTATCTCCACCCTCCCTCTCCCTTCCTCTCTCCCTCTCCCCCTCTCCTTTTCCCAATGTCCCTCTCTCTCCCTCTCCCCCTCTCCTTTCCCCAATCTCCCTCTCTCCCTCCCCCTCTCCTTCTCTCCCTCTCCTTTTCCCAATCTACCTCTCTCTCCCTCTCTCTCTCCCTCTCTTTCTCCCCCTCTCCTTTTCCCAATCTCCCCCTCTCTCTCCCTTCCCTCCCTCTCTCCCTCTCCCTCCCTCTCTCCCTCTCCCCATCTCCTTTTCCCAATCTCCCTCTCTCTCCATCTCCCCCTCTCCTTTCCCCAATCTCCCTCTCTCCCTCCCCATCTCCTTCTCTCCCTCTCTCCCTCTTCTTTTAAAAATCTCCCTCTCTCTCCCTCTCTCTCTCTCTCCCTCCCTCTCTCTCTCTCCCTCTCTCTCTCTCTCTCTCCCCCTCTCCTTCTCTCCTTCTCTCCCTCTCCCCCTCTCCTTTCCCAAATCTCTCTTTTTCCCAATGTCCCCCTCTCTCCCTCTCCCTCCCCCTCTCCTTTTCCCAATCTCACTCTCTCCCTCTCCCTCTCTCCCTCTCCCTCTCCTTCTCTCCCTCTCTACCTCTCTCCCTCTCCCCCTCTCCTTTACCCAATCTCCCTCTCTCTCCCTCTCTCCCTCTCCTTTCCCCAATCTCCCTCTCTCCCTCCCCCTCTCCTTCTCTCCCTCTCTCCCTCTCCTTTTCCCAATCTCCCTCTCTCTCCCTCTCTCTCTCCCTTCCTCTCTCCCTCCCCCTCTCCTTCTCTCCCTCCCTCTCTTCATCTCCCCCTCTCCATTTCCCAATCTCACTTTCTCTCCCTCTCCCCCTCTCCTTTCCCCAATCTCCCTCTCTCTCCTTCTCTCCCTCTCCCCCTCTCCTTTCCCAAATCTCTCTTTTTCCCATTGTCCCTCTCTCTCCCTCTCCCTCCCCCTCTCCTTTTACCAATCTCACTCTCTCCCTCTCCCTCTCTCCCTCCCCCTCTCCTTCTCTCCCTCTCTCCCTCTCCCCCTCTCCTTTTCCCAATCTCCCTCTCTCTCCCTCTCCCCCTCTCCTTTTCACAATCTCCCTCTCTCTCCCTCTCCCCCTCTCCTTTCCTCTCTCCCTCCCCCTCTCCTTCTCTCCCTCTCTCCCTCTCCCCCTCTCCTTTTACCAATCTCTCTCTCTCTCCCTCTCCCCCTCTCCTTTCCCCAATCTCCCTCTCTCCCTCTCCCTCTCCCTCTCTCCCTCTCTCCCTCTCCCTTTCCCAATCTCCCTCTCTATCCCTCTCCCCCTCTCCTTTCCCCAATCTCCCTCTCTCCCTCCCCCTCTCCTTCTCTCCCTCCCTCTCCCTCCCTCCCCCTCTCCTTCTCTCCCTCCCTCTCTTCATCTCCCCCTCTCCTTTTCCCAATCTCTCTTTCTCTCCCTCTCTCCCTCTGCTTTCCCTAATCTCCCTCTCTCTCCCTCTCCCTCACCCCCTCTCCTTTTCCCAATCTCACTCTCTCCCTCTCCCTCTCTCCCTCTCCCCCTCTCCTTTATATAAGATGCCAAATTTTATATATGAAAGTGTCCATGGGGCTGATTTGGAAATTTTCAATATGAATATGCAATTTGTTTTTCCAAGTGTTTTGGGAAAGTTTTGAGTTATTATTGAATTAACTGATTTGAAGGGCTAGTACAAATAGTCTGAATCTGAGATAGGATTTTGGTAGGTAGCAACAACATGACCCCATAGGTTCAAATGGATCGTCCATAAGTGCCACGGTCTCCGAGTTATGCTACGTCAAAGTTTGACCATTTTTTTCGCTTTGAGCGCTCAAGGGAAAACGTCGCTATGAGGTGGCTCATAATGATCAAATGTCTTGGGGAGAGAGACAAGGGAACACCTAGCATAAACATGGCCACCTGGACATGCTCACCCTGACGGTTCGTTCCCATGACAAGCAGAATGAAAGATGCACTGACGGTTTTTGATGCGACAAAAAAAATCTCACCACAAGAAAATGAAATGGAGTTGCCCAAAATTGAGATAGGATTTTGTAGGCAGCAATAACACAACCCCATAGGTTCAAACAAATCATCCATAAGTGCCATGTTCTCCGAGTAAGGCTACGTCAAAGTTTGACCATTTTTTCCACTTTGAGTGCTCAAGGGAAAACGTCGCTACGAGGTGGCTCATAACAATCAGATGCCTTGGGGAGAAAGACAAGGGCACACCTAGCATAAACTCGACCACCCAAACGTGCTCACGCTAACGGTTCATTCCCATGACAAGCAGAACGAAAGACGCACTATTTTGCCACCTCTCACTCATGGTTTTTGATGCGACGGAAAAAATATCACCACAAGAAAATGAAATGGAGTTGCCCAAAACCAAGATAGGATATTGTAGGCAGCAATAACATGACCCCATCGGTTCAAACGGATCATCCATAAGTGCCATGGTCTCCAAGTTAGGCTACGTCAAAGTGTGACTTATTTTTTTTCTTTGAGCGCTCAAGGGAAAAAATTGCTACGAGGTGGCTTGTAACGATTGGATGCCTTGGGGAGTGAGACAAGGGAACACCTAGCATAAACCTAGCCACTCGGATGCACTCATGTTGATGATTCATTCCCATGGCAAGCAAAACAAAAGATGCACTATTTTGCCACCTCTCACTAACGGTTTTTGATGCGACAAAAAAAATCTCACCACAAGAAAATGGAATTGAGTTGCCCAAAACCGATATAGGATTTTGTAGGCAGTGATAACATGACCCCATAGGTTCAAATGGATCATCCATAAGTTCCACGGTCTCCGAGTTACGCTACGTCAAAGTTTGACCATGTTTTCTGCTTTAAGCGCTCAAGGGAAAAAGTTGCTACGAGGTGGCTCGTAATGATCGGACACCTTGGGGAGTGAGACAAGGGCACACCTAGTGTAAAACTGGCCACCCGAACATGCTCCCACTGACAGTTCGTTCCCATGACAAGCAGAACGAAAGATGCACTATTTTGCCACCTCTCACTGATAGTTTTTGATGCGACATAAAAAATCTCACCATAAGAAAATGGAATCGAGTTGCCTGAATCTGAGATAGGATTTTTTAGGCAACGATAACATGACCCCATAGGTTCAAATGGATCATCCATAAGTGCCATGGTCTTCGAGTTACGCTACGTCAAAGTTTGACCATTTTTTCCGCTTTGAGCGCTCAAGAGAAAACATCACTATGAGGTGGCTTGTAATGATCAGACACCTTGGGGAGAAAGACAAGGGAACACCTACCATAAACTTGGCCACCTAGACATTCTCGCTCTGACAGTTCATTCCCATGACAAGCAAAATGAAAGATGCACTCTTTTGCCACCTCTCACTGACAGCTTTTAACAGTTTTTGATGCAACAGAAAAAATCTCACCATAAGAAAATGAAATCGAGTTACCCAAAACCGAGATAGGATTTTGTAGGCAGCAATAACATGACCCCATAGGTTCAAATGGATCCTCCATAAGTGCCACAGTCTCCAAGTTACGCTACATCAAAGTTTGACCATTTTTTTCGCTTTGAGCGCTCAAGGGAAAACGTCGCTATGAGGTGGCTCGTAACGATCGGATGCCTTGGGGAGAAAGACAAGGGCACACCTAGTGTAAACCCAAACACTTGGACATGCTCGTGCTAACAGTTTGTTCCCACAACAAGCAAAATGAAAGATGCACTATTTTGCCACCTCTCATTGACAACTTTTGACGGTTTTTGATGCAACAAAAAAAATCTCACCATAAGAAAATGGAATCGAGTTGCCCAAAACCAAGATAGGATTTTGTAGGCAGAAATAACACAACCCCATAGGTTCAAATGGATCATCCATAAGTGCCACGGTCTTTGAGTTAGGCTACGTCAAAGTTTGACTATTTTTTCTACTTTGAGCACTCAAGGGAAAACGTCGCTACGAGGTGGCTCGTAATGATCGGATGCCTTGGGGAGTGAGACAACATGACCCCATAGGTTCAAATAGATTGTCCATAAGTGCTTCAACTCTTCTTTTATAGGTGATGAAATGATGAACTTAAGCATGAAATGTCTTAATTGGTTCTTGAAATGATGAACTTCACTCCATAAGCACAAGTTTATGATATAATAACTTCACTCCAATCTCTGCACACACAAAGGAATCAAAGCAAATTCACTCAATCAAAATATAGAATATCAACATTACCAGTATCAGTACTGGGGTATACACAATATGAGCAATAGATAGTTTAAAAGTATACGCCATATGAGTTACAAGTAATGAACAAATTGGATCACATTTCAAGACACATACACAACTAACAAATTTGATCACATTTCAATAGCAAATAACTAAGTTTCAGGAATATCATGTTTCATATATATCAATGAACAAATTGGATCGAATATCAAGTTTCATATATATCAAAATGAACAATAATCATGTACATATATCAAAAAATGGCATAGATGCCAAATCAATAATAGTTACAAAAATGTGGCATGTGCCATGTCTGTCAAAGTCGATATATACATATACAAATGTTGAATATATAAAAAATTGGCCCTTCAATGACCACAACTATAACTATATGTCTCTATCTGTATCTATGATTGTGGCGGATCATGAAAATCGAGCCTCTTCGAAGCAGTACGTGGCTGCAAAAGGACAATTCAAATGTCTAATAAGATATATTTTCTCAATATAACATCAAAATAACTAAATACTGAACTCTAAATTATTTGAAGTTGTAATGTTGATTACCTCATCTTTGTCTTCTACAATTCGGTGAGGCTATGGATCCGTGGGATGTCCTGCAGGAGGCTGTAACTGGTAAAACAACATTAATACATGTTAATGACATATATGTCAAATAACACATAATAACTAAAAATGAGTAGACTAAAAAACTAAAGCATACCGGAGCCTCAGATGGATGTGTTGTGGTCGTAGAAGGCAAAGTCATAGATGAATCAGTTACGACCATTTTTTATATCCATGGTAAGTGATCCAAAAGGAGTTAACTAGACGGTTTCAACTCCATTGTGCACTTAGTGAAAAGGAGTTGATCTAAGACAGACATACCTTTTGCCTTGGTCGTGTTGGATCCCATAATATATGTGTAGGACTTCTACTGAAATGGAATGGTAGAATAACAGTAGGAAGTTTGCAAGGGGCCTGTAATAGTTTAAAGACAATCATACAAGTTAATAACACAAAGTTGTTGACAAACTAGATAAAACAAATATTTTTAACATATGTAGAAAAAATGCACACCGAAGCCTCGTATAGTTCTCTTGTAACCTTAGGAGGCCTTCTTGAATCTGATGCAACTATTACCATTTCTTGTATGAAAAATGATAACATATGAAATAGACATAAAAGGATTTAGTTATTTTGAACAAGCAAGAATGCAATCCAAAGTGAATATGAAGATATCACCTCTTCCCCCTGCTTAATCTCATCGACATCAGGTGCATTCATTAATTCCGTAAGCCCCATATGTTTCTGTATATAGAAAAAATAAATTAAGCTCATCGACATCAGGTGCATTCATTAATTCCGTAAGCCCCATATGTTTTTGTATATAGAACAAATAAATTAAGTGCATTTATCAATATCTACATATACATGTTTAATCATAATACATTTCAACAATTGAATTTAAATTGTAGTGAATTACCTTCTATCATTTGGGTGTCCGAGAGGATATCTTTTTCTGCCTCGGAGTGCTAGAGGATGGCTTTCTCACATGAGATGTCCTCGAGGCAGGTGGGGTAAACTAATGGAAAAAAATTAACATAAGGGAAAAGAGCATGTATTTAATATATCACTTAAGTAAAATATATATAAATCTAAATGGTACCGCATAGCTATCTTGGCCAAAGTCAATGGCTAAAAGCGTGATATCATCAAGCTGGGACATCTCAGCCACTGATAAGCCCTACAAAATATCAAGTAATGATACATATAATTAACCAAATATATTTTGAATCCAATGTATTAAAATATTTTTAACAAATTTACAAATCTTTACCTCTGGTGGCGAAACTACTCATGACCGTGGAGTCGACTAAACAGTATGTGGTGTACTCCCACCACTTGTTGTACCCTGCAATGCATTTTATTTATATGTCACTTTAAATTATTCTATAAATAAAAATTCATTTCTTTTTATAAGATTTAGTCACTTAATTGATAACATGTCATAATTAAATAGAATTAAATGCACCTATGTCTGACAGAGAGGGTACAACATATTGAGCAGTTTGATGGTGAGGGCCACATCCTCTGCAGTGGAAGCATGACATCTACTCCCGCAACATGTACATGAATGAGATGTCCCACCATCCTCATCTGCGTCAGTGTCTACACTAGAACATACACCCTGGTAGGTGGGGCACATATGCTAAATGGGTTGGCTCATGCCAAATGATGCATGAGGCGCTGGTGATGAAGGAGGTTCCGTTGAGGAAGGAGGTGTTGCTAATGAAGGAGATGTCGCTGATGAAGGAGGTGATGTAGGTGCTGGTACATCCTCTACTCTGACCAGTTGCGTCCCATGCTGAACAATGACATCATTCAATGATGCAACTGCCTGAAGAGTTGGTAATTCCATAGACTCCTTCAAGGATATAGGGATAGTGACATGAACCATGGGTTTAGGAGCTGTACGCCTCCTATGTTGTGGACCTACCACCCTATGGGCCCTAGGTCTATCCTACACAGAGCCTCTCCCTCTACCCAAAAATTGTCGGATGTCAAAGTAATTCAGCTTCTCGCCGAGGATAAACTCACAATACAACTTTCTAAAAAAATATAGAGGCACCTCCCAATTATTACAAGGTGGTTGGTCAAAGACCATATACCACCTATCCCAAAAAGAATCTTTCAACCTAGCATGAACACACCAATGTATAGGAAACTGAGTCGTATTTAGTTCTAGGTTATTATTGGTAACAAGATTAGTGAAAAGAGCACATATGTCAACTTTAACTATGCCCTTTTTATTCACTTGATCATATGACAACCCATCCGCATAAAATGTTCGACATCTATCCCTCCTTGAACCCCATTTTGTAACCTCCCTAGATACCTCATTTGCACTATTAGCCATTGTTTCTAGTGTTCTGGCAAGGGTTGAGTAGTGCTCAAGATTAGAGGTCCTCAACCTATTCACCAATATAGAAATTTGGGCACTATTTTGTGTAAGGCGATTGATGAGATCCTCTTGTGTGGCATCTACATGATCTAATGGAGGATGTGGAGGGTTTCGAGGTGGTGGTGGTTGTTGAGGAGCAACATTTTCAAGATTTTGAGGGTTTTCTTTTTGCTCTTGTGCAATGTTAATAGGGTTTTCTTGTGTTGCTTATGCAGGAGGAGGTCTTTGTTGTCTATTTCATTTTTGGGGATTGCTTTAAGAATTTGACCTCAAATTAATAAAAACAAAACTTAAATCAATTAAAAAACCCTAATTTAATAAAAATGCAAAGAAAAATAATCAAACAAATCAAATCTTACCTATTCGACGGGGTGCCATTGTTGAAAATTGCTTCCGATGATGAGAAAATAAAAAATTGTTGCAAACCCGTGCAGGTTCGATGCTTTTTTTGGCTTCTCCTTGTTGTTGTTCCATGGGTTTTGGCATTGAAAATGGCCAAAACCCATGGCCTAAACAAAAGAAATATGTTTCTCAAAACCCGTACGGGTTTTGAGAAACTTGAAATTTTTTTATTTAAAAAAAATGTTCCTCAAAACCCGTATGGGTTTTGAGGAACTTTTGGTTTTTTTAATTGTTTTTTCTCTAGGCTTGGTGTTACCAAGCCTAGCACATTTTTTAAATTTTAGAGCCCATACAGGTTATGAATTTTTTTTATTTTTTTTTGCATGTGGCCACTTTTCTGTTCACCATCTTGGTGCACTTACCCATAATGGTCCCCAAAACTGGAGCTAAGAGATTCATCCTTTTTTTATTTGGCTCCGGTTTGGGTAAGATTGCCTGGTTTGCCTCTAGAGTTTTGGGTTGAAGATGTATTTAAAGGGATAGCTATTTATTTTGGGGAACTTCTTGTTATAGATCCTATGATAGTTGCAATGAAATGGTTAGTCTATTCTAGAATCTATGTGAATGTATGCCATAACTCAAATCTCCCTTCATCCATTGATATCCTCTCAAAACTTGGGAGATGGGAACAACCTATTGAATACGAATCTCTTCCTTTTGTGTTCTTTCATTGCAAAAAAGTTGGACATTGGGCTAGAGGATGTCCGAGCAATCCGAAGATCGCTTCTAAGAACATAAGGGTCCAAAAGCAAGTCTGGAAAGAGAAACCAGGTAAGGATGATGGGAGGTCTAATGGTATGAGGTTGCAGGCTCTAGAGATCCTAGCTATTGGGTTTAAGGTAAATAAGGAAGGAGAACCTAGTGAGAATGATCGGGTTGATGCTAATAACATTGAGCTGCAATCCAATGGTGATAGTAAAAAATTGTAGCTAGAAGAAGGAGAGACAGATGAACAGATGGAAAATGGGAAGGTACCTTCAAAGGAAGATAAGGTGGACAATGAAAGTATGGATTACTCTGAGGTACCTTAAATTGATCGCGAAAAAGATGAGGAGCCTATTAGTCCTATGGGATTAAGTTCAGATTCTCAGGATTCAGTTAGCCAGGGAGCTTTGAAGATTTTAAAAGATAATATAAGTACCCCGAATCACAAGTTGAAGAATCAAAATATGAAAGAATTCAAGGATGATGATGGGATGGGGACTTCCTTACAGTGGGAAAAAAGAAGAATAAGAAAACTAGTAATGTCATGGGTATCCAAACCAGGAAAAGAGCTAAGGCTAATGTTGGCAATTCCAAATCTTCCCTGAGCAAAAAATTGGCTAGGTGGCACAAAGAAAATGAAAGTAAACAGAACATAGCTAATGGAAGTCAGCAAACCATCTTGGGGACCTGTTCCCCCCTATCTAAATGAAGGTGATATCTTGGAACATATGGGGTCTAAATGGTCCCCATAAACAAGACATATTAAGGAATCTGGTTAGAGACCATAAACCGGATGTTGTCTTAATTCAACAAACTAAGATGAGTAAAGAAAAAGTGGAAAAAATTAATGCTTTTGCTTTTGGAGGGGTTGTTGGTAGTAGTTCTAAAGGGGATTCAAGATGTGTTGTTATCTTCTAGAGTAAGAAGGTTATGGAGGGTGAAGTGATCCAGGCTGAAGGTAACCTGATAAGCATTAGATTTAAGCATATTGGGGATGATTTTAATTGGGTCCTTTCTAAGATCTATGCTCCAAATTCTAAAGTTGTCAGATCTAAATTTTTGAAAGTTGTGGAGGAAAACAGAAAAGGCTTTCAACATGATCCTTGGTGACTTTAATTTTCCCCTTTATGATTCTGAAAAGTATGGAGGATCTGAAATTATTCTGGATAGCAAAACTGATCTTATGAACTTCATTACTAACATGTCTCTCACTCATGTGGAGATGTGTGAGGCAACCTTCACTTGGTCAAATAGGTGGGATGGTGATGAGATGATTTAGGTTAGACTGGATAGAGCGTTAATCTCCAATGATTGGTTCACTAAGTACAACAACACTTTATCTATCATCAATAGAATAGGATCAAACCATTTCCCTATTTATTTTGTGGATGAACCTCTTTTTAAAAGACGTTGCTTCCCTTTCATATTTGAGAAAATGTGGAAATCTCACCCAAATCTGGAAAATAATATCAGACTAAGGTGGAATATTCAGGTGGAAGGATCTGCTATGTTTAGAGTTGTTAAGAAACTTAGGCATGTTAAGGACAGAGTTAGGGTCTGGAACAAGGAAGTTTTTGGAGATATATTTGTTTTAAAAAATGATTAAAAAATAGAGCTAAAATCTATCCAAGATACTATCCATAAAGATGGCTATAAGTCTATCTCAAGGGATAAAGAGAATGAGATCCTTGCTAAATATCATAAAATCATAGCCAAAGAAGAAGACTTTTGGAGACAAAGATCAAGGGCTCTTTGGCTGTCGGCTGGAGATAAGAATGCTAAATATTTCCATTTGTCCACTGTTAGACACAAAGATGCCAACAAGATTTCCCAGTTAGTGGTGGACGAAAATATTATTAAAGGAAATGATAATATTGCTAAGGAGGCTACCCACTTTTTTTCTAATCTCCTATCAGCTGATTCTAACCTCTGTAGAGAAGATCAAGATTCCTTACTAGGAAATATTCCGAAGGTTATTGGATTGGAGAAGAATAAGGTTTTATGTATCATTCCCTCTTATGATGAGATTAAAAGCACTTTTTTTTTCTTTATATATCGCCTGGGCCTGATGGGTACTCCATGTTCTTTTTTCATCACTTCTAGCATATTGTTGGGAAGGACATTATTCAAGATGTGAAAGAATTTTTTGGAACTAAATTGTTTCTTAAGGAGGTGAATTTTATTTTTTTTGTTCTTATTCCAAAACAACTTGGTGTGGACTCTTATTCCTAAGCAACTTGGTGACCTCCAGATTGATCACTTTTCTCTTTTCTCTTATTTCTTTGCATTAAAATGGATTTGTGCCAAGAAGGCAAATTTTAGATTCTATAATTCTGGTTCATGACAACATTCACTCTCTTATTGCTTCTAAAAAAGATGGTTTCCTTGTTAAGCTTGACCTTGCAAAGGCTTATGATAGAGTGGATTGGTTCCTTTTGAAAATAATTCTTCAGGTTTTCAGTTTTGATGGTAAATTTTTAGATATCATTTGGAAACTTATCTCTACTCCTTCTATGTTTGTTATTACTAATGGATCTCCCTCTTCTTTTTCAAGCCGACTAGGGGTCTCAGGCAGGGGGATCCTATCTCCCCAATTTTGTTCACCATTCTAGTTGAAAGCATGAGTCGGTTATTGCAAAAGATGGTAATATTGGGAGATATTAAGGGTCTTGGGCCCTCATCATCCAATATAGTTTGTTCCCATCAGCAATTTGTGGATGATACTATCCTCCTTGGTGTTTCCTCTGTTCTTGAGGCTAGATCCTTTAAAAGTACTCTTCAGACTTATTCTAGGGCCTCTGGCCAGCTGATCAATTGGAACAAGAATTCTATTTTTTTCATTAACACTCCCCTTTGCAGGTAGATGAAGATTGCAAATATTATCGGATGTTCTATTGATTCCTTCCCCTCAATCTATTTTGGGCTGCCTTTAGGGGTCTCTCCTCCTGATTCCTTTTGGAGCTCTATTGTGGATAGGTTTTTCAAGAAATTGGCTGGGTTGAAAGGGGCTTTACTGAGTCAAGTGGGGAAGTTGTAGCTTCTGAAGGCTTCTCTTCAAAATCTTCATGTCTATGATCTTAGTCTTTTTAAGATCCTCTCTAAGTTTGCTGATGCGATAGACAAAATTCAAAAAAGATTTTTATGGACTGGGGTAGAAGAGAAAAAAATACTTCCCTTGGTTGCTTGGGAAAGGGTCTACAGTCCTAAGTGTTATGGGGGCCTTAACTTAAGGACCATAAAAGACTTTAATAATTCTCTATTAGCTAAACAAATTTGGAGGTTTTTTCTTGATAGAAAGGACTGGAACTTGGTTTGGTTTTGCCCATCAAGGTCTTATCCTCCTGATTTATGAGTACTGTAAGGTCAAGGTTAAGCAAATTCAAAATGACTCAGAGGATGATAAGGAGTATGAACCTAGTGATGACCATGGGGAGTCCGACTCTGAGGAGGAGGAGAATGCCAGCTCACCTCCTAGTTCGGGGGATAATTCCATGGATCGTATGTCTAATCCTGAGGAGGGTAATTTATCTCCGCATGAGTATGAAGAACAAGATTCTGAGCCGATGGATTTAGACTCAGAGGATTTACAAGAGAAGTCATAAACCCTGATTGACATTTTGGCCACTGCAAGGAGCTCCTCGGTTGATCTTTACTGTTTCAACAACTGGAATTTCCATGAAATTAAGACTCTGAACTTAAAACTAAGAGCCACAAATGACAAAATTGAAGAGGGGGACCTTAAGCAGCACAAAGATAGATAGATGGTAAAAAATAAGAGGGTGACTCAGGATAGAGAAGAGCATGCTACTTGGACTGTGGGGGAAAAAATGCAATGTTAGAGATTTTAAAGAAGAATGGTGAGGCTGTTGAACTTCTAAAGAGCAAAATTGATCAGAAGAACAATGAGATCAGCCAGAAGATGATGCAAATTGAGGAAGGTATGAAGAAAATTATGGAGAATAGTGCTGCTATGATGAAAGTTTCTGCAGTCAATATGAATGCTTTGGTTTCCAGACTGGAGAGAATTCATAATGAGAAGAATGTTGTGGATCTGGAAAATGAAGTTGGGGCCTCAAGTTCAAAGAAGACTCCTCACACCACTAGGAGAACAAGGTAGAGCACTAAACCGGTGGAAGAGTCTCTTCCACAGGACCTATTGGACCTTAAGGAAGCTGCCAAGGCTATGTTGCTGCTTGATAAGGAGGCCTCCTAGACTTTAGACATTTTTAAGTAGGCAATCCGTGTTTGTTGTTTTTGCCAGCATCTCAATGGCCTTTTGCTGGACTTTTTGTGGCTGCTAGGTTATTTTTCTCTTGGTTTGCAACCAGTTTTGTTTCTTAGTCCTAGGTTCTCTTATCATACTTTAATGTTTTATCTTTAAATATTTGATGTAAGGGGTTTCAGGTCCTCTCAAAACCTATTTTTTCTTAACCAAAAACTACTGACTACTAACATTACAAATGAAGAAGTGACACCTTTTATAGTTCTCTCATTACATTTCAGTGACTCAAATCAATTTGAGATCAATGGCCAAGATTACAAGATAGAAACCCTATTGCACAGAAATTAATGCTTGACCAATGATACAATTACATTTGATTGGACACATGTCCCTTTTAGAAAATTTGACCAATAAGTGACGAGGGTAGGTAACATCGATCTTCATGCCCATGTGGTGGTTATCACCTTTGTTAGGTTCATTGAATCTAGATGCCTTCTCATGAAATAATGTGATTGGATATAATGATAATTGGGAGCCATCTCAATTTGTTCTTTGTAACTCATTGCAAGTGTGTAAATGAATGCGGCATATCTCTTGATACTCAACATTTGCGAGCGCTAGATGTGATGACGACTTTGCTCAAATTGATCTTCTAACATTGATTAACTCTTCTGAAATAATCACATGTCTTGATCATTTGCATTCATCAGCTTTCATCTAGCTATATTGGCAAAGATTCTTGAATTTCTGAAGGAAATACAAGATTGTAAAAATCTCTTTGAGTACTTGATGGTGCTGGTTGCTCCTCACGCCTTGATGTAGACCTTGTCTTGCCATAGTCCTCCTTTTCCTGTGAGAGATGCTTAAATTAGTTTTGGTAAATGCCAATAATGTGTAGAAGTAAAAGCTGATATTTGAAGTTACAACATCTCTACATTAAAAGGGAATTATTTGAAAAATCTAAACCTTAAGTCAAAACTTATTGCTTTATAAATTTCATTCTTGACTAAATACCTCTATCCACACCCTTGACATGAAATAAAATGATCACCTCTACAAATAATGAACCCCTATAGATGATTAAAAGATATTTGGAATTCATTCAAGGTAATTCGATGTTGATCAATTTTCTAGTGTTTGGAAGAAACAAATTCATTGCCCTCTTCAAAATTGCAGGTCACACTCAAATGTCTTCACTGTATCATCCTTATTTATAGTTTTAGTCATTGTCAAAGTAATGTATCAATTTGGAATTACCTAAGTAAGAATCACGCCCATAATATACTCGTTGTTGCTTACTATAGCTGGCAGAATTCATTGATATATGACAATAACAAAGTCGCCACCTTCAAAGACCAGTTTGTAGTGATTCAAAGTGATTAGTTTGCTGTAGTCATTGATGATATATGACAATTACAAGATCGCCACCTTGGATGGGAGAGTCACCTCACCTTTCCAAATCGGTGTTGAATGATGATAAAAAATCGTGATTAATAATGAATGAACTCTCTCTCAAATTTGTTGATAGTGCAAGTGAAAGTTGAATCACTACCTTAAGGATACCAATTGCCACATCGATCTTGTGCCCAAATCGCCACCTTGGTGAATTAATTCGCTGACCAAAGAAATTTAGTTCGTTGTAGCTTAGGATGCAATCGAATGTGATCAATAATTATTGAATGTATTCGTACTTTTCTTCTATGGTTAATTAAATATTAGCATTGGATTAAATAAATCAAATATTAAAGTTTAATGTAATGTAATTAACCCTTTCACCTAAAATAAATAATCTTGACAGCAAGACAATTTAATCTATTGTTTATTATAATGCTTTAATACCACATTTAATATATTTATAAAAGCAAATGTAATAATAGATAAATTAATTATAAATTTATCTCAAAGAAACATTTGAAATATAACCATAGAAATTTTATGCATTAAATACATTCAAGGAGGAAATCTTTATAAATATTAATATATACATCAATAATAAAACATTGAGATGATAATTTGCAGTAGTGAAACATTAGGGCAATGACTATATGAAATTGATTAATACATATCTCGAAATCATGGAGAGGTTTCTTTCCCGCATGCAAAGGATTAGTTATAGGCCTAGGGTTTCCAGGAAAGGAAGCACTCTAGGAGGACACGATTCTTGCACAGAACCCCACATGCCTTCAAGGCATGAAATAAACACAGCCCTGGCCAGGACACTCTCGGATGTACACTGTACCTTGACTTGGACACACACTGTATGCCCCTTCTCCAATGCCCAATGCCCAACTACAGACCTTAACTATCCCTTCCTTGTGCTCTTCTTAATTAATCCTTCTTCATGTATTCTTTCTCTGGATATATCTCCCCACCTCCCCCATTCTCTATTAATTTACGAGTTTTAATAATACCCCAAGGGTGATCGCAAAAGTCACACCCTTTCATTATAATAATATTTCTTAATTACTTTGATTTATATATCCATTTACTACAAATTATTTCATGAGAAAAGGTCCCATAACATTTCTCCCCCTCTAATTTAGCTATTGTCCTCAATAGCAAGAGACGCGTCTACATCACAACTCAAATAAAAACACATAATTAATAACTAAAGAAATAGATATTGAACATATATGTTCTTCATAACATTTCTATTTGTTTAGTTTTTCCTTCATTTATAGATATCATTCTAGTCTACTTTAAATTAACAAGTATTTCCAAGGGAATCACTGAGACAATCAAAATTATGACAAGAACACATATATCTCTTCTATATAAAAACTATAATTGACTAAATTAATTTTATTCCATAAATTTAAGATCATATATTTCAACTTCATCAATTTTATCTCACATGACTCATTCTCTTTAACATATACATTTTAAATAGATTTGTAACTTAAAATTTATAAACTTTTTATGTCTTAACATAACATTTAACTAGGGAATGACATGTACATCCTATACTATGTAGTGGATTGTCATTAAAAATCATATAATATATATACTCAAAATATAATCAAAGCTAATAATCATGCATTCTGGACTACATGAGTATACCCTTTTGCTAGCAATCGAGTATAAATGTGAACCTTTCAAGTATCACTGTCTTATAAAATAAAGTACATGTACAATGTTATTGGGTTGATCAAGTACAATAAAATGGTACAATAGGTAAAGATAGTACTATAAATTTATTAGTAGCATCTTAAAAGCAAACCCATAATACATTATGAACACCCACAAGGAATTTTAAAGAAAATTGTTGCAACCTTTCTTTTGTTTAAGTAGCTAATGTACTTGAATTTGAATTTTAAATTAAGGATACTAATAAATTAAATCTTAAATAGAAATTCAAAGATTGTGTCTCCCCTTGTGAAATTTGTCATGTCCCTATCTTTCGTCAAAATCTTGTAAACCATTGTAATATTTTAACCAATGTATTATAACAAGTTAATATTTTATTATTTTTAAGACAAAAATGATCTTATGACCCATGAGTTATTGGTCCACAATGTAACTTTAAACAAAATATCAAGTTATTGTGTTAACTAACAACATATATAATAACACCATTTTCAAAGAAAAAAAAATAAAAATAGAAATTAACATAGCTATACCAAATTTACAATTACCAAAATAAATCATTAAATCTATTAAAAAAAGAGTTATTTTTCTTGTACAGGAGAGTACCAATCGAATAGAAACAATACAAAATTGATTTTACTATTACTAAGGAGATTATCCATTCTGGGTTGTTGCTTATTATTCATCTAAATCCTATGACTCTTGCTCTTATTGTCAGCAGCTGTTTATAAATCGTGGATTACTTTGTTGAGATTGGTATGTACAATGTGGATATTTGAGATCCTGGATTATTTCGTTTCAATATTTTATCATTTATCATCTAAAGTTATTTATTTATTTATTTTATTATTTCATATATGCCATGGAATCGCTATCCATTGTATATTAAATACTTTCTTGTTGCCTTCTTAATCATTGAAATATTATTATTGCATATCAAAAGTGAAACGACTAGTGTTTGGGGATATTTGTTGCTTCGAATCTTGTTAGCAGATTTTGATTGTCAACGTTACATCTATTGTAGTTCTTCTTCATAGGAAAACAGTTTTAAAATTCCGCATAACAAACTATTTTTGATCGGTGAAATAGAGGGTTATATTATTCTTGAAATTTGACATGTATAGCTCTTACAAACAAGAACATGTGCTTATTATCATGAAGTTTAGTTTAGAGATGTGATTATAACATTTGTAATGGGAAATTCAGGCATTGCCTTCCATCTCATTTGATTCGTCCATATGCTTTTAAGGGAATCAGTTTATTAATAGCAATCAGCTTCTTCTTATACATAAGACCAAACTGTTTTTTTTGTTGAGTATAGATTTATATTTTATGGTTGTAATTTTATTGATGTATCATGGGTTAAATTGGTTATCAATACATTATCTTCACCATGTATACATGTAAAATATAGGATTTTCTCTGTCATCTCGTTCATTTGATTTCCTTACAGTTTAGACTATAATACAAGTGGTCTTTTTAAAACCTTACCAATACTGAAAAGATCTACCATTCGGCCAGTTCATAAGATTGAACCTATACAAATGCATATTGTGTTGACTTATTTGTTTTCCATCTCTGAAATCTATACCATGTCTTGTGTTGATTCAATATAAGATTATGAAGTCATTTGTTTAAAATGTTATGTGACTATTTTATTATTTTAATTTGTGCATTATTCACAATTATCTATTTCCACAATCCTTATGACACCAATAGTAGTGGGTTTGAAAGTAATTCAAATTCAAGAATCTGAATCTACTGCTATCTCCTAAACTGTAGTCAAGACAACACAATGGCTAAGGTCAATTCTATTAAAAGTCTCTTTATCATCAGTTCATCCCATTTGATCTTCCCAAGGTGCTGGTATTTTCACAAGCATTGGGAGAGTTTAATTTCATTCAAAACTTAAATAATATATTTATAACTTTTAGAACTACATAATCTATTAATTTTATAAGTATTTTAGGTATTGAGAAGTTTTTTGTTTGTTGATAGTTGTTTATCAATTTTGTGTGTGTATCTTTCTCAATCAACTTTATCAATAATTATCAGGTATTCAAAATGTTTTGTAATTGTTTTGCCATTTATTTAAGTCACTTTTATTTCCTGGTAAGCATTTATTAATTCATGAAGTGTGTTGATAAGAGAACTCAATAGAACCAAGCATGAGAGTAAAAACTTTAGCACTAAAAATATTGCAAAGGACTATTATTTCAATAGCTGAAGATAATAAAAAAAGCCATTAAAATTTGAAAGCAATGGAAGATTTGCACAAGAGAAGTTTAAGCTTTTATTATTTTATTATTTTATTATTTATTATTATTATTATTATTTCTATTTTCCTTAAAAATTTTGGTCACTTTTATTATCAGAGATACCTTAGTTAGATGTAGAGATTCTAGAGTTTTTTAAAATTTCAAAGGAGGAATAATTGTGGACATCCATAGGTGTAGTAATCTCAAATATAACAACAACAACTTCTTCTTCAATCTATTCACAATAAATGAAATGTATATTTAAAGATATGGTTTTAGAGCTACTAGATTACTTTTGCAACTTTTTATATGAAGATAAGTGTGGCCAAGACTGTTTCAACTATTTTGTTTAGTAAAAAAATTCCAAGGGCGAACCGCTACAGAATATAGCCTATGAGCACTCAAGGCATTCTGTCACATTAGTTCAAGGCTAAATTACAACCGTTGCTTGCTAAAGTGGGTAAGCTGCAGATTTATTTTCTAATTCTAAGATAGTAAGAAAAACTCTACTGTGAGTTTGGAATGCAACAATTGCAGGTTGTTATGTTGTTTCCATTTCGTTTAGAATTTCCTGTACTTAATTGCATCAATACCAAACAACTGATATATTTAAATTATGAATTGATGGGTTATGTATTTGCTCTAATTATGGAGCGTTTAGATTAATATTTAAGACATTTATTTTATTTATTATTCTCAAGGTTCAATAGTTTCGTAGTTTGAAGAAGTTAATTATTTACTTTAATTTGGGGAAAATTTTCCATTAAAAATAGTTTATGTTCATTTATATATAACAATGAGTTGAATGTTATGGCGGAAAAACGTACACTGCTGGACTTTTCCTCTTGTGGCTAATTTCAACATTTAAAATATTTCGATTGTTAGCTATTTAATGAAAGTGAAATGTTGCAATTGGTGTGGCTTTTAAATCTGTCAATTATTGGAAGTTGCAGAATTCTAGTTTAAAGTTTTGGTTGCCAGTTGTATAAAAACTTAGGAAAAGAAACAATTTTTAAAACGAAAACTTTGTTGAAAAACCTTTAGAAACTTTCAAACAAAGGAAATGGTCAGTGCATGGCCTGAGGATCAAGTTACTAGGTGAATTAATTTTTTTGTATTTAAATGCTTGATTTGTTTTCTATATTACTCTATCGGGTAGAAAAAAAAACGAAATTCCATTATTTATTTATCTTTGATTGTTTGGATGAGATTGGTCCGTAATAGTTGAAATATTTGTTAAAATTCATAAATGAAAATGTGTATTAATTTCTGATGATTCAATATTTGAGAAATTTGGATGGCTTTAAAAGCCTATGATTGAAAGGCCATATTTTAGAGAGGGAAAAAGGTTGTTTTAGATTTTATTTTATTCAGATGTATAAATTTTAATCAGATAGTCAACATAATAGGGGGTGAATGTTTATTGCTAGAGGTGAATTTTAATTGTAATCAAATGTAAAATTTATAACTAAAATAAATCTAACTTATCATATTAATGGAATTGTAAATTTAATATTTATTTTCAAGATTTTTTTATGGCTGTAAAAATAATTTCTCTTCAATGTAGATAGGTTATTCGTAACATTTATTCATGATTCTTTTATTGACTTAGATCAATTTGGAAATGTAATGGTACTTTTCCTCTATGGTTAATTAAATATTAGCATCAGATTAAATAAATCAAATATTAAAGTTCAACCTAATGTAATTAACCTTTTCACCTAAAATAAATAATCTTGACAGTAAGACAATTTAATTTATTATTTATTTTAATATTTTAATACCACATTTAATATATTTAGAAAAGCAAATGTAATAATAGATAAATTAATTATAAATTTATGTCAAAGAAACATTTGAAATATAATCATAGAAATTTATACATTAAATACATTCAAGGAGGAAAAATATATATATATATATAATAAAAAATTGAGATAATAATTTGCAGTAGTGAAACATTAGGGCAATGACTATATGAAATTGATTAATACATTACTGTAAATCACAGAGAGGTTGATTTCCCCCATAGAGAGGATTAATTATAGGCCTAGGGTTTCCAGTCAAGGAAGCATTCCAGGAGGACACGGTTCTTACACAAAACATCACATGCCTTCACGACATGAAATAAACACAGCCTTGACTATCCCTTCCTTGTGATCTCAATTAATCCTTCTTCACGTATTCTTTCTCTGGGTATATCTCCCCACCTCCCCCATTATCTATTAATTTATGGGTTTTAATAATACCCCAAGTGACCGCAAAAGTCACATCCTTTCATTATAATAATATTTCTTAATTATTTTGATTTATATATCCTTCGATTACAAATTCTTTCACAAGAAAAAGTTCCATAACATTTCTCCCCCTGTAATTTAGCTATTGTCCTCAATAGCAAGAGATGCATCTACATCACAATTGAAATAAAAACACATAATTAATAACTGAAGAAAATAGATATTGAACATATCTGTTCTTCATAACATTTCTATTTATTTATTTTATCCTTCATTTATAGATATCCTTCTAGTCTACCTTAAATTAACAAGTATTCCAAGGGAGATACTGAGACAATCAAAATTATGATAAGAACACATATATCTCTTCTATAAAAAAAAAAATTATAATTGAATAAATTAATTTTATTTCATATGTTTAAGGTCATACATTTCAACTTCATCAATTTTCTATCATATGACTCATTCTCTCATATACATTTTAAATAGATTTGTAACTTAAAATTTATAAACTTTTGATGTCTTAACATAACATTTAACTAGGGAATGGCATGCACATCCTATACCATGTAGTGGCTTGTCATTAAAAATCATATAATATATATACTCAAAATATAGTCAAAGTTTATAATCATGCATTCCAGACTACATAAGTATACCCTGTTGCTATAAATCGAGTATAAATAAGAACCTTTCAAGTATCATTGTCTTATAAAATAAAGTACATGTACAATGTTATTGCGTTGATCAAGTCCAATAACACAGTACAATAGGTAAAGATAGTACTACAAATTTATTACTAGCATCTTAAAAGCAAACCCATAATACATTATGAACACCCACAAGACATTTTATAGAAAATCATTGTAACCTTTCTTTTGTTTAAGTGGCTAATGTACTTGAATTTGAATTTTAAATTGAGGATACTAATCAATTCAAGCATAAACAGAAATAAAAATATTGTCTCTCTGCTTGTGAAGTTCATCATGTCCCTATCTTTTGTCAAAATCTTGTAAACCATTGTATTATTTCAACTAATGTATTATAATAAGTTACTATTTTACTATTTTTAAGACAAAAATGATCTTATGACCCATGAGTTATTGGTCCACAATGTAACTTTAAACAAAATATCAAGTTATTGTGTTCACTCACAACATATATAATAACACCATTTTCAAAGAAAAGCAATAAAAATAAATAAAAATAGAAATTAACATAGCTATACCAAATTTATAATTACCAAAATACATCATTAAATCTATTAAAAAAAAACTTATCTTTCTTGTACAAGAGGGTACAAAGAGAATAGAAACAAGAATAAAATTGATTTTACTATTACTAAGGAGATTATCCATTTTGGGTTGCTTATTATTCATCTAAATCCTATGACTTTTGCTCTTATTGTGAGTAGTTGTTTATAAATCGTGGATTACTTTGTTGAGATTGGTTTGTACAATGTGGATATTTGGGATACTTGATTATTTTATTTCAATAGTTTATCCTTTAAAGTTATTTATTTATATTTATTTATTACTACTATTATTTATTTATTTTATTATTTCACATATGCAATGGAATCGCTATCTGTTGTATATTAAATACTTTCTTGTTGCTTTCTTAATCATTCAAATATTATTATTGCATATCAAAAGTGAAATGACTAGTGTTTGGGGATATTTGTTGCTTCGAATCTTGTTACCAGGTTTTGATTGTCAACGTTATATCTATTATAGTTCTTCTTGCTCGTAAAATTATTTGAATGTTATGATATATTTCATAGGAAAATAGTTTTAAAATTCTTCATAACAAACCAAAGCCCATACTTAGACCAGAAACAAACAAAAGAGAAAGGATGAGAATGTGAAGGAGCTGGAGGAACATAAGTGATCAGAACTTGGAAGAGGTGACCACTGGAGAAGTTCATAGGGCTGAAGATAAAGCTACTATTGGTGACACCCCAAATAAGGAACAAGACAACTCCGGTAAGATAGATCCCCCCTCAAACCCTCCTCTTGAGGGTTTGAAAGGTTTTATGGACACCATGGAATGGTTAATCACAAGTTACAAGAAAGTTGTGGATGACAACAAGAAGCTCAGCCACAGAATCCAAATTCTGGAAACTATCAACACTGGTGAAGGGAAGACTATGGCAGATTATATGGAGGATTTAACAAATACTGCTGCTAAAGCTGAAAATATAAGAGACTTCTTCAACCCCAGATTCAAGAAAATCGAGAAAAACTTGCTGGAGAGGAAAGCAAATGCTAATGGTATGGATCAAACTATGTCGGGAACTATCAGTAAAGTCAGTAAAATTGAGGAATGTCTCAAAAGTATCACAGAGAAAAAGCTTAAACATTCTGAAGGTCTCTGTTGGCAATACCAAAACTCTCATCAGCAAATTGGATGAGGAGAAGGAAATCCTGGAAATTGACCCTGACATTGAAGGTACAAGAGATGTTCAAGGACCCAGAACAAGAACCAGAGGTAAAAAGAAGGAGAAGAAGCCTAATAAGGACCTGGATGAACTCAAAGTTGTTGTGGCCACCTATGACCAGTTGGTGATTAAGGCGGATGACCTCCTGAAGAATCTTTAACTGTGCAGTGTTTTCCTGGTTTCTGTTGTTTTGTTGTTTCTATCTTTTGTTGTCCTTTCTGTTTGCTGGCCTTTTTGCCAGTTGTTTTGTAAGAAATTTTTTATGGTCTGGATACTCTATGATGATACTTCTTAATCTCCTTTGTTAAAGGTTTCAGGTCGTGAAAACCTATTTTTCTTATTAATCGGAACTCTTACAAATATCTAGGTGTTGGAGTCTTGAAATATATTTATTATCACGTGGAGTGATTGATAGACTTTTGAAGTCAATTAACAAGAACATGCGTTTATTATCATGAAGTTTAGTTGAGAGAAATTATTATAACATTTGTAAAGGGAAATCCAGGCATTACCTTCCATCTCATTCGATTTGTCCTTGGAGAAGTGGGATATGTTTTGAAGGGAATGAGTTTGTTAATAGTAATCATGTTCTTCTTATACATAAAACCAAACTTTTTTTTGTTGAGGAGTATAGATTTATATTTTATGGTTGTAGTTTTATTGATGTGTCAAATTTACATATCATGGGTTAAATTGGTTATAAATACATTATCTTCACCATGTATACATGTAAAATATAGGATTTTTTCTGTCATCTCATTTGTTTGATTTCCTTACAGTTTAGATAATAATACAAGTGGTATTTTTAAAACTTTATCAATATTGAAAAATATCTACCATTCAGCCAGTTCATAAGATTGAACCTATACAAATGCTTATTGTGTTGATTTATTTGTTTTCCATCTTTGAAATTCGTATCGTGTCATGTTTTGATTCAATATAAGATTATGAATTCATTTGTTTAAAATTCTATGTGACTATTTTATTTATTTTCCTTTGTGCATTATTCACAATTATCTATTGCCACAATCCTTATGACAACAATAGCAGTGGGTTTGAAAGTAATTCAAATTCAAAAATCTGAATCGAAGTAGTCATTTTGGTTCATCTCCTGGTATCTCCTAAATTGCAGTCAAGACAACACAATAGCTAAGGTCAACTCTATTAGAAGTGTCTTTATCATCAATTCATCCCATTTGATCTTCCCAAGGTGTTGGTATTTTCACAAGCATTGGGAGAGTTTAATTTCGTTCAAAAATTAAATAATATATTTATAACTTTTAGATATACATAATCTATTAATTTTATAAGTATTTTAGGTATCGAGAAGTTTCTTGTTTATTGATAGTTGTTAATAAATTTTGTTTGAGTGTATCTTTCTCAACCAACTTTATCAATAATTATCATGTATTCAAAATGTTTTGTCATTGTTTTGCCATTTATTTGTCACTTTTATTTTCAATACTATGGATGTAGAGTTGCTTGGTAAGCATTTCTTAATTCATTAATTTTGTTAGTAAGAGCACTCAATAGTAAAACTTTTAGCACTAAAAATATTGCAAAGGACTATTATTTCAATAATTGAAGATAAAAAAAATGCCATTAAAATTTGAAAGCAATCAAAGATTTGCACAATAAAATTTAAAGCTTTTATTATTTTATTATTATTATTATTTTTATTTTCCTTCAAAATTTCAGTCACTTTTATTATCAGAGATACGTTAGTCAGATGTGGAGAGCTATTGGCAACAATACAACAAACTAAGAGGGGGGTGATTCAATTTGCACAAAAACTTACTGCAACTTAAACCACAAATCAGATCTAATAATTAACAGTTAAAGCATGAAACAACACCACATCAATAACATATATTACACCAATTTTTTTGACATGGAAAACCTGGTTAAGGAAAAAACCATGGTGGGAACCTACCCACAATGACATAATACCTTGTTAGGAGTAAGTGAAATATTACAATAGGAATGCACATGCATTCAAGCACACTGCCTAGAGCTCACTGCTCAAACAAGATATACAACCATTAGGGAAGGCTCACTTCCTTATAGGAAGTCTCACTGACTTAAAAAAGCATTTGAAAAACAATCCAGATTACATGAACTATAAAAATAGCATCTCCATATGCCTGTGTACAGTTCCAGTTAAGCTCATTATCAAATCTTCTCTGCAACACACTTCTTCACATAACTTCGCACAACTTCCCTACTACTGAATGATTGATACAATATTTTCACATAGCATGATCACTCTCAATAATTATCATATTAATTTATACAAGTCATCAACCCATGAAATATAGGCCGGCTAAACCCTCAACATAAATAACAAAATAATAACCTCACACGCTACAACAATACATTCCGACCAAGACAATGTCGGATAAAACATAGTTTGGACCTAAAGAACCATGCCGCAAATATGAAACACCTTCAATAATTATACCTTAATCATCTGCAACACGCTACCATATCATAAATGTCACATGACATGAAGAGCATCACCGAATAATGAAAATCTTCAATAATATGCACAACAATCAATGTAGACCACCAATACGCATAGAACATGATCTAGAAACATTCACAAGCAACATGAATTGCACCACAAAAACCGCAACATCTCGGATCATTAGAATCATCATCATCTCTCTACCAAAGCTTAAGAAAACCAACATAACTGGTTGTCAACCTAAAAGATTCGCTTGTGGATTTTGAAATCGTGAACCAATCAAACTAAGGACACACATCAATGTCCAGAATATATCCCACACATTTGTAACTAAAGATATTACAATTATGGAGCAATACAAAGCACAAACCAGAATACTAAATAACATGAACAACTAAATAACATCCTTAATACCGGCTCATAACTCGATCAAATAAATATGCGGACCTCTGAAACTTTTGTTGAATCAACTAGAGATAAGTATATCAAAACCCATTAAACCGCATCAGCTCATCTGCAACATACAGGCTAAACCAACTCATCCAATCTGACTGCAACATAGGAATACGCATAAGAATATGTTGACATCAATGACAACACACTATTCCAGCAAATGTCACAACCCTCCTTTATCACCTTTGGATTAAAATACAAACTCTATTATATTTCTTTTGGCTAAACTATTGAATGAATATTATAAGGGAATTAAAATAATAAATCACACACACATGAAAAATATACTCTTTTTTTTCTTAATTGTTTATTTAAATTTCCTCACCCAAATAATGGCACATGTTGTAGGAAGCTTCTAGAGGCTTCTCCACCACCTTGCATGTAACTCCTCCCACTAAGTCTAATCAATTTGCATGAAGGCCAAATTGGGAGAGAATCTCTATTTTTCAATTAAAAAAATTACGTAGTGGAATTTGGAGATTTTTCTTATAAAAGATGTACAAGTTTTCAAAAAAGGAGTTGGTAATTCCATAAAGATTTTATTCAAGTAAATTCTTCTTTTGTAGTCATATTTCATTTTTCAGCTAAGATTTTTGCTTTGGAGGACTTCTTTCAAGTTGAAGGATCAAGGGAGATTCATAGGGGATTCTACACCATTTTCAAGCATCCAGGTTCTTCCCATTTAATTTTTCATGCATCTCATCTTTGCTGCAAATCGGATTAGATTAAACAGATCCATTAGTTTCAAATTTTTGATAAGAAGTAGATTAATTTGTTAAGAAATTAGAAATCATTTGTTTCAAATTTTGTTGATAAGAATTAGTTTCATTTGTTCATTTAGATCCATTAGTTTCAAATTTTTTTTAACTTAGATCCATATGTTTCAAATTCTTGATAGGAATTTGTTTTAAATCTCTTATTAAGTTTTAGATTGACTCTTGCTGAAGAACTAAATCAGAACCATCTTTATTTCCTTTCTCTAGAATCATCTCTCTGGTTATTGTTTATTTGAATCTCATCCTTTAAAGAGAATTCGCTGTGATTATTTCCTCTGTGTCTGGTTTGAGATTTTATTGCGATTATTCTCCCTGTAATATTTAAATCTGTATGATTATTCTTTCTATTTCTGTGAATAAATCTCTGTGGGCAAACAACATATAAGTATATCTCTGTAAGTTTTAGATTGAAAATCAAATTAAAAAACACACTTTATGAGCTTGCATTTACCAACATATTTCATCTATCTTCATGGCTGGAAATGAATATTGTATCTGGATTGTCTATCTTTGAGAATAAATCTCTGTGGGGAAACAACATATAAGTTTATCTCTGTAGATTTTATGAGATTACACTTCGCAACATAATCATCTATCTTTCATCTTCCTAGATTGTTTATCTGTGTGAATAACTTTCTGGATTATTCACCCTGTGAATGAGTCCTTATTGTGTACCTTAGTATTTTTATCCTTTTTATCAAAAATCTACTTTCTGTACCTATTTAAATTAAACTGTAAATTAGAATTTATATATATATATAGTGATTATTCCAATGTTAACATATTAATAATACTTCCACATTATCATTATAGCGTACTACATTTATGTTTGCACTATTTCCGAAAATGTGATGTACGCATGGCGGCGATTTTGAAAACCGCAGGGTTAATGGTACCCCTCACTACCCTGCAGTCATTGTAAGTGGCTACAGGGGAGTGGAGGGGACCATGCGGCCCCCTCATTCCCTACAGGCCTGTGCATGCAAGACCACAGGGGATGATGGGACCTGTGGTCCCCACCCCCGTAATTACTACATTAAACAATTCGCCATGTTAATAATTAATCGTTTTAAATAAAATTTAAGTTATCTTTTTTTATATATAGTTTAAATTAAATTTAAGTTTATTTTTTTATTTTTTTATTTTATATAATTGTTAGTTAAATTTATTTATTTTTAAATTAGCAAAAAGATTGAAATCAAATTATTGTTTCAATTCCTTCAGGGAATTATTGGATTATTTGATCCATGATTTTGATTTACTTAAAAACAAATAAGTCTTATTATTTGAATTTGACCCAAAATTTCAAAAAGTATAAGCTAATCACTCATGTGGAATTCGTAACTCTATAATTAATTAGTCTCGGGATAGGAGAAAACATTTCTGCATTTTGTATGTAAATGACGTTACTTTTGCATTGCATTTATATTATTTCGCATTCTTTATCTTCATGCAATTACATGCAAGTTCACAATTATCATTACCATGCCAATATATGTATTAATTCGTTTAATTGTAGAATAATGATGTTTCTTTTTTTTCAAATAGTATTTAAAGTTTAAATTATGTACATCCATTTCATAATTATATTTCAAGCATGATGTTTCATAAGCTCTTAGTTTAGAAACTAAACAAAGGAAGTTGGAAAACCAAAACTAGCAGCGTTTGGTATATACGGTGCCTCTGGGTCACACTTACAGGTAATGTCGTCGTGTTGAACTACTGCACTTAATGCCTAATAAAGTTGCATTAACGACATCTGTGGCATCGTCCCTATAAATCATCAGGGAGTAATAAGGGACACTTGGAAATTAAAATCCAAGGGGTGGGTAATCCCCCTTGGATCGATAATTTAATAAGATAACTTTTAAATGATTTTCACATCCGTTGAGATAAACCATAGTAAACCCCTTTTAGAGATGGTCAAGTTAAATGATCTCATGAAATTGATTTCTTTTTTTATCTTGAAGGGATATTGGTGATTTTCAATTTGGTCAAGGGTGATGCTCATGATAAGAATTAGGATCTAGTTATTTTAGGCCACAAGCAATAGGCCATCTTGAGCCTTCGCTTAAGCGCTACCATCGTGGGTAGCAACCACAGAGAAACTGTCTGGGACATTGACCCTAGAAAGGGTTGCGTACCCACAAATTAGTTTACATCAAACCATAGAATAGAAAATAGAACTACATACTTTACGCCTTGATCCCGTGCCGAAGTGAGTATGTAGGCAGTCTTGGGACAGAGTTGTCCCTCGTACTCAGGCGTTCATGGGTGGGGTCTAGGCTTGGTTGAGTAAGAATCCTATTTGAAAGATAAGATAATTAAATTGGAAAAGAAATTCAATGCATACTCAGAAGGAATCCCATTTGGATTCGCTTGACTTTTCGAGGCTTTAAGCCAAATTCCGAGGTGGAAATCAAGCTTGTATTATTTAATTACTCCTAAGGACGGCAACCTCGGTGCACTTCTGTTAGAAGAGTGTAGTACTTAGTGAGTGGCTTAGGACCCGAATGGTCTCGATGAGTCTAAGCCTCTGGCCAGAGCATCTCCTATCCCATTTGGATAGATGCCTACCCCATATGGGTAGATGCCTATCCCGTTTGGATAGATGCCTACCCCGTATGGGTAGATGCCTATCCCATATTGGATAGATGGCACCTTATGTCCCGTATGGACAATTGCCTAACCCATATGGTTAGATGCTCATCCCGGATGGATGAATGCCTAATCCTAATGGATGGATGCCCAGAGTATGCAATTGAATAAAACATAATGATTACATTAAACAAAAAAAAAAGAATACTCAATTTTGTTGAATCAATTATGGTGGGTTATTACATGTGGTATCAGAGCAAAGGTTCAAATCTAGGCCTTGTGCTCACTTCAATTTATTCAACTAAGGGAATGTTTTACAATAGTAGAAATTAATTTTTAAAAATCCTAAATCAAAAAGAAACTAACTACATAATTTAACTTTCAAGTAAAACCTAGAATGGCAAGAGGAAGAGGAAGAGGAAGGGGTAATGGAAGACGTACTAGGAGTCAAAGGGAAGAAAACCATGAGGAAAACCACAAGGAAAACCATGAAGAAAACCATGAGGAAGATCATGAAGAGGATCGACACAACCCAGGGAATAACGGAGATAGGGTCCAAGCTATAATCGACCTTCTAGCCGAACAAAGAGATAAAATCAACTTCTTGGAACAATCACTGTAGGACCTTAGGGAAAGGCAGAATGACTATGAAAATAGAAGTGATACCAAAAATGGAAACCCTGGTAGCGATCAAGGGAATGTGATGGGTAATAGAAAGGAAAATAACATATTGGAACTCTCCAAGGACTTAAAGAAAATCACCCCTCCTAAGTTCGATGGGAGGCAGATTTGTGAAGGGGCTGAGAATTGGCTAAATGAAATGGAAAAATATTTTGAGCTAAGAGATTTTAGTGAAACAACCAAGGCTTTATGGGGTTCTTATCAACTCACAAGGGAGGCAGGCAGTTGGTGGACCAACACCAAGGAACAAAATGGGTATAGCAAGGATACGGTCACATGGGATCAATTTGTTCACCACTTCCGAGATAGGTGGCTCCCTGAATTGTTCTTTGATGAGAAAGTGACAGAATTCCATAATCTACGTCAAGGGTCCCTATCCGTTCAACAATATTGGGATAAGTTCACCAAGTTGCTTAAATATGTGCCTATGTACTAGAAAGATGAAGAAGGCCAAGCAAGGAAGTTCATTTTGGGGTTAAATACCAACATAGGGGCAGAGGTTGACATGCATGGACCCAGAAATATGAATGAAGTGCTCAAAAAGTCCCTAAGGCAAGAGAGGAAGATTCAAACACTAGCAGAGCGAAACTATAATGGGAACCACTCATTTAAAAGGAAGCAAGAATTCAATGGAAACACTAATTTCAACAAGGGCCAGAGGAATAATTCTTCTGAAAGAAGGCCATTGCCTAATCAATATCAAAGGAATGGAAATGATAATAACAGGGGCAACTATAATAGGAATGACCAGCAGAACAGGATAACTTATCCACCTAGGGCCAATGAAACAAGGAATGATCCCCCTAGAAATCAAGGTAGGAGGGGTCCTCCAGGTGGATGCTTTATGCGCGGGGAAAATTGTTTTACCAGAGAGTGCCCCAGGATGCAAGGATAGATTAGGGCCAATCAACCCCAACAAGGGCCCCAACAAAGGATTCATGTAGCGGTTAGGAACCGAAGAGGAAGATACCAGAATGTTCCCGTTGAAACTACAGGTACACTATTTGAACAACCAATATCAATTGTAATTGACACTGGATCATCTGAATGTTTCATCTCACCTGAATTAGTAAACAAATATGCATTAAAAGTTAATCAAATGGAGTCATCATGGATGGTTCAATATGGGGATAAGGCAACTAGGGAAGTAACTAAGTGTTTACCGAGGGCAAGGGTACAGTTCCCTGAGTTCGAAACAAGGGTAGATCTCTATGTGGTACCCCTAGGATTATATGATGTAATTATGGGAATGAGTTGGTTAACAGACCATCAGGCTAATGTAGATTGCTATAACAAAGTTGTTGAATGTTTGGATGATGGGGGGAAAAGGGTCAAAATCCAAGGAAAGTTTAAACCCATTAATATAGAAACCATCTCAGCAATGCAATTAAAGAAGGAAAGGAGAAAAGGAGGTCAAATCTATATGGTTGAAATTGATGAAGGAAAGGAGGAAAATACACCAACATTTGAAAATACCCCTTTCTTAAAGGAATTTAAGGATGTTTTTCTAGAATAATTACCCGGTTTACCCCCTAAGAGGAAGTTTGACTTTTCTATCGAAGTACTCCCAGGAGCTGAACCAGTATCAAGGGCACCTTACCGGATGAACACAACTGAATTAAAAGAGCTCAAAATGCAATTAGAGGAACTCTTAGCTAAGGGATTAATAAGGCCAAGTGTATCACCATGGGGAGTGCCAGTTTTATTTGTTAAGAAGAAGGATGGAACCTTAAGGTTATGCATCAACTATAGGATGTTGAATAAAGTCACAATAAAGAATAGGTATCCCTTACCTCCCATAGAGGATCTTTTTGACCAAATGAAAGGAGCAGCAATTTTCTCAAAGATAGACCTCCGGTCAGGGTACCATCAACTCAGGATTAAGGAGGAAGACATTCCGAAAATAGCTTTCAGGACTAGATATGGGCATTATGAATTCACAGTAGTTCCTTTTGGTGTAACCAACGCCCTAGCTACATTTATGAACCTAATGAATAGTGTACTCCATGACTACTTGGATAAATTTGTTTTGGTATTTCTGGATGACATATTGATTTACTCTAGAAATGAAGAGGAACATTTAGTGCACCTACAAATTGTTTTGCAAAGGTTGAGAGAACATAAGTTATATGGGAAATTGTCCAAATGTGCCTTCTTTGAGGAAAAGATTCTCTACCTTGGGCATATAATATCAAAGGAAGGAATAGCAGTCGACCCAGATAAAATAAAGGCAATAGTAGAATGGCCAATCCCTAAGAATGTTTCAGAGGTAAGAAGCTTTATGGGGCTAGCAGGTTACTATAGGAGGTTTGTGGAAGGATTCTCTAAGATAGCAAATCCCATCACCTCATTACAAAGGAAGGGAAAAAGGTTTGTGTGGACCGAGCAAAGTGATAAGGCATTTCAAATCTTGAAGGGAAAACTAACTTTAGCACCCATTCTAAAGGTACCAGATCTGAATGGACACTTCACAGTCATAACTGATGCTTCTATTGAAGGGTTAGGAGGAGTACTTGTCCAAGATGAAGGGGTAGTAGCTTACGAATCCAGGAAGCTAAAGACTCATGAAGTCAATTATGCACCCCATGACTTAGAGTTGGTAGCAATTGTGCATGCCTTACAAAAATGGAGACACTTCTTACTAGGGAAACCCTTTGAGCTAAAGTCAGATAACCAAGGACTAAAATACATCTTTACCCAACCTCACTTAAATGCCAGACAAAGAAGGTGGTTAGAGTTTCTAATTGAATATGATTTTGAAATTGAATATATTAAGGGGAAAGAAAATAGGGTAGCAGATGCCTTAAGTAGGAGGAGACACTTGATGACTATAGCAAAATTCAAAACCTCTTTCAAAAGGCAAGTAATGGATGAACAAGGGCATGACCCATGGTATGAGCAAGTCAAATTGACTTTAGAACACAACCCAACTGATCCTAAGGTTGGAGGGTATACATTAGATGAAGATGGGTTGCTCAGATACAATAACAGGATCTATATTCCTAATTCAGGGAACTTAAGGGAAGTAGTCTTGTCGGAGGCTCACAGTGCCCCTTATTCAGGGCACCCAGGAGTTAACAAACTTTATGCAGATCTAAAGAAGTTATACTTTTGGCAAGGGTTGAAGAATGATATTGTCAAGTATGTAGCTAAATGTTTGGAGTGTCAAAGAGTAAAGGAAGAACATAGACACCCACCTGGATTGTTGCAATTGCATGATGTACCTCAACACAAGTGGCAAGTTATTAGCATGGATTTTGTGCAAGGGTTACCCATGTCACCTTCTAGGCATGATGCAATAATGGTGGTAATTGACAAACTCACTAAGGTGGCACACTTTATACCAGGAAATCTGACGGATGATGCGCCTACCTTGGCTAGATGCTTTGTTAAGGAAATATTTAGGTTGCATGGAATACCAGAGAAAATCATATTAGATAGAGATGCTAGATTCACTTCAAGGTTTTGGACCACTCTTCAATCAGCTCTAGGAACTCAACTAAATTTTAGTACCGCATACCATCCTGAAACCGATGGTCAGACAGAAAGGACAAATCAGATTATGGAAGACCTGCTTCACATTACTGCATGGACCAACAGAGGAAATGGGAAGAGTACCTACCTTTGGTAGAATTTTCTTACAATAATACATATCAAACATCTTTGAGAATGGCACCTTTTGATGCTTTGTATGGTAGACCATGTCGAACACCTTTGAGTTGGGATAGTCTTGAAGATAGAGTGATTATTGGGCCAGATATGTTGAAAGAAATGGAAAGGAAAACTAAGGAAATTAGGCAAAGATTGAAGGAAGCCTCAGATAGGCAGAAAAGTTATGCAGACAAAAACAGGACACCAAGGGAGTTTGAGGTAGGAGAGAAAGTCTTCCTAAGGGTTAGGCCACACAAGAGTTCCATAAGATTTGGGAAAAAGACTAAGCTTGTACCTCGTTATGTTGGACCTTTTGAAATATTGGGAAGGATTAATCCAGTTGCATACCGGTTGGCCTTACCTCCCCAATTGAGCCAAATCCATGATGTCTTCCATGTATCTCTTCTTAAAAAGTATGTACCTGATGAGAAACACATTTTGAATTGGGATGCTTTACAAGTCCAAGAAATGGGAGGAATAACGATAGAGCCATTTAGAATCTTGGAGAGGCGCCAGTGCCAGTTGCACAACAAAGAGGTTGATCAGTGCAAAGTGCAATGGGGCCAATATGATGAAAAGAATGCCACGTGGGAAGACACTAAGGAGATGCAGCAGTTGTTTCCTTTTTTGTTTTAAACATGAACTATAAACTCTTTTGAATGCATTTAATAAGTGCATCGGGATGATGCACAAATTAAGGGGGGGAGGATGTCACAACCCTCCTTTATCACCTTTGGATTAAAATACAAACTCTATTATATTTCTTTTGGCTAAACTATTGAATGAATATTAGAAGGGCATAAAAATAATAAATCACACACACACATGGAAAATATACTTTTTTTTTCTTAATTGTTTATTTAAATTTCCTCACCCAAATAATGGAACATGTTGTAGGAAGCTTCTAGAGGCTTCTCCACCACCTTGCATGTAACTCCTCCCACTAAGTCTAATCAATTTGCATGAAGGCCAAATTGGGAGAGAATCTCTATTTTTCAATTAAAAAAATTAGGTAGTGGAATTTGGAGATTTTTCTTATAAAAGATGTACAAGTTTTCAAAAAAAGGAGTTGGTAATTCCATAAATATTTTCTTCAAGTAAATTTTTCTTTTGTAGTCATATTTCATTTTTCAGCTAAGATTTTTGCTTTGGAGGATTTCTTTCAAGTTGAAGGATCAAGGGAGATTCATAGGGGATTCTATACCATTTTCAATCATCCAGGTTCTTCCCATTTAATTTTTCATGCATCTCATCTTTGCTGCAAATTAGATTAGATTAATTAGATCCATTAGTTTCAAATTTTTGATAAGAAGTAGATTAATTTGTTAAGAAATTAGAAACCATTTGTTTCAAATTTTGTTGATAAGAATTAGTTTCATTTGTTCATTTAGATCCATTAGTTTCAAATTTTTTTTAACTTAGATCCATATATTTCAAATTCTTGATAGGAATTTGTTTAAAATCTCTTATTAAGTTTTAGATTGATTCTTGCTGAAGAACTAAATCAGAACCATCTTTATTTCCTTTCTCTAGAATCATCTCTCTGGTTACTGTTTATCTGAATCTCATCCTTTAAAGAGATTTCGCTGTGATTATTTCCTCTGTGTCTGGTTTGAGATTTTACTGTGATTATTCTCCCTGTAATATTTAAATCTGTATGATTATTCTTTCTATTTTTGTGAATAAATCTATATGGGGAAACAACATATAAGTATATCTCTGTAAGTTTTAGATTGAAAATCAGATTAAAAAACACACTTTATGAGCTTGCATTTACCAACATATTTCATCTATCTTCATGGTTGGAAACGAATATTGTATCTGGATTGTCTATCTCTGAGAATAAATCTCTATGGGGAAACAACATATAAGTTTATCTTTGTAGATTTTATGAGATTACACGTCCCAGCATAATCATCTATCTTTCATCTTCCTGGATTGTTTATCTGTGTGAATAACTTTCTGGATTATTCACCCTGTGAATGAGTCCTTATTGTGTACCTTAGTATTTTTATCCTTTTTATCAAAAATCTACTTTCTGTACCTATTTAAATTAAACTGTAAATTATAATTTATATATACACACACACACACACACACACACACATATATATATATAGTGATTATTCCAATGTTAACATATTAATACTAATGCCACATTATCATTATAGCGTACTGCATTTATGTTTGCATGATTTCCAAAAACGTGATGTACGCAGGGCGGCGATTTTGAAAATCACGGGGTTAATGGTACCCCCCACTACCTTGCGGTCACCGTAAGTGGCCGCAGGGGAGTGGAGGGGACCACGCGGCCCCCTCATTCCCTACGGGCCTGCGCATGTAGGACCGCAGGGGATGATGGGACCCGTGGTCCCCACCCCCCTAATTACTACATTAAACAATTCGCCATGTTAATAATTAATCATTTTAAATAAAATTTAAGTTATCTTTTTTAATATATAGTTTAAATTAAATTTAAGTTTATTTTTTTATTTTTTTATTTTATATAATTGTTAGTTAAATTTTTTTTTTTTTAAAATAGCAAAAAGATTGAAATCAAATTATTGTTTCAATTCCTTTAGGGAATTATTGGGTTATTTGATCCATGATTTTGATTTACTTAAAAACAAATAAGTCTTATTATTTGAATTTGACCCAAAATTTCAAAAAGTATAAGCTAATCACTCATGTGGAATTCATAACTCTATAATTAATTAGTCTCGGGATAGGAGAAAACATTTCTGCATTTTGTATGTAAATGACGTTACTTTTGCATTGCATTTATATTATTTTGCATTCTTTATCTTCATGCAATTACATGCAAGTTCACAATTATCATTACCATGCCAATACATGTATTAATTCGTTTAATTGTAGAATAATGTTGTTTCTTTTTTTTCAAATAGTATTTAAAGTTTAAATTATGTACATCCATTTCATAATTATATTTCAAGCATGATGTTTCATAAGCTCTTAGTTTAGAAACTAAACAAAGGAAGTTGGAAAACCAAAACTAGCAGCGTTTGGTATATACGGTGCCTCTGGGTCACACTTATGGGTAATGTCGTCATGTTGAACTACTGCACTTAATGCCTAATAAAGTTGCATTAACGACATCTGTGGCATCGTCCCTATAAATCGTCGGGGAGTAATAAGGGACACTTGGAAATTAAAATCCAAGGGGTGGGTAATCCCCCTTGGATCGATAATTTAATAAGATAACTTTTAAATGATTTTCACATCCGTTGAGATAAACCATAGTAAACCCCTTTTAGAGATGGTCAAGTTAAATGATCTCATGAAATTGATTTCTTTTTTTATCTTGAAGGGATATTGGTGATTTTCAATTTGGTCAAGGGTGATGCTCATGATAAGAATTAGGATCTAGTTATTTTAGGCCACAAGCAATAGGCCATCTTGAGCCTTCGCTTAAGCGCTACCATCGTTGGTAGCAACCGTAGAGAAACTGTCTGGGACATTGACCCTAGAAAGGGTTGCATACCCACAAATTAGTTTACATCAAACCATAGAATAGAAAATAGAACTACATACTTTACACCTTGATCCCGTGCCAAAGTGGGTATGTAGGCAGTCTTGGGACGGAGTTGTCCCTCGTACTCAGGCATTCGTGGGTGGGGTCTAGGCTTGGTTGAGTAAGAACCCTATTTGAAAGATAAGATAATTAAATTGGAAAAGAAATTCAATGCATACTCGGAAGGAATCCCATATGGATTCGATTGACTTCCCGAGGCTTTGAGCCAAATTTTGAGGCGGAAATCAAGCTTGTATTATTTAATTACTCCTAAGGACGGCGACCTCGGTGCACTTCTATTAGAAGAGTGTAGTACTTAGTGAGTGGCTTAGGACCCGAATGGTCCCGATGAGTCTAAGCCTCTGGCCAGAGCATCTCCTATCCCGTTTGGATAGATGCCTACCCTGTATGGGTAGATGCCTATCCCGTTTGGATAGATGCCTACCCCGTATGGGTAGATGCCTATCCCGTATTGGATAGATAGCACCTTATGTCCCATATGGACAATTGCCTAACCCGTATGGTTAGATGCTCATTCCAGATGGATGAATGCCTAATCCTAATGGATGGATGCCTAGAGTATGCAATTGAATAAAACATAATGATTACATTAAACAAAAAAAAAAGAATACTCAATTTTGTTGAATCAATTATGGTGGGTTATTACAACAAACTTCTCAACAACATCCAATGAGAGTATAGTTCCATATATTCCTCAATAGAATGGTTTTGTATAATACAGGAATAGTTCCTTGAAGGAGATGAAATTTTTTATGATACACCCCAACACATGACATGACTAGTTTGAAATTTTGAGGAAAATCATAGATTTTCATATCAAACCTATAGTAAAGCTACTGAAAGGAACTATCAGCATATAAAATTTCTATATAATATCCCATGTATCTAATTAATAAATATCAATACAAATTTTAGGAGTCTTAGATTGAGCTACAAGTTCTATCCTAGCATTAACATGTGTAGAGGAAGAATTTTCCCTCCATTTCTCATTGAAATTTTTTACATTTATCTTATCTCATTTATTTTGTGTATATTATTCATTATATGCATATTCCCTTAGATTTGTTAAAGATTATGCAATATACAAGTTGACCATATTAGTTGCATCACATTTAGTTGGCCTAATATGTAGATGCAATCAATTCTAATGGATGGGACTACATATACGATCTACTATAAGGTTTGCAAGGCATAATGAAATGGAATAGTCATTTTATAAGGTGATGGATAGATTATATCTAGGTAATAGTTTCTATGTTGGAGTCAGTTAATGCACCAACTGATGCAAGTGGGCTAATAAGACCACACATATATGTAGCATTCACAAAAGTGGCATAAAATAAAGATGCAAAGGTGAATGATACATAATTCTATCTCTAACTATGTATATTAAATTATAAACATATACATATAGTGACATCATGAAATATCAAAATATAATCAACTATGCTAGCCCCACCTGATTGGTTAAATAAATTTAACCCATGTTTAAGGAATTTGGTCAGTACCAAATTGATATGGCAAAGAGGATGCACTTTGAACTCTAGTATTCAATTTAATAATTGTACAATATTATCTCATCCATTTAAAAATTCACACCCCTCCAAAATTTGAGTTTTTTGCCATCTTCCTTGGTATGATTTTCAATTCTACATCAATTGAATAGAATCAATGCAGAATAAGAAAGCAATGATTGCATGATATCAAATTAAAACACAAAACAACAAAATTATAATTTCATCTTTAAAACAAAAAAAAAATAGTTGATACCATCAAATTCAATATAAAAACATGTAATTTGGTCGTTCTACATCAACAAAACAAGAAGAGGTGGTATAATTGTAATACAATGATTGGAATTTTATCAAAATTATAAAAAAGGTGTGTTTTTTTTAGGGAATGCATAGAATGCAAGGTAAAAAAAGCATGCAGGTCTAAATCCATGGGATCCACATTTTTTTTACCATTTTTAGAATTGTGCTTCGTCAAAAACTTATGTATGTTATGATGTGAGTGTGTTGTAATGCACTCGTGTTTATACCCACCTTAGGTATTGCCAATCCTTAGGGTTAGATTTACATTGGGCATCCAACCCAAAGTTCGGCTTACATGTCAATGTCCAAAGGTATTTTCATTACAATTTGTAAGAAAATATCTAAATCTTGAGTGTGCTCTCCATCGATTTTAAGCATTTTTTTATGTTAAGCTAATAATATTACAATAATGTCAAACTCTCTCTTACCTTTTGAACCATGTAGTTTTCTCTAAATTTATAATATGTTAAGGTTTAAATATTTAATTGTTTTGGTAAAATCTTTCTTGTTTTTAGAAATTTATCTATAGTAATTTTTGTTTCATTTTGTATCCATTCATCCAAATTTGGAACAGAGTAAATTTTTAAATTCTCAAAATTTATTCTACATATATTAAAAAATAAAATTTGGTTAGTTTCTTTGTTCTCTCTAACCGATATTGTCAATGATTCTGTTGAGTTGCTTCTACTAGTAATGATTTTGTTATTGCTTCCATTAGTAATATTGTTACCCTTAATACTATTGTTGCTACTAGTAATGTTTTTTGGAAACTTGAGTTGTGTTGTGTTGTCATTGATGTCAACCTATCTTGTATTGTCATTGATGTCAACCCGTCTTAAGTTGTTATAGATGTTGAAGTGGGGATGATGTAGTGGAAATTCTAATTTGCAGGAAAGCCTATTTATGTGCTATGGCACTATTGAATTATCTAGTATAGATGATGATGTATTTCTAGAAGGATGGTACCATATAAGTCTCAATATGAAGGAAATAATATTTAATATCTCAGTGGATGAATGTCTTGTATTCCTCTGACATGTGAAGATTATAAGTTATGGTTCTACATAGATGTCTATTCTCTATGTACATTACTCTATTTTTTTTGCATGTCCTCTTCTACTTAGTTGGCAGAGTTGGTTATTGTTGCTTCTGATAGTAAGGTTGTCTATCAGTGTAGCTTTAAAGTATACTTGGAAGCTTCTAAAAATGTGGATTCAGGTTCTACATTTTGGAGGATTTGTTCATGTGATCTATGTAGTGTTCCATTTTAATTTCCAGGTGGCAACTTGATTGGCAAGTGAAGTTAAGATGTTCTAAGTTCTAGGTGTCAAGTATTATGGTCTCCAACTGACTATGATGTTATATTCTACTTGGATCATAATTTTCACTTGGATATGCACTGATGCTTGAGTTTGGATGTTGATATGGGTCTCACTATGGTGTGTATAGATCTGCATTGAGTTTCATGAATTGGAGGATGTTCTTAGGCTGACTGGTTACCATGCTTCATTGTTTATCTACATATTTCATTTGATCTTGACCTTGGAGGATGTGCTAGTGTGTGTGGTTTGTTGGAATCATTTGGAAATGTTGTATTGTAATGTTTTTGGGTCCTCCCTATCTCCTGAAGTGGATCTCATTTGATATTTTATGTCCAAGTGGCCAAATTTATACGATTAAATGTATATTCCATCTGTGGTTGGCCTAGTTAAGGGTTTGATGATAATTATATATAAAGGATTGAGGATATATTAGTGAGTGTGTGGAATGGGTGTGAATTTATTTGTTGAAGGTGTGAAAGACCTACAAGAAGGTCTAGTATTGAAGATGTGTGAAAGAGCGTTGTGAAGAGATTTAATGATGATATTTTTAGCGTGACAAAGTTTAAAGATAGTGTTTTTGAAGCAGAAGAGTTTGATATGATACCGATCACTTGACATAGTGGTTCAAGTCCAACTTCATGATCAGAAGATCTTGTTCATTCCAATTCAGTTATTTATTTATTCGTCAAAAAGATAGTGAGTCTCTTGGAAACTTTCTATATCTTTCCTTGAAATAGTGAGTTTCAGTCTTGCAAGTTATTTGTATCTTGCCCAAAGGTTGTGTGCCTTAGTTATGCAAGTCATCTTAGGAGAAGGGTGTTGTGGAGGAAAACATTGTAATAGATTATATTTATATTATGTTTGATTCTTACCATGGTTTATCCCTGATCAGGTTTTCCACATAAATCTAGTGCTCATGTGTTTGTTTTTGGGTATGTGCAGGATCATGGTGGGCCAAACAGGCTCTTAAGTGGCAATGAAAATCAGAAAACAAAGTTAGGAAACTTGATGTAAAATTTTGAATAAGTTATCAACATTATTTCTAAAATATGTAAGAATAGAATCTGTAGGAAATTGAATGTAGTTTCTAAGATACTAGTTTGTTTTTCGAAAAAAATAAATCTATTTGACAAAAAATTAAAATTTTAATGTAGTAGTACGAAAATTTTTGGAAAAAAGATAAGAAGCAGGTGTGTGTCTGACCACCCTTATCATAGTCAAATCATAATAATTTTTTTATAATATTTTAGCTATAAGTAGAAGACTCATGTCTGGATGTGACACATTTTTATTTTTTTTTTCTTTGAAATAAATAATTAATTATGATTTTTTTATTGTAGCTTTTTAAAAATATAAAAAACTCGTATGTCTGACCACCATAACTTGGTCAAAACTTTATGAAATTCAATTTTTCTTTTTTTAATCCTATAGTATATGCAACATAGAATGTGACGCATGTTTCAGATTCAAAAAATGTGATACCATTTGAAAGTTAAAGATATTTTTCAATCAGCCTATCATCAGAATTTTAGTCAGAATATCGCCACCTTTTGGCCCCTCATGATCCTGCACATATCCTTTATATTAAGGTAAACGGGTTTTACAGGGACCCAAAACCCAAAAATCTTACAAAAATATTGGAAATAAGCATTATAATCTGAAACTAGTAGCAAAAGGAAAACAAAATTGGGCCAAGCCCACAAAACAGTCTACAAAAGACCAATGATTTAGATCAACACACACAAAGACCTACAGATAAGAATGCACCAAATCTACATTCTTCTTAATCACTTTCCTGTTGATATCCTCCAACTCGTCCATGATAAATTTGGAGCTTCCTTGCTCATGGTTCTTTATCCTAGTACGGGTACACAGACCATTCGTAGTTCAGAATCGAGGCATCTGACCACCTACACCCTTCACATTCTTCTTCTTCTTAGAGTTTGAAGGTGTCACACTGGCAGTGGGATCAACCCTATAATCCACAATCATGTTGTTGACCCTCAACAAACCTTCTGAACTATTATTCATCATGACCTTACTGATCTCAACTAGATTATTCAGTTTGCCTTTGATTTCTGCAACACTCACCTCTAAATTCCATATCCTACTTTCATGATTCGATTTTAGCTTGTCCACATCCGTGCTCACTTTCTAGGTCAATTGGAGGATTTTTTTCAATTTATTTGTTCCCAGATTGTCCATAAAAGTATCAACAATACCCTTAATACCCTCTTTAAGGACTTCGATCTCCATACCCATTTTCTGAAGGCACTCTATCTGACTATTGACTGCAAGGGAAATACAATCATCCAGGTTAGGGTCAACTACAACCCTCCCCTGTTTCCTAGGATAAACATTAATGGGGATTTCAATTATAATCTCCTTTTCATTATCAATGTTGTCCCCCCCTTTCTATATTTGGGCTTCTTAGGTCTGGGAGAGACAAAGTCAATAGGCTTAGTCCCTAATTTTTTATATTGACTAGCGTCCCACTAAGGGTGCTTATTGTGTGTGCTACTACTTGTCCCAGGGGTATGAATGGGACCCTCGCCAGTAGGCGAACACTACTCAGGATCATCAGACAAGTTTTGATCTTGCCAATCCCTGACAAGCCCACTATCTTTCCCTTCCGAATTCGTATCATAAACTACCTGGACCTCCAGTTTGGAAGAAGAAACATGGGTATTCAAAACAAGGGATGGCTTGACTGCATGGGCCTTATCATAATTCATAATGAGACAAATAAGGCCCTCGTGGAGGACCGGGCTGTCCACATTCTCTGCATGTTTCTCCAGACTATGCTTTAAAGAAGATAAAAGATGAAAAGGGATGGAGATTTTCCTATCATGTCTGAAGTGATTCAAAATGACAAAGTGATAGGCAAAAATGATCGCATACCAACCATCAAGAGTAATGTATCACATGATCACTTCTGCCACATCAGCCCAAGGCGTCTGAAGATCCTTCTGATTAAAGCCACCACCATCCATCTTTTGAACCCTTTTCCGCTCCTTCAACTTGTCGAAGAAGGTGGAAATAGCTTCATCTGCAGATTTCCTAATCACCACACCCTCCCCCCTCATAGTCCTATGGTGTGTTCAACAATGTTGTTGTCCTTGGTGTTGTTGATCCACCTTTATCTTTAGGTCAATGATATTTCGACTGTAATAATGGATCTACCTGGATAGTTGTCCAATGTAGGAAGAAGCATCACACTATAATTCCTCATAGGTTAGGATGGTTGGTAAACACTCTCAAAGCTCTACTCCAAAATAAGATGTAGCCAATTTGGCTCAAGCTTTATTGTTTGGTTGGTTGCCCTTTTTTTCTATCTCTATGACTAGTTTTGTTCCAAATTTATTTTGTATGGTCAGTGTTAGATTTGTAATGGTTTGGGGCCCTTCCCCATTTAATTTAATAAAAAATATTCAATTAGGTTCCACAAAATTAGAGGGAACGCACTCAGTTTTTTTAGTTTTAGGATGTATTCACTTTAAAAATTAAAACATTAAAAATAAAAATAAAATTAGGTATATGTAAACTACACGGTGTTAGCTGATTTTCCACTAAATTTTTTAATTTTGAAATATAAAAAAGTAAAAAATTTATGGGGAGCAAATCTGACACTAGGTTAAATATTTTTAAAAAAATAGGATCACTTTGTGTGCTCCCCATAGGTGAACCCCTTAATCTCCACCTTTGAAAAAAATAGTATTTTAGAGAGTGGATTCAAAACTACAACTCTTTTTCTTGTAGAATCTTCAAATTTTAAGTGTAACTATCTCCAATTTCTCATCCAAGACCAATTTTTACTACTCTTTTAAAAACAACTGATCCTTTAAGACCCCTTTTTGGTCCCTAATTTCTATGCACATACCCATGTGCTTGTAAGAGTAATGAATAGCTACATAAAATGTTGTATGCCAAAGTATGGATGCATACATAGTGAATAATCTACTATATATTAAAAAATAAGTGAGATAAAGTTTGATACATCAAGCTCAAAAGCTTAATTTTGTAAAATAATATCTAAATGGTAAACAGTTATGTAATTCCATATTTAGAATAATTACCCAACCCATAATAAATAATTTTCCCCTAAAAAGTAAATAAATTTGAATTTTAGGCTAGGAGGGAGTAAGACCGATTCGTCCTTGTGAATTTAGCTCCTTTAATGTCCTTTCTAGTGGTTCAGATGTAGATGTTACTTGGACCCATGAATTTTATGTTTAATTAATGCGATGACTCTCTTTGGGTATGTAGACTTGATATTTTACACAATATAAAGGATTAAGGTTCTTAGAAAATTGATGCTATAAAGGTAACTAAATAGACAATTTAAATTTCATGAATTATAATTCCCTAGTCCAAATTTAATGTGTACTAGAAATGCCTAGATATATCATTAAGGAGTCAGAGATATCAAAATCAAGTTGTTGCGTAGTGTCATTGTCAGGAAAAGTTGAAGAATGAAAACAAATCATATATGCTATCAGATGAATTTCCTCAAGATAGATCAAATGGCTTGTGCTATCATAAGGAAATCCTACTTCGTCATTTCTTGAAAACTTTAGGAATTTATCAGATGACATTCAACTAAAAATGTTGTGGTCAAAACAAAAGAGGGTGGGCCTTTTGCCTGGCATACTTAATACTTATTGTGCTAAAATAAATGGGCCTATTAGGTAACATGGACCAATGAAAAGAGTTTATCCAACAAAGCCCCCATGCATTGTTAGATTAAATCCACTGTGACACCATCCATTGGCACAAACTCATTGGTTTCTGAAAGAATCTATATGATTGTTTGGAGCATTAATAAACTCAAAATTTATAGAGGAGAATTGGATTTTCTAAATCTATGGGCTATTATAATCATGAGTAAACTGAGGTAGAAGGATTCAACCCCACTTTAGTGAAGACTTCACTACACTATCCACAAAGTGTGTCATGGATAGATGTTTTATGTGATATGAAAGATATTTTTTTCATAATCTAATAAAGTAGAAATTTCAACAAATAATGGAATCCTAATGGTTGACATGGTGATAGGGTGGGGATAAAATTTAAATTTTCTAAGGATACCCGAAGTATAATAAAAAAGACATAAGAATAAAAAGACTAATCTATAGGTAAATTTAAAAATATGTAAAAAATTAGAATAATATCAAATCTAAAAATATAGATTAGAGATCCTAAAGATAAGATAAGTTGTGTAAGATCAAGAAAGTTCACCAAATTGTAAAGGAAAAATAAACTTTTCTTAGATGTAGTTCATAAGATAATCTAATAAAGTGCATTGAATAAGCACATGTTAAACTAGCTTCATAAACAAGACTTGATATTGATTTTTTAGCACTTTATAATAGCTAATGAATAAATAAAAATAATATTACTTAGCCTAGAAACTAAAGAATGCACTACTATTGACATGGATCTAAATTTGGTGTGTCTTAGTGTTAGAAGTAGTGGATATTAAATTGGAAACAACTTCAAAATAAAAATATTTATCTACCACTATACACAGATGAGTCTATGAGATAAGGGTGAATTTAGGAGTTAGGGATGAATTTGGGATCACAAGTTGGTCCTATGCCTACAAATTTGCCATGTGTAATAGATAAATGTATATTAACTTTTCGTAATCTATAGTGATTTATCCCACTCTTCCTAAATATCTAAGGAGTCAAGGAAACATTTAAAAATACAATAGGGGTGTCTATTTGTTATTCCAAGTCAACTCCCCCAGGCCCCCTTCACCACAATTTTTTTGGAAGAATTATAAAAAAATAGTAATCTCAAATCATGTGCCATGCTTCTAAATTGATTGTGCAAAGATGAACTCTTTTCACAACATCAATTGAAGTGTGTAAATATGAATTGCCTTCTTAATTCTTTGATAACTGTGATATTATTAGAATGAATGAATTGAATGCCCTTAAATACAAAGACATGACAACATGTCATGCAAACTTGTGTTTAGTCGACATTAGGTAGGAAGGAAAGGAATGTGATGTTAATGAGAACTTGAAATTAAAAAATAAACTCAGGTAAGATGAGTCCTCAACCACTTTGACAAGCTCATGAATGTAAAATAGTCCTCAAATTAAAAAGGGGATAAATCTTGATGGATAACATGTGCCTGGCATGAGTGAGCATGGGTGTGATATGCAAGTTGATAAGATGACTACATAAGAGTGTGTGAAGATGTGAGTAAAGATGGATAGTAGATGTATAGAAACATATTAAAAAACTAGATAAATAATATAAAGTAAGGAACTCAACTTTACACAAATTATGTCATTTATCAATATATTTATCTATCAAAACACTCCCCTCAAAACAAATTAAAAACTACATGAAATTAAAATGTATATTTAAATTTCACCACTCAACTTATTTCACATAAATCGTGTTACTATATAATTTAGATATAGTAACAACCTCATACCACCATATTTTACAAACCAATTACAAACCAATCATTATCTCATGTAATATATACAAACAATATCAAGCTAATTCTCCCGAACAATATCAAACTAATTAATTTTTAGACTAAATCAAATAAAAACACATCACACCACATACTTGAACTCTTCCAAATCTTAGCAGCAATAGCTTATCATGTTTTATTCACGGCGGGGCATTCTTGGCAGCTCCTATTTGCATGCTTGGTAACTCCAACCACTATATGTTTCGATTTGTGTATCGGTGTAATTTTAATATTGTAAAGCAGTGGAATCTCCGTCTATGGGCATTGTTATTTTCGTCATAGCCTGTTCCTCTGCCAAATTTCCAATCAATAACCATAAAATAGTATACTCGCAAACAAAATGACAGAGAAGCATTGTGGGAATTAAAATGATTGAAAGTTGCCCAGGATTTTTATCAATGTGGGAGGAAACCAACGACAAATTTCGCCCTCGACGACATAGAAAACATTTACGATGTTGATTCAGCTGCATCTTTATAAGGCGTATTGAGTTGAAGGAGGTTCAAGGCATCTTAACAACAATTTTCTGTGTTTCAAAACAGAGAGAAGAGGAATGGCTGGAGATTGGGTAGACAGTGGAGACAACGCATGGCAGATGACTGCGGCCACAATAGTAGGGATGCAGTCGGTGCCAGGGCTCGTCATTCTGTACGGCAGTATTGTGAAAAAGAAGTGGGCCGTCAACTCGGCCTTCATGGCTCTCTACGCCTTTGCAGCGGTGTTAGTGGTCTGGGCACTTTTTGCTTTCGACCTCTCCTTTAATTCTGCAGATACGCTTGTTCCACTCTTGTGGGGGAAGCCGAGTTTTAAGTCTCTGGGTCAACATTTCTTGTTCGATGCACCGAATGAAGCTGTTAAATTCCCTAACGCCACCTTCGTCTTCTTCCAGTTCGTCTTCGCCGCAATCACACTCATTCTCATCGCCGGCTCGCTTCTGGGGAGGATGAATTTCCATGCCTGGATGTTGTTCGTACCCTTATGGCTTATTTTTTCATACTCCATTGGGGCCTATTCCTTGTGGACTGGTTTATTTCACTCTATGTATCCAACAATAGATTTCGCGGGAGGCTATGTTATCCACCTTTCATCGGGAGTAGCAGGATTCACTGCCGCCTACTGGGTGATTACAATTCATAAACATATATGCATAAATTCTTAATTTTGAATATGGTTGTAGATCCTAACAGTATAATTTATGCGTTTCAGGTTGGGCCGAGGTTGACGAAAGATCGAGAAAGATTTCCCCCGAATAATGTGCTGCTAATGCTGGGAGGCGCAGGTATGCTGTGGTTGGGATGGTCAGGATTTAACGGAGGAGCCCCCTATTCTGCGGGTCTAATTGCTTCCTTGGCGGTGCTCAACACACATATCTGCGCCGCCACTAGTCTGCTCATGTGGTTATGCCTCGATATGATGGTCTTTGGAAAGCCTTCCGTCATCGGTGCAGTGCAGGGGATGATCACCGGTCTCGTCTGCATCACTCCTGGAGCAGGTACAGTTTATATCTTAAATATTACATATGAAGAATGAAGAATATAGAATGAAGAAAACTAAAAGTAATATATGTGTACTGTGGTACTGGTATCAGGTGTTGTGCAACCATGGGCAGCAATTCTGATGGGAATGCTTTCAGGCAGTGTTCCGTGGTTGACAATGATGGTTGTTCACAAGCGCTCAGCTCTTCTTCAGAAGGTGGATGACACCATGGGCGTTTTCCACACCCACGCTGTGGCGGGCCTTCTCGGAGGAATTCTTTCTGGCATTTTCGGCCATCCTACCCTCTGTGTCTATTTCTTCAACTCTGATCTCAACAAAAACCCCAATCCCATTGGATTTATATACAGTTTCAATCGTAAGTACTATCAACATGTAGATGGTTACAAGTATACTCACACTGGTCCCGTACAAATCTTGTACCAAATATTCGCTGCGATGTTTATCATAGTGCTGAATGTGGTGATGACGAGCATTATATGCTTGGTGATTCGGGTGATCGTTCCCCTGCGGATGCCTGACGATGCACTGGAAATCGGAGACGACGCAGCGCATGGGGAAGAGGCTTACGCTTTGTGGGGCGACGGCGAGAAGCTGGAACTCTCAAAACATGGTGGATCCCAATATGAATTCGAAGACATGTCTGGCCTCCCCACCACCAAGAAGACTGCCAAAGCTGAAGCTTGATCCCCAGACTTCTATTTTCTATTGACGGATTGTCTTGCATTCTATTTACTTGTTTCCTAGATATTTTATATTTAGTCGTGTGTACCACAGAACTGAAAATTATGATTCTATAAATTTCCGTATTTTGATTTTTGTTAAGTTATTTTTTATGCAAGGATAAATATAAAAGTGCTATAGCTATGGCTAAAGTTTGGGATATAAATCAATCTTTTTCCACCTATATTTGCATCCATTGTTAGGAAAAGTTTTATGTTCTAGTTTTATCTAAGTCAAATTTTCAATTTTTATAAATGATTTAGATCACTTAAATACGATTATAAAAATGTCTTTGAATTTTTACATTTTGTATTTTGAATTTTAATTTAGGTCAATTATTTTCCTCCCACTTAACTATTATGTGTTGACTTGAAGAATAAAATATTTTATTAGCATATTTGAAAATGTATTTAAGGACTAACCCTAATGCATTTAAATATCTAACAAATCTATGAAATGTTCATTTATTTAAAACATCAAGAAGCTTGAAAATAATTATCTAGTTACATCAACAATGCTCCATCAACATTCTAGGGAATGCTACACACTACTTATAACCTTTGAATATTTTTTAAAGCCATAACTTAGCATGCTTACATAATTTGACAAAAGGGAGAATTATTCCTATCACCTGCGAATTTCCAATCATAGGACTAGGCTTTTATGTAGGTTCAAAAATAAAGGTGGACTATTTTCAAAGCTAAAAGTGGTTATTAGTAAAGTTTGTGTAGAAGCATCATATTTGTAATTGTATTAGCATACTTATATTTGTGGAATTGATTCATCTAAAGAAGAAAAAAACAAACTAATTCTATTGCATTCATCTAACATACCTAAATTTTTAATTATGCAAAGTGACATAAAAAAAAAATTGAGATGAGCTCTACAAGGGGTGGGAAGGAATCACATGGTGCAAAGGTGAAGGGGCAAGGTCCTCCCATGTTGAATTACCACTCCATTGAGGATGGGTCCAAAATGGTTTTAGCACTTTGTGAGGACTGGTGTGTGGATGGTCACATCCTTTTCCTATAAATTTATGATGGGGTGTTACGCCCAAGTGCTAGTGGGTCCTTTCCTTTGGTCCATCTTGCTTTGGAGCAAAAAGGTGTGGCAAATGGGAATAATGTCAACCCTAGGGAAATAAGCTAAGTGGTTACTTTCCCTCCTAAAATGTGTAATCTATCAATAATTCTCATGGGTTTTGGAAGCACCTTTCAAATAGTGGATAATTTATCCCTACTAATGGGGTCTTTGTTGAGAATTGTGAGAATGGAACATCCTTAAATATTAAGGACCCTTCTCTAGATTAGACTCTTGCTAAAATGGAGAAATCCTTGGTTGGAAAATTCTTGTGTAGACACCCTAATATTGTAGTTGTGAACAAATGGAAACCACTCAATGGAATCTTAAAGGTAGTGTGTACATTTCGACACTCCCTAAAGGGATGTTCTACTTCCCCTTCACTCTATGTGAGGATAGTATTCACATCCTTTCTTCTGGTCCCTAGTTCTTTAGTAAGCAACACACCATTCATTGTAAATGGTGCTCAAGGTTTGATCCTAAGGTTCATCTGGCTGGTGCTATTCCAACTTGGGTCCATCTTGTGGGGCTAACATTGGAGTTCTAGGATGAAGAGATCATTGTTGACATTGCTAACTCCTTTAGCCAACTTCTTTCCCTTGATTTGCTCACTAAGTACAAAGCTAAGTTGGTCTTTTTCTTCTTCTATATATATTATTCTTGGTACGACCTTACCATTATCGATTGTGTTAAAATATCAAAGTTCATGGACCCAATCATTAGAATTTGAGAACTCGACTCCCTTTCATCAACTCTGCTCCTTTGCAGGTCACCTTTGTGATTCTTTTTTGAAAGGAGGTCATCAAAAGTCGGGCCAATTTCTTTGACCCAAAGGGAAGGGCCCTATGGTTTCTTCTTTGTTTCCTATGGATGGTGGTTCTAGTTCCATTTCTTTGGAGTCCACTACTCCCCCTTTACTAGAAGATCTGGTTGAGGAGAAGCAACTTCCTTTGGTTCATCCTAGTACTAATAATTCTTCACTAACTTCACCCCAAATTAAGGAGTCTCTAGAGTCCCTTCACTAATTTCTCTAAAGGGTTTTATTCCTCCTTCCTTTGTTTAATTGCCATTAGTGAAGGTCGATGATTGTGCCCAATATCTTGTGGTTTATTTGGCTTTAGAAAAGGAATTTGGTTTTGACTCTATTCTTGACCTTGTTTCTTTTGAGACTACGAAACATATGAAGGTCGATGATTGTGCCCAATATCTTGTGGTTTATTTGTCTTTTGCAAAGGACTATGGTTTTGACTCTATTCTTGACCTCATTCCTTTTGAAGCTACGAAATACATGAAGGTTGATGATTGTACCCAATATCTTGAGTTTTATTTGGCTTTGGCAAATGACTATAGTTTTGACTCTATTATTGACCTTGTTCCTTTTGAGGCTATGAAATATAAGAAGGATGATGATTGTGCCCAATATCTTGTGGTTTATTTGGCTTTGGCAAAGGATTATGGTTTTGACTCTATTCTTGACCTCATTCCTCTTGAGGCTATGAAATATATGAAGGTAAATGATTGTGCCCAATATCTTGTGGTTTATTTTCCTTTGGCAAAGAACTATGGTTTTGACTCTATTCTTGACCTCATTCCTTTTTAGGTTATGAAAAATATGAAGGTTGATGATTGTGCCCAATATCTTGTGGTTTATTTGGCTTTGGCAAAAAACTATGGTTTTGACTCTATTCTTGAAATCATTCCTTTCGAGGTTACGAAATATATGAAGGTTCATGATTGTACCCAGTATCTTGTGGTTTATTTGGCTTTGGAGAAGAACTATAGTTTTGAATATATTCTTGACCTTGTTCCTTTAGAGGCTACAAAATATATCCAAGTGATCAAACCCTCCTTAGTTGGAACTAAGGATGAGTCTTATATTGTTGAGGCTCCTTTATTGGACTCTTCAATTCCCCTTACATTGAACTCTAGAATAGAGATTAGTGAGAATGTTAAGGTGCAAGCTCCTTCCTCTCCTTCTGCTAGCTCCTTTATAGTCTCATTAAAGAAAGCTCATGTATCTCCTCCACATGTTTCTTCAATATTTGGGAGCCCCTCCATTAAGAGTGCTAAAAAAACAACACATGTGGGAAAAGGTTCTAATATTGGAAGGGAATATGCTAGGGAAAAATAGTAGATCTGTACAGCTAGAGATGTGGCTAATGGAAACCAAAGTAATCTGGACAATCTTTGCTACCATCAATCTAAGAAATGATCATCCTTTCTTATAATATTAGGGGGATAAATGGTTCCCACAAATAGATTTTAATTAAAAATCTGGTGAAAGGATTTAAACATGACATTTTGCTCCCTCAACAAACAAAGATGAGTGTTGATGCCTTTCAAAAGGTGACTAAATTTATCTGGCCTTTTTCTAAATCATTAGTTGTCAATGCAGATGGTGCTTCAAGGGGATTAGCGATAATGTGGAAACCCCACCATCTAAAGGGTGTTTTAATTATCGAGATTAGAATTAACAAACTTTTTTTTTGTGTGTTGAAGCTACTAAATCTGAGTGGATACTCTCTAATATCTAGATGCACCTAATAATTTGGTTTTAAGAAGGGGCTTGTGGTATTCCCTTCTTAACTTGCATGCTTATTTTTAGAGCTCTAATTGGATAGTGATGGGAAACTTCAATACTCCCCTTTACCCCTCTGAGAAAATGGGGGATCGCTAGTTTTTCTGATGGTATGCTAGACCTCCATGAGTTTTTGCCTAAAGGAAAGCTAATTGATATGAAATTGGATGGAATAAATTTTACTTGGTCTAATATGAGATCGATAGATGGCCACATTCAAATCCATCTTGATCGATGTCTTATCTCTTCTTCATGATATTATTGACCAAGGACATCTTTCCTCCCTTATTCATTTTGGTTTAAATAATTCCCTATTTTTCTCTATTAGATTCAAAAAAGACCAAAGGGGATTTTCCCCATAAAATTTGAATAAATATGGAATCGATACCATAATTTTAAAGATTTTTTAGCTCTTTGGTGGATCTCCAAAGTTAAAGGCCCAACTATGTTCAAGGTTATTCAAAAAATGAAAAATGTCAAAAAAGAATCTTCGTAAATAGAGAAAATCTCGATTTGGTAACGTCTTCCATAGAAGAAGGTTTTAAAAGATTACATTCAAAATATTCAAATCGAGATGGAAAGGCTTTTTCTTCCCCTGATAAGGTCAAACAAGAGAGGAGTCTCCTATCAAACTTTCATAATGTGGTGTTGAAGGAGGAACAATTTTGGAAACAAAGATCCAAAATTCAACGGGTTAAAGAGGGGAGAAGGAACACTAAATTTTTCCACTAGGTTTCCCTCAAACACAATAAAAGAAATAGAATTCGTGAATTGATTAGGTTAGATGGTTCTACCTTTATTCTTTCTAAAGACATTCATAGGGAGGTTTCCAAATATTTCAATTCTTTGCTTAATCCTCCTCCTACCTCAAATCCATCTGTTATTGATGTTTCTGATAGATTCATCTAGGTTATCCCTAGTCTTCTCTATCCCCTTAGGATTTGGAGGCCTTGGAACTTAGATTATGGGATGATGAAGTGAAAAAGGTTTTCTTATCCCTTTGTCCTTTAATAATTCCCTGAACTTAGTGGGTTCCCTTCATTTTTCTTTCAAGAATATTGGGATATTGTGGGTCTAGACATTAACTTTACTGCTAGAGAATTCCAATCTTTTGTGAATGTCCATAAAGAAGTTAACAACACCTATAATGTCCAAGTCCCTAAGAGGAGTGGTACTAATAGAATGGTGAATTTTAAACCTATTAACCTCTTAAAACTTTATAAAAAATCTCCTCTAAACTTTTGGTCACTAGAATTAAGCCCTTTCTTAAGAAGATGGTCCATAGACACTAGAAAGGGTTTGTCATGAGTCAACAAGTTTTAGATGTTTTTTTCTTTTCCACATGAAACTCTTCAGTCAATAGATAATAGAAATAGAGAATGTAGGCTCCTTAATATTGATGTTCTCAAAGCCTATGACATGGTGTCATGGCCCTTCCTCTCTAAGGTCCTCAACAAATTTGGTTTCTGTGGTAAAATTCTAAAAATGATAGAGGTTTGTTTCCACTCCCCTAGGTTCTCTATCTTGGTCAATGGGGATCCTCAATATTTTTTCTCAACTTTTGGGGGATTAGATAGGGGATCCCTTGTCTCCCTACATGTTAATTCTCATGGTAGATGTCCTTGGCAGGATTATTGATCCTTACGTCTATCAAGGTCTCATGAATGGTATTGAACCTTCCTCATCAACCTACATTGTCTCCCACCAATACTTTGTGGATGATCATAATATTTTACTTGGCTTTACTTCCTTGGTGAAATCTAGGGGATGGATCTCTCTTCTTACTAATTATGCTTTGGCATCAAGTTAGAAGATTAATTTGGATAAAAGTGCTCTCTATTTTACGAATGTTCCTCTCTCTTTGCAAAATTGAATTGCTCGAATCTTGAAATGGTAGATATATAATATCCTCTCATCATACATAGGCATGCATGCTTCTTATGACCAGGAAAGTAGATAACTCAATTTGGTCTTTCATACATGAAAGAATATAGAAGAAGCTTGCAAGCTAGAAAGGAGCTCTCCTTAGCAATGCAACTAAACTCCAACTGCTCAAAGCCTCCTTTCAAAGTAGCTTTGTGTATCACCTTTTTTTCCCAATATTTTGGCTTCTTGGGCTAAGAAACTTGATCAAGTTCAAAGAAGATTCCTCTCATCAAATTTGTTGGCAAAAAAGATGCAAGAAAACTAAGAGGGGGGGGGGGGTGAATTAGTTTTCACCAAACTTAAACAAATTAACCTCAACTTAAGATCTAATCAACAACATCAATAACAAAGATAAACACCACATCAACAATACACATTACACACAAATTTTTGATGTGGAAAACTCGGTTAAGGGAAAAACCATAGTGGGAACCTACCCATAATATGATGATACTCTATAGTAGTATGTGCAAATATTACAATGGGGAATGCACAAGAATTCAAGTACACTTCCTAGAGCTAACTACTAAAAAACAACACAGGGATACAACCCTGGGAAGGCTCACTTCCTTACAAAGATCGGACACCAATTCAGATTACATAAATTGAAAGAATGGCATCTCCAAATGCCTCATAATAGTTCCAGTTAAGCACACTATCTGCTCTACAACACTCCTCTACACTTAAACACTCTACCAAAAGATCAATTCACTTTTTTGAACATACAACACTCTCAAATAATGTAGACACAATGAAAACACACAAATTACATGATTACAACACCTATTTATATAAATCATCAACCTTACTCAAGGTCAGCTCAACTCATAAGATATAGTTACAAAATTACATCACACAATACATAAATCCATACGTGGACCAATACAATGTTAGCAAGGACATAGCATGGACCCAAATCAAATCCTCAAACATGCAACACCACCGAATATTACGCCAAGATCATCTGCAACATGCAAGAACCATCGGGTCGGCCAAAATTCTTATAACATGAAGAATACCACCGGACCAATAAAGTCTTAAATGATACATACAATGAACAATGTAGACCAGCAACACGCATAGCACATGATCTAGAAACACCAACAAGAAATGTGAATTACTCCACAACAACTCAAATTACAAGAATCATCATCATCTCCCTTCCAGATCTCAAGAACACCAACATAACAAACTGCAAGATACACTTATGAAGTTCCAAATCATGAACCACTTGAACTGAGGACACACATGAAAATCTCAAACACTCTCCCAAATCCACACTGTTGGTATTTTGGATATGTTGATATGGTTTTCTCATTGATGTCAACACTTATCAACTCTAGCACTTGGAGAATTGGCAATGTTCACCGGCAAGCAAGTGACTTATGCATAGTCACTGGTATCTTGTTCACCGACAGGATATATTGTTCACCGGCACTTCGAATAACATGGAAAACACTTGGTTATGTTGAAGACATCATTTGGAAACTCTGTCTTGAAGATTTGTTTATTGGTATATTCGTGTTTGCATATTTGTTGTTACTGACAAATAGGTCCAGGATAAGCAACGATAGGCTTATCTATTCTAGATCAGCAGGACACGCTATGGAGATGATTTATTATTGTTGTAAATGCATTAAGCCGACATGTTGAATCGGATATTGCATCAGTTATTGTTTTACTTGTAAATTGTTTTTATTGTAATAACTTTTGTAAAGCCGACCTATACAATTTGGTCTTAGGCTTATGTATATATGTAAGATCTTATTTGTAAGATCTATATGTGATTGGATAAAGGATTGTAATAAGATATATACAAGAATAAGTAGAGCTATACACGCAGATATCATTTGAAGGTAGAAGGAAGGTTTTGTGAAGGCATATCAGAACTGAACCAATACTGAATCTAGCATATGAAGATGTTATTTTGAGCATTACATCATTATTGGATTTAACCATCCAATTGTAGTCAGTGTGACTCCTATTTGTGTTTGAGCAGTGAACTCTAGGCGCTTGACCTTTTTGCATGTGCAAGCCCCCTATTATATACACATACTATCTACAGTAGTACCACCTGATTGTGGGTAAGGTTTCCCACCATGGTTTTTCCCCTTACAAGGATTCCATGTACAAATATTGGTGTTATGTGTTATGGATGTTATTTTCTTTTTGTTTCATGCATTAATCTTTACCGGTACTACAATTAACTGATAAACTGTCTACCGGCATTGAGTTTGGTTAAGTTTTTTTTTGGTTTAAATTTATTTGACAACTGATATACCCCCCCTCTCAGTTGTCTTCAGGACCTAACAGTTGGTATCAAAGCCTAGTCCTCTTTTTGCAGAAGGTTAACAGCTTGAGGAGATCTAATATCTTCTAACTATTTTAGGAAGGACAGTCCCAAACTTGATGGAACCAACTATGGCATATGGAAGACCAGGATGGAGACACATCTGAATTGCATTGGAAAGGACATCTGGGAAGTTACAAAGAATGGCTATATTGCTCCTACTCTCGGTCAGCCTAATCCACCAACCTTAGGAAAAGATGAAAGAAAATGATTGCAAAGCAAGAGAAGCACTTTTGAGTGCATTATCAGATCAGCAAATCATGGGATTATCAGATAGATCTACTGCTAAAGCTATTTGGGACCATTTGAAAATATTGAATGAAGGATATTCCACAGTCAAAATTGCAAAACTTGAAAGCTTTCGGGTCAGGTATGAAAATCTGAAAATGGAAGAAGATGAAAGAATTTTTGCTTTTATGGAAAGAGTAAATGAAATTGTTTTGGGTATTAAATATTGTGGAGGAACCTTAAGTGAAGAGGAAATTGTTTCAAAAGTTTTAAGAGGATTGCCACCAGCATACAAAATGAAATTTACTGCTATAAATGAGTTAAGAACAATGCCTAATACATCAGTAACTAGAGATACATTTATTGGAAAACTTTCAACTTTTGAAATTGATGAATTTGGTCTTGTTGCTACTATAAAGACAGATTTAGCTTTTAAGGCATCAACATCATCTGCATTATCATTTGACAAGTCTGATTGGAAAGCCTTTTATGCAAGAGAACTTGAAGAAAGCAAGAGAGAAAATGAAGAACTTGAAGAACTTGAAGCACTATTCACAAGAAAAATGCCTAAAGGTCCAATTGGAAGTAAGTATGAAGGTAAAGCACCCTTTAAATGTTTTAACTATAATAAGATTGGTCATATGGCTTCAAGATGCCCTGATAGACATGCAAGATTGAAAGAAGGAGCTAGAAGAGCATACAAGCCTAACCCTGAATATCAGAGATACATATTTAAGAAGAATAAAGACAAGTCTTGTTATCTTGTTGATGAAGGAGTCATTGGTGATTCTGATGAGGATCCGAAAAATAATGGATGGGGTCTTTGCTGCTATAACAAAAGATCAATTGGCACCTACTGTTCGATTGGTAGAGCAGGCCCTGCTAGCTAAAATTGAAGTTAAGGATGAATGGATCATTGATTCAGGATGTTCACATCATATGACTGGTGATAAAAGTAAATTCTTGACTTTTTTAGGAATATAATGGAGGTCTAGTAAGATTTGGAGATGATAAAGCTTGTTTGATCAAAGGAAAAGGTACTATATCTCTTGATGGTAAGCATAATACTAACAATATTTACTATGTTGAAGGTTTAAAGCATAATCTTTTGAGTGTTGGTCAATTAGTTGAAAAAGGATTTCAGTTACAATTCAAGATTGGGAAATGCAAAATTATGAACAGAACTGGTTTGGAAATTGCAACCGGTAATCAAACTAGAGGTAATATCTTTCATTTGAATAACAATGAAAAGACATGCTTGATTACACATATTGATGAAAGTTGGCTATGGCATAAGAGACTCTATCATGTAAATTTTGATTGCATTGTGAAAATCAGTACAACTAAAGAAGTTAGAGACTTACCTAATATTGTTAAACCTCACAATCCGGTATGTAAGGAATGTCAATTTGGAAAACAAGTTAGAGCATCTTTTAAAAGTATTCCAGAAAAATCCAATAATGCTCCTGACTTAATTCATACTGATTTATGTGGTCCAGCTAGAACTAAAAGCTTACAAGGTGATAGATATTTCATGCTAATCATTGATGACTATTCTAGAATGTGTTGGGTTACTTTTCTCAGAGAAAAATTAGAAGCACTTGGGAAATTCAAGCTATTCAAGGTGATGGTAGAAAATAAAACCAGCAAGAAAATCAAATGTCTGAGATCAGATCAAGGAGCTGAACTCACATCTAAGGAATTTAATACATTTTGTGAAGTAAATGGAATCAGAAGATAGTTATCAGCACCCCAGACACAACAATAGAATGGAGTTGTAAAAAGGAAAAATAGAACTATCTTGGATGCAGCTAGAAGTATGTTATCAGAAGCAAATTTACCACATGTTTATTGGAGAGAGGCAATAAGCATAGTAGTCTACATATTCAACAAAGTTAACATCAAAGGTGAAACTGGTAAGACCCCTCATGAACTATGGTTTGGTATTACTCCTACTCTTAAATATTTCAGAATATTTGGAAGTAAATGCTATATTAGGAGAGATGAGTATATTGGCAAATTTGATCCTAGAAGTGATGAAGGAATATTTCTTGGTTATTCATCTAAGAGCAAGGCATATAGATATTTTAACAAGAGATTGCAAAAAATTATTGAGAGTACAAATGTGAAAATTGATGAATAGTTTAGAGGAACTTCAAGGTATATAGATTCTGAACCGGCAATAGAGATACTGACAAATGAACCTACATTGAACCCACCGGTATAGAATGAAGATCCAGTTACACCGGTATCATCTGAAAATTCCACTGTAACTGAAGAATAGCAATAAACAAAGACACCCCAGTATGTAAGATTGAACCACTCTGAAAATCAGATAATTGGGAACAAGTATCAAGGAGTTATGACAAGAGGAAGACTGGAAAATGAAGAGGTATGTCTTATTTGTCAAATTGAACCAGCATCAATTAATGAGGCATGTGAAAATAAGCACTGGATTAAATCTATGGAAGAAGAATTAGAACAAATTGAAAAGAATAACACATGGACATTAGTTCCCCGGCCTAAAGACAAAAATGTAATTGGAACAAAATGGGTATTCAGAAACAAACTTAATGAAGATGGTAAGGTAATCAGAAATAAAGCAAGACTAGTGTGTAAGGGATATTCACAGAAAGAAGGAATTGATTACAATGAAACCTTTGCACCAGTAGCTAGAATTGAGGCAATCAGATTATTCTTGGCTTTTGCAGAACACAAGAACTACAAAGTATATCAAATGGATATTAAATGTGCATTTCTGAATGGAGATCTTGAAGAAGAAGTTTACATTGAGCAACTTGATGGATTTTCTTTAATAGATAACAAAGATATGGTTTGCAGGTTAAGGAAAGTTTTGTATGGGTTGAAGCAAGCTCCAAGAGTTTGGTATGCTAGATTGGATAAATATCTTTTGAATATTGGTTTTTCTAAAGGTAATGTTGACAACAACTTATACTATAAAGTGACTAATGATGACATCTTGGCTATAGAATTTTTTGTTGATGATATAATCTTTGGAGGAGAAGATGGATTATGTAAAGACTTTTCTATTGAAATGGATCAAGAATTTGAAATGTCTATGATTGGAGAGATAAAATTCTTTTTAGGATTGCAGATTTCACAGACTAATAAAGGTATATTCTTGAGTTGATCTAAGTAATTGAAGGAGTTACTAAATATTTTTGGGATGGAAAAATCTAAACCGGTAAGCACACCTATGACTACAAATGACAAATTATCACTAAGGGATGAATATACACCTGTTAATCCGACTAGGTACAAATCTATGATAGGAGGCCTACTGTATTTGCCACAAACAAGACCTGATATTATGAATGTAGTATGTATTATTTCAAGATTTCAGAGTAATCCTAAAGAAAATCATGAATAAGCAGTAAAAAGGATTTTTCGGTACTTACAAGGCACTAGAAATCTTGGCCTATGGTATCTTAGAGATGAAAACTTTGAATTATGTGCATACACAAATGCAAATTGGGCAGGAGATGTAGATGACAGAAAAAGCACCACCGGCAGAGCATTTTTTCTTGGAAGCAGATTAATTTCTTGGTTGAGTAAGAAACAAAATTGCACATCCTGATCAACAGCTGAATCAGAATATGTTGCAGCAGCAATCAACTGTACACAGGTATTATGGCTTAAGCAAATGTTGAAGGACATAAAAGTGAAATGCAAGGAACCTATAACTATCTATTGTGATAACACAATGTCAATTGATATATCTAAGAATCTGGTACTACATTCTAAAACTAAACATGTCTCTATCAAACTGAATTTTTTGAAAGAGAATGTTGAAGCAAAAGAAGTAAAACTAGTTTATGTGAATACTAAAGAGCAGATTGTAGATATTTTCACTAAACCTCTACCTAGGGAGACCTTTGAATATCTCAAAGATCAGCTTGGGGTCATACCCCCACCGGTAGAGACTTAGACAATTGATGTTTGTCATCAATCGGTAGAACTAATAGAGACATCTTTTACTCCGGCTTTGATGAGGAGAGATACTTCTCAAGGGGAGTAGTTGGTATACTGAATAAGTTGGTATTTTGTATTTGAACTTGGTTTTTGTATTACTTTGGCATTTCATGTCAAAGGGGGAGAGATTGATATGGAAAACACATGTTACTCCTAGAGGGAGAGATTGTTATTTTGGGAGAGATTGATTACTCTCTGTACCTGAATTTTGATTTCTGGTTTTGATCTCTTTTGGGAGATTGTTGGTTTTTGGTTTTTGGCATTTCTGTTTTGGCACTTTGATGGTTTTTCCATCTTGTGTTTCCATCAATGCCAAAGGGGGAGATTGTTGGTATTCTGGATATGTTGATATGGTTTTGTCATTGATGTCAACACTTATCAACTCTGGCACTTGGAGAAGTGGCAATGTTCACCAACAAGCAAGTGACTTATGCACAGTCACCGGTATCTTGTTCACCGGCAGGATATATTGTTCACTGACACTTGGAATGATCTGGAAACACTTGGTTATGTCAAATACATCATTTGGACACTTTGTCTTGGAGATTTGTTCATTGGTATATTCGTGTTTGAATATTTGTTGTTACCGGCAAATAGGTCCAGGATAAGCACCAACAGGCTTATCTATTCTAGATCAGCATGGCATGCTATGGAGATGATTTATTATTGTTGTAAATTCATTAAGCTGACATGTTAAATCGGATATTGCATCGGTTATTGTTTTACTTGTAAATTGTTTTTATTGTAATATCTTTTGTAAAGCCGACCTATATATTTTGGTCTTAGGCTTTGGTATATATGAAAGATCTTATTTGTAAGATCGATATGCGATTGTAAAAAGGATTGTAATAAGATATATGCAAGAATAAGCAGACCTATACATGCAGACATAATTTTAAGGTCGAAGGAAGGTTTTGTGAAGGAATATTATAACTGAATCGGTACTGAATCTAGCATATGAAGATGCTATTTTGAGCAGTACATCATTATTAGATTTAACCATCCAATTGTAGTCAGTGTGACTCCTATTTGTTTTTGAGCAATGAGCTCTAGGCACTTGGCCTTTCTACATGTGCAGACCCTCTATTGTATACACATACTATCTGCAGTAGTACCATCTAATTGTGGGTAAGGTTTCCCACTATGGTTTTTCCCCTTACAGGTTTTCCACGTACAAATATTGGTGTTATGTGTTGTGGATGTTATTGTCTTTTTGTTTCATGTGTTAATCTTTACTGGTACTACAATTAACTAATAAACTATCTACCGGCATTGAGTTTGGTTTATCGATATTAAGTATTAAGTTTGGTTAAGTTGTTTTTGGTTTAAATTTATTTGACAACTGATTCACCCCCCCCTCTCAGTTGTCTCCGAGACCTAACACATACAACTTGATCAAATCACCTTCCAGAATGCTAAAACTCATGTTGAATCAACTAAAGATACCAATCTCTGAATCATTAAATCCATATCAGCATATCTGCACTATACAAACCAAACTAACTCTCTGTAACATCGAAGCATAAGAACACATGAATATTTTGACAACAACACATTCCAACAACTCTAATATCCAACAATCTCTAATATCCAACAATCTCCCCCTTTGGCATTGATGGCAACATATGAATGTGAAAATTGATCAATATAAAGAAAGAAATTAACTCCAACAATCTCCCCCTTAGATTATGCACACATAGATCTCTACCTTAGATATATAAGATAGTTTTTCACATGCTTCTCTCCCCCTTTGACATCAATGAAAAAGGCTCATAAGAAAAACATTATTCTCTCACTCTTACTAGATAATCTCCCCCCTTAGACACACACTAACAATTCTAAATAACTGAAACACACATTGGCTACTCCCCCTTAGTAGTAGCACCCAATCATCAATCTAGATATCAAGATAAGACTATGAAGTCCACCGGATTGATGCAATTGTTAGATAGTTCAAATAACCAAAAGACAACTAAGAGGGGGGGGTGAATCAGTTGTCACCAGATTACCAGAACCTTAAGCAATTAAAACTTTGATATTGGAACCAAAAAGATCAATACCAGACTGCATAAACCAATTATCGAAATAGCAGATATACCAAATAAGCATAAACAACAATTAGAGAATAAATACCATCCACATGACACCAAGATTTGTACGTGGAAAACCTGGTAAAGGGAAAAACCATAGTGGGAAGCCTACCCACAGTCAGATAATACTTTTGCAGTAAGTATGTGATTACAAATTGAGGGGCCTGCACTTACAGGAAGGCCAACAGCCTAGAGCACATTGCTCATTTCAAAAGGAGTCTCGCTGACTATATAAAAATCCAGACTACAATCCGGAGGGAAGAATGAACTGCAAAGATAGCATCTCTTATTCCTGAGTATAGTTTCGGTTAAGCTCAATATCGAAGGACTTAATCCTCTTACATAAACCCAACTCGATCACCAATTATCGACCAAATTCTCTGCATGAATGATTATTACATTATTCGCTTGCATACATCCTTGCACATGATCTACAATGAGATCTTACATCATATATATACAAACCCTCGACCATAAATAATAAGGTTAGATACTAGACAATAAAGCAATTACATAATTACAAAACATGTCGGCATGAGACCAAACAAATAATATCCAACCTATAAGACATCCCGAAAACACATTGAGAAGACCAAACAACACGTTACATTAAGCTAGTCTATAACCTAGATAAAACGGACCCAATTTAGTTCCACACACACTAAAGAAATGATCCCAATCAGTCAAGTCTCTAACATGATCACCATCAGTATCTTGAATCTCTACTAGAAGTCGCACCAACACCACTTATGTATAACATCAAAGTATTTTCATCAAAGCTCTGCCGGTGAAACCCTCATCGGATCAACAAACCAAGCTTACTAGCATACAAGATAGCATCTGATCACCAAATCAAAATCAACTGATTGAACATGTATCTGAGTAGCATGAATAGTAGATCTAAGCCAATTCCAAAAGACAAATCATACGGGATCATCATGATCTAATCCAACTAGAAACCAAACAACCTATCAGGACCAAAATGATATGGGTAAAGCAACCAAAATAGCTAGTGTTGACATCAATGACAAAACATCAATGCAACACATAATCAATTCCTCCAAATGGCCAACAATCTTCCCCTTTGGCATTGATGGCAACACTAGATGTGAAAAACATCAGAGTGCCAAGAAATGCTAAACAAATCTCCCATACACGAATATAGCAATGAAGTTTTGATCCATACCCTCTTTGTAGAAGATATCATAATTAAGTTTCACAAATTTCTCCCCCTAATGTATATATCCCTTAATTTTTTCACATGAATATCTCTCCCCCTTTGACATCAATGCCAAAGATCTAGCATAAATATCAAAGAAAAAATCAAAAACCACTGAATCACAAAACTAACTACTCCCCCTAAGTAGTAGCATCACCACATTAATCTGGAATGAATAATATCTCTGATAATGCATATCGAACTGATGCCAAAAAGAATCAACCAGTTTTCTGTCAAAGGGGTAGAAACCCCTAATCTCTCTCGGAGGTACTCAAATGATTCTTTAGGCAAAGGTTTAGTGAAGATATCTGCAATCTTCTCTTTAGTGTTCACATAAACCAATCTAACTTCATTTTCTTCCACCTTCTCCTTCAAAAACTTATACTTTATAGATATGTGCTTTGTCTTAGAGTGAAATATCGGATTCTTTGATATATCAATAGTAACAGAGTTATCACGGTGAATAACTATCAGTCTATTGCAATGCAATTTTATGTCCTTCAACATTTTCTTTATCCATAGAACTTTTGCATAGTTAGTAGCAGTAGCAACATACTTAGCTTCAGCGGTAGATAAAGAAGTACATGATTGTTTCTTGTTGATCCATGAAATAAGTTTCTTTCCAAGAAAGAAAGCTCCACCGGAAGTACTTTTCCAGTCATCAACATCACTTTCCCAATCTGCATTTGTATATGCACATAAAGTAAATTCATCATCCTCAGGGTACCACAAACCATATTTAGATGTACCTTGCAAGTATCTAAAAATTCTTTTCACCACACTCTAATGATTTTCTCTAGGATCACTTTGATATCTTGATGCAATACAAATAACATTCATTATATCAAGCCTAGTCCGAGTCAAATATAGCAGACCTCCAATCATAGACTTGTACCTTGTAGGTTTTATCGGTGCATATTCATCTTTCCTTGTCAATTTCTCACTTGTAACCATAGGAGTACTTACTGGTTTGGAGTCTTCCATACAAAATTTATTCAACAAATCCCTAGCATACTTAGTTTGATAGATGAAAATACATTTATCGGTCTGAGTAATCTGCAAACCTAAGAAAAATTTCATTTCCCCAATCATAGACATTTCAAATTCATTCTCCATATTTTTCAAAAATTCCACGCACAACTTATCTTCACCTCCAAAAATGATGTCATCAATAAAGACCTCAATAATCAGTATATCATCATTAGTGACTTTATAATATAGATTATTGTCAGCATTACCTTTAGTGAAACCAAGCTTCAAAAGATATTTATCTAACCTTGCATACCAATCTCTAGGTGCCCGTTTCAATCCATATAAGGCTTTCTTTAACCTGCAAACCATGTTTTTATCATCTGAAAGTGAAAAACCATCAGGTTTCTCAATATAAACTTTCTCATCAAGATCCCTATTCAGAAAATCACACTAAACATCCATCTGATAGACCTTGTAGTGTTTATGTGCAGCATAGGCAAGAAATAATCTTACAACTTCAATCCTAGCTATAGGTGCAAAAGTTTCACCATAATCAATTCCTTGCTTCTGAGAATATCCTTTACAAACCAATCTAGCTTTATTCCTCACAAATTGTCCATCTTCATTTAATTTATTCTTAAAAACCCATTTAGTTCCAATAACATTCTTATTTTTAGGTCGGGGAACTAAAATCCATGTGTTATTCTTCTCTATTTGATCTAATTCTTCTTCCATAGCTTTCATCCAACATTCGTCTTTACATGCTTCAAAGAATCATACCAGTTCAACTCAAGAAATTAAACATACCTCATTAACTACCAATCTCATTCTTGTCATCACTCCATCGTTCTTATCCCCAATGATCTGATCTTCTAAATGATTCAACTTTACATACCTAGGAGTCTTCCGATTCTCTATTCCTCTTTCCTGTTCTTCAGTTACTATTGAATTTTTTGATACTACCGAAGTAATTGGTTCAACATTCTGTTTCAGTAAAGGTGTTACCAGTTCAACTATGATCAATTACACTATCGGTTCTTGCTTATAAACTCTGATTTGACTTTTATTCAACTCATCCACCTTGACAGTTGCGCTCTCCATAATTCTCGGTAATCTCTTTTTATAACATTTATATTCTTTTCTTTCAATAGAATAACCAAGAAATATTCCTTCATCACATCTAGGATCAAACTTGCTAGTGAAATCATCTCTTCTGATATAACATTTACTACCAAAGATTCTCAAATACTTAACTATAGGTGTATTGCCAAACCATAATTCATAAGGTGTCTTACCGGTTTCCCCTTTGATATGTACTCTATTGAATGTATAAATTGTTGTGCTCACTGATTCTCTCCAGTAGATATGAGGTAGATTAGCTTCCATCATCATTGTTCTAGTAGCATCCAAGATAGTTTTGTTCTTCCTTTCCACAACTCCATTCTACTAAGGTGTCCGGGGAGCAAAAAATTGTCTCCTTATACCATGCTTCTCACAAAAGTTATTAAACTCACTGGATGTGAACTCTCTACCATGATCTGACCTTAACCATTTAATCTTTAATCCTATCTTAGTTTCAACTTTAGCTTTAAAGATTTTAAACTTTTCAAAAGCCTCAAATTTCTCCCTTAGAAAAGTAAGCCACATCATTCTAGAATAATAATCAATGATTAGCATAAAATATCTATCATCTTGAAAACTTTTAATTCTAGCAGGGCCACACAAATCAGTATGAATAAGATCAAGAACATCATTAGCTTTGTCTTGTATACTCTTAAAAGAGGTTTTGACCTATTTTCCCATTTGACATTCCTTACATATCGGATTATAGGGCTTCACAGTCTTAGGTATATCTCTAACTACCTTAGTTAAACTAATCTTAACCATGCAATCAAAATTTCACATGACATATCCTTATATGTCATAGCCAACTCTCATCAATTTGTGCAATCAAACATATCTTCTCACCAGAATTCAAATGAAATATATTACCTTTTGTTTGAGTAACGGTTGCAATCTCCAATCCAAATCTATTAATGATTTTCCATTTTCCATCCTTGAATTGTAATTGAAATCCCCTATCCACCAATTGTCCTACACTCAAAATATTATGCCTTAAACCTTCAACATAATAAACATTATCAGTATTGTGGTCACCATCTAATGATATAGTTCCTTTTCCTTTGATCATACATGCTTTGTCATCTCCAAATCTAACCAGACCACCATCAAATTCTTGCAAAGATAGAAACTTCTTTTTATCTCCAATCATATGATGTGAACACCATTTTCAATTACCCATTCATCCTTATCTTCAATTTTAGTAGCAAGTGCCTTCTCTTCAGGTACATTCTCTTCCAGTGTCGGAACATCTTCCTTGATAGCTAGGAATACCCATTCCTTTCCACTATCGGAACCACTAGCAAAGTCTTGTGTCGGTTCATCATAAAATCAGTCACACCTTCCTCATCCACAAAGTAGCATGATTTATCTCTATTTTTCATGTGCTTATACTTGTTCTGATATCTAGGGTTAAGCTTAAAATATCTTCTAGCTCTTTCTTCAAATCTTGAATTCCATTCAGGACATCTAGATGCAAAATGACCAATCTTATTACATGCAAAACATTTAAAAGGTAATTTTCCTTCATACTTACTTCCTACCGATCCTTTAGGTACTCTTCTAGAAAATAGGGCTTCAAGTCGCTCAAATTATCCATCTTCTCTTTTCATATCATCCAATTCATTTGCATACAAAGGTTTCCAATCTTGCTTGTCGATTGATGATGTAAATGCATGAAAAGAAGGTTCAGACTTCACAGCTCCAGAAGGTCCAAATTATTCAAGCTCAAAAGAAGATAATTTCCCAACCAAGGTATCTCTATTGACAGATGTATTAGCCATTGTTCTCAATTCATTAATTGCAGTAGAGTTCATCTTATAAGCCGATGGTAAAGCTCTTAGAACTTTAGAAACTATTTCATCTTCACTCAGAGATTCACCACAACATTGAATTCCCATGAAAATTTCATTTACCCTTTCCATGAATGCAATAATCCTTTCATCTTCTTCCATCTTCAAGTTTTCATATCTCACCTAGTAACCATCAAGTTTAGCAATCTTTACAGTAGGGTCACCTTCATTAAGAGTCTCCAACTTATCCCATATAGCCTTTGCAGATGATTTGTCAGTCAATCCCATTATTTGCTGACCAAAAAGTGCACACAAGAGGGCTTCTCTTTCTCTACAATCATTCTCAAGCTCCTTATCCAAGTTTGTTGAAGGAGGATTGCCAGATGCCAGATTAAAAGGAGTAACACCATTCTCTGTGATTTCCCAAATTTCCTTACCAAGACATCTTAGATGAGTCTCTATCTAAGTCTTTCATACCCTATAATTTGTTCCATCAAGCCTAGGAATATCTCTCCAAAAGATAGCAGCAGATGAACTAGATGAACTCTAACTGTTAGTCGCCATAGGATCTTTGATGCAGAGCATCTATCACAAACGATGAAACCTTTATTCAAGGGTAGACTTTAAACTTGAATCAAGAGGCATATAAAAAGATAAATCACTCTTATCAAATCTAAAACAATTTCAAAGGTTATATTAAATCCCTACAAACCTTCATTCAATATTTCAGATTATAAAATTCACCATAACATGAGAGAACAAATTCTTATTTGCCATGGAATACCCTAGTTCAGGGTTTCATCCTTTAAAAACTATTTTCACCAAAATAATCACAAAATATTCAATTATTAACCAAATTAAGTAAGACAAAAAAAATTGGAAAGAAGATTCAGAGGCCTTTCCAACACATATAGTCTTTATTCATTACTATTCCTCATGTAACCACACCAATTGTTGCAACCGGACTATTGCTGCCTTCGCCAGTCTGCCTTTCACCATGAACTGTAACAAACAGTCATCAATAAAATTTTACATATTTCTCACAAATAAAATCTCTTCGGTCAAAATTTATATTATTGAGTTAAACAAGTTCTCTCCAAATTTCAAATAGATCCAATAGGTAAATAAAAAGTTGTGATCATTTTCCCAAAACCGGGTAACCCTTGGCAGGGTTTTGACAATTATTGTAAAAACAAACATATCTTGCCAAATACTCCACAAAAATGCACAAGAAAGGATTAAAAATAACCTTAATACATTATGAATGACTCAAGTACAATAGAATTTTTCATATTATGACTTTTGACCTCCTGGTATGCTTGTGTGCTTAGGTGCCTCTGCACCATACTCCCAACCTTGAAAAGTTTCCAAGTCCCTTGGAAACATGGGTAAAATGACCTGCAAGAAAATTTTGGAGTGAAACTTTCACCTTTGTCTTCATCTTTACCTCTTTATGCCTCTTTATACTGCTACTTCCTTTTCAAACAATCTCTTTGTGACTCCTACCAATGGAGTTTGTAGTGGTTGCCATCCAAGTGCTTTTACCAACCATAAGTCCACCTCTCCATGCTGCATCACCTCACCAACAACCGCTATGCCTCACCTAGGAGTTCTCCTCTTTGCCTCTCTCCCTAGTATTTTGGTAACCAATAGACCATCCCATGGCCCTGGACCATCCCTTTGGCCCTTGGCAGACCTTCCTTGTCTGCCTTCTTGCAGCTAGATGGACTAGCAACTTGCAACCAAAAACTCATCAACAAAAACTAAATAAAAAATCCTTCTTGGGCTAGGTCCTGGTGTGGATTGCCTCGTTTGACACTCTACCCACACACTCAGGCTCTTCTAGCTCTGATACCAATTTGATGCAGAGCATCTATCACAAACCATGAAACCTTCATTAAAGGGTAGACTTTAAACTTGAATCAAGAGGCATATAAAAAGATAAATCACTCTTCTCAAATCCAAACAAAATTCAAAGGTTATATTACATCCCTACAAACCTTCATTCAAGATTTCAGATTATAAAATTCACCATAACATGAGAGAACAAATTCCTATTTGCCATGGAATACCCTAGTTCAGGGTTTCATCCTTTAAAAACTGTTTCAACCAAAGTAATCACAAAATATTCAATTCTTAACCAAATTAAGTAAGACAAAAAAAATTGGAAAGAAGATTCAAAGGCCTTTCCAACACATATAGTATTTCTTCATTACTATTCCTCATGTGACCACAAAAAATGCTGCAACCAGACTGTTGTTGCCTTCACCAGTTTGCCTTTGACCATGAACTGTAACAAACAGCCATCAATAAAATTCTTCATATTTCTCATAAAGAAAATTGCTTCAGTTAGAATTTATATTACTGAGTTAAACAAGTTCTCTCCAAATTTCAGATAGATCCAACAATTAAATCAAAAGTTGTGATCATTTTTCCAAAACCAAGTAACCCTTGGCAGGGTTTTGACAATTATTGTAAAAAACAAACATATCTTGCCAAATATTCCACAAAAAATGCACAAGAAATGATTAAAAATAACCTTAATACATTATGAATGACTCAAATATAATAAAATTGTTCATATTATGACTTTTGACCTCCTGGTATGCTTGTGTGCTTAGGTGCCTCTGCACCAATCTTCCTCAAGCGGTTAAGCTTCTGCAAAGAGGACCAAAGCTCTGATACCAATTGTTAGATAGTTCAAATAACTAGAAGACAACTGAGGACGGGGGTGAATCAATTGTCACCAGATTACTAGAACCTTAAGCAATTAAAACTTTAATACCGGAACCCAAAAGATCAATACCGGAATGCATAAACCAATTATCGAAATAGTAGATATACCAATTAAACATAAACAAAAATTAGAGAATAAATACCATCCACATGACACCAATATTTGTACGTGGAAAACCAGTTAAAGGGAAAAACCATGATGGGAAGCCTACCCACAACTAGATAATACTTTTGCAGTATGTGATTACAAATTGAGAGGCCTGCACTTGCAGGAAGGCCAACAACCTAGAGCACATTTCTCATTACAAAAGAAGTCTCATTGACTACTTAAAAATCCAAACTACGATCCAGAAGGAAGAATGAACAGCAAAGATAGCATCTCCTATGCCTGAGTACAGTTCTGGTTAAGCTCAATACCAGAGGACTTAATGCTCTTACATAAACCCAACTCGATCACCAATGATCGACCAAATCCTCTGCAGGAATGATTGTTACATTATTTGCTCGCATAGATCCTTGCACATGATCTACAATGAGATCTTACATCATATATATACAAACCCTCAACCATAAATAATAAGATTGGCCACTAGACAATAAAGAAATTGCATAATTACAAAACGTGTCGTCATGAGACCAAATAAATAATATCCAACATATATGACATCCTTGAAACACATTGAGAAGAACAAACAATTTGTTACATTCAGCCAGTCCATAACCTAGATAAACTAGACCCAATTTTGGTCCACACATGCTAAAGAAATGATCACAATCAACCAAGTCTCGAACATGATCACAATCTCTACTAGAAGCTACACCAATACCATGTATGCATAACATCAAAGTATCTTCATCAAAGCTCTTCCGATGAAACGCTCACCGGATCAACAAACCAAGCTTACCAGCATACAAGATAGCATCTGATTACCAAATCAAAATCAACTAATTGAACATGTATCTAAGTATAATGAATAGAAGATCTAATCCAATTCCAAAAGGAAAAGCATACCTGAGCATACTGGATCATCATGATCTAATCCAACTAGAAACTAAAAAACCTACTGGGACCAAAAGGATACTGGTAAAGCAACCAAAACAACTAGTGTTGTCATCTATGACAAAACATCAATGCAACACATAATCAATTCCTCGAAATGGCCAACAACAACTCGATGCATGTAGTTCACATCAAGAGGGTAAATCACCCCTAACTTCTCTCTCAGATATTCAAATATATCTACAGGAAAAGGATTCATAAAGATATCTGCAATCTGTTCCTTTGTAGATATATACTCCATTCTGACTTATTTCTCATTGACCTTATATATGCTTTGTCTTAGAATGCAATGTTTTATTCTTAGAGATATTGATATCACTTTAATTGTCACAATATATAATAGTAGGCTCATTATAAACAACTCTAATATCCTTCAGCATCTACTTCATCCAAATTACCTGAGTACAGTTGCTAGCAGTGGCAATGTATTCAACTTCTATAGTAGATAGAGAAATATCATTCTTCTTCTTACTTGCCTAAGCAACCAACTTCTTTCCTAAAAAGAATGCTCCACTGGTAGTTCTCTTCTGGTCATCAACATCACTTGCCCAATCAACATCTGTATAAGAACTTAAGATAAAATCATCATTCTTCAGATACCACAAACCATAATCAATTGTTCCCTTTAAATATCTGAATATCCTTTTCACAATAGTAACATGACTTTCCTTAGGATCATCGTGGAATGTTGCAACAAGACATACAACATTCATAATATTTGGTCTAGTCTGAGTCAAATATAGCAATCCACCAATCATAGATTTGTACAAGGTTTGATTAACCTTCGGAGATTCATCATCTTTTGTCATCTTGCAACCAGTTACCATAGGAGTTCCAATAGGTTTAGAGTCATCTAACCCAAACTTCTTCAACAATTCTTTCACATACTTTTATTGAGATATAAAAATGCCTTTATCATCTATGTAATTTGGAATCCCAAAATGAATTTCATCTCACCTATCATAGACATCTCAAACTCTTTATACATATCATCAAAAAACTTCTTACCCAAACCATCATCTCCTCCAAAAATAATGTCATCAACAAAAACTTCAACAATCAAAATGTTATCATTATCAATCTTGAAGTAAAAATTACTATCAGCAGTACCTTTACAGGATCCCAACTTCATCATTTATACCTATCCAATCTAGCATACCAAGCTCTAGGGGCTTATTTAAGTCCATGCAATGCTTTGTTCAATCTGCATACCATGTCTCTTTCATCTGTCAATAAAAATCCATCTGGTTGTTCAATGTAGACTTCTTCTTCCAACTCACTATTCAAAAGGTTGACTTTGCATCCATCTGATATACCTTGAAATTCTTGTAAGAAGCAAATGCAAGAAATAATCTAACAACTTCAATTCTAGCTACCAGAGAAAATGTCTCTTCAAAATCAATACCTTCCATTTGTGAATATCCTTTAAATACCAATCTTTCTTTGTTTCTAACACTCCATCTTCATTCAGTTTATTCCTAAATACCCATTTAGTACCAATAACATTCTTGTCTTTAGGTCTCGGATCAAGTTCCCATGTAGTGTTCTTCTCAATTTGATTTAACTCTTCTTTCATAGCTTTTACCCAATTTTAATCTTTACAAGATTCAACAACATCTTTAGGCTCAATCTTCGAAATCAAACATGTCTCTTCAGTAGCAATTCTTCTCCTAGTCATCACTCTTGTATTGTTATCACTAATAATTTGATTCTCTAAATGATTTAATCTTACATACATGGGGGTCTTCTGATTGTTCTGATTTTTAGTCTCTTGATCTTCTTCACTGCTAGTAGCATATGGATTTATTGACTCTTTTAGATCACTCTATTTCATGCTCGGAGTCTGCACTTGCTTTGAATTAACATCCTAATCATTAGATTCATATCTGCGTACTTTGATTTTCTTCTCATGACTCTCATAAACCTTCACATTTGCACTTTCCACTATCTTTCTCAGTCTTTTGTTGTAACACCAGTAGGCCTTACTCTTAGTAGAATATCTCAAAAATATTCCTTCATCACATCTTGCATCAAATTTTCCTATATTCTCATCTCTTTTGATATAACATTTACTTCCAAATATTTTAAAATATCTAACTTTAGGAACATGATCAAACCATAACTCATAAGGGATCTTACCAGATCATCTTTTATATGCACCTGATTGAATGTGTACACAACAGTACTAACAAATTCTCTCCAATAGATATGCAGAAAATTTCCTTCAATCATCATAGATCGAGCAACATCCAAAATAGTTTTGTTCTTCCTTTCAACAACTCCATTCTATTGAGGGGTTTGTCGAGCAAATAGCTCTCTCCTGATTCCATGCTCATCCCAAAAGAAATTAAACTCACCATAAGGGAATTCTCCTCTTCTGTCAGATCTTAGACACTTCAGATTCAATCATGTCTATATCTCCACTCTAGCTTTGAATATTTCATATTTCTCCCTTAGAAAAGTGGCCCATGTCATTCTAGAATAGTCATCAATCAACAACATAAAGTATCTGTCACCCTGAAAGCTTCTCACCCTAGAAGGACCACATAAATTAGTATGCACAAGATCTAATAACCCATATGTATACTATTTGCTCTTGAATGAAATTCTTGTTTGCTTTCCCAATTGACATTCTTTACACATTGGATTAGTAGGGTTCATTATCTTGGGCAGATCTCTAACATCTTGAGTAAAACATATCTTAACCATAGATTCAAAATTAACATGACACGCTTCTATGCCACAACTAACTTTCATCAATCTTAGCAATCAAATAACATTTCTCACCTGCATTCAAATGAAAGATATTAGCTTTAGTTTTAGTTCCTAATGCAATTTCTATACCAAAGCTATTCAAGATCTTACATTTCCCATCCTTGAATTATAAATCATGTCCCTTAACAACCATCTGTCCAACACTCAAAATTTTATGCTTCAAACCTTAAACATATAAAACATCATTGGTATTATGCTTAACATCAAGAGAAATAGAACCTCTACCATGGATTACACAAGCTTTGTTGTCTCCAGATATTACTACACTGCCATCATACTCTGCCATATTCACAAATTTACCTTCATCACCTGTCATATGATGTGAACACCCACTGTCAATTACCCATTCATCTTTCTCTTCAATCTTAGCAGCCAGGGCTTTCTCTTCAACAATGCAGCTTGTAGAATCAATAGGGACCGGATCATCTTTCTTGATAGAAATGAATACAAATTATTCATAATTCCCTTTCTCAGACTCATCATCTTTCACATCTTCATTAGAAGCATAATAACACTTCTTCTGATATCTATACTTAGGATTAGGCTTGTAAGGCTTATCATACTTTGACAATCTTTCAGCTCTTTCTGAACATCTAGAAGCAAAATGTCTTATTTGATTGCATGAAAAACATTTCAAAGGTAACTTCCCTTTGTACTTACCAACTCCCTTAGACAATATTTTGGCAATAAGTGCTTCAAGCTCATCCAATTCTCTTTCTTGTTCTTCCATCTCTCTCATTTCCCTTTCATATCTAGAAACCCTAGTTGAGCTTTCTCCCGGATCATACTTCTGCTTCTTTGATATAGTAGCTTTAAATGAAGTCTCAATTTTTCCATGTGATTATCCAAGTTTTTTCAATTCAAAAGCATCAAGATTACCAACTAGCATGTCTCTTGTCACAGTTGTTATAGTCTGGATCTCATCAATAGCAACAACTTTATGTTTGCAAGCAAGAGGCAAGGATCTCAGCACTTTAGCTACAATCTCATCTTCTTCAATGATTCCACCACTAATCTAATGTTCAACACAAGATCATTCACTTTAGACATAAAGGATGAAATATTCTCATCCTCTCCCATTCTCAGCATCTCATACTTTCCTTTCAAGCTCTACAATTTAGAAACTTTCACATGTTTATCTCCTTCATACATGGTTTCAAGGTTCTCCCGAATCTCATGAGAAGTCTGTAATCCCATCACATTAGCCATTTTTTAATCAGCCAAGACACTCAACAATGCTTCTTTTTCTTTTAAGTTATGTTCAACATCCTTGATCTCATCCGCAGTAGCAAGACCATTTAGAGGAACAATGTAGGCATTCTTTTTTATCTTCTAATAATCTTCTCCAATAAATTTCAAGTGAAACTCCATCTGGTTCTTCCATATAGTGTAATCAGATCCATCAAATCTCAAACTCTCCTTAAAAATAACAGTTGCCATCCCAAATATTCCTCAAGTGGTCAAGCTTCTTGCAGAGGATCTAGCTCAAATACAAATTGTTGGCAACAACAATGCAGGAAAACTAAGAGGGGGGGGGGGGTGAATCAGTTTTCACCAAAATTAAACAAATTAACCTCAACTCAAGATCTAATCAACAACAACAATAACAAAGATAAACACCACATCAACAACACACATAACACAATTTTTTTGACATGGAAAACCCACATTGGGAACCTACCCACAATATGATGTTACTCTAAAGTAGTATGTGTAAATATAACAATGGGGAATGCACATGCATTCAGGCACACTTCCTAGAGCTCATTTCTCATAAACAATAAAGGGATACAACCCTAGGAAGATTCATTGCCTTAAAAAGATTGGACACCAATCCAGATTACATGAACTAAAAGAATAGCATCTCCAAATGCCTGATAATAGTTTCGCTTAAGAACATTGTCTACTCTGCAACACTCCTCTACACTTCAACACTCTACCAAAGGATCAATTTGTTTGTTCATACATACAAAACTTTCAAATAATATAGACACAACATAAACACACAACTTACATGATTACAACACCTATTTATACAAATCATCAACCTTACTCTCAAGGTTGACTCAACTCATAAGACCTAATTACAAAATTACATCATATGATACATAAATCCATATGTAGACCAATAAAATATTGGCAAGGACATAGAATAGACCCAAATCAAATTCTTGAACATGCAACACCAGTGAGTTTTATGCCAAGATCATCCACAACATGCAAGAACCATCGATTCGACCAAAAGTCGTATAACACAAAGAATACCACCGAACCAATAAAGTCTTCAATGATGCACACAACAAACAATGTAGACTAGAAACACTCATAGCACATGATCTAGAAACACCAACAAGAAATGTGAATTCCTCTACAACTTAGATTACAAGAATCATCATCATCTCCCTTCTGGAGCTCAAGAACACCAACATAAAAAACTGAAAGATATGCTTGTGAAGTTCCAAATCATGAACCATTCGAACTGAGGAAACACATGAACATCCCAAACACTCTGAAATATGCACAACATAATAAATTAATTTTGGAGCAGTACAAACCAAAAATCACAACTCTGCAATACAAAACCAACAGAAAAACCAGTCACCACATCGGATCACATAGCTTGATGAAATCACCTTCTGGAACACTGAAAATCACGTTGAATCAACTAAAGATACCAATCTCTAAATTATTAAATCTGCATTAGTATATCTCCACTATACCAGCCAAACCAACTCTCTGCAACACCGAAGCACAAGAACACAGGAATATGTTGACATCAATGACAACAACACATTCAAACAACTCTAATATCCAACAAAATCTTCAACAAAAAATCATCTCTCATCTAGACCAAGGGAAGATTCACACTAGTAAAGAAGCTAGAACACTCAATATCAAAAACTCCTAGTCTTTAAACTTGGTTCTCCTTTCTATAATTGGTTGGAGGCTTGTTTCTAAGTAGATTGATTGGTCTAATGTGATGAAGAATGTGTATCTCCAAGGAAGAAATGGTAGGGTGCTCCTATTAGATGATACCCTCCCTCATGGATACCACATATGGAACAATCTCATTAAAACTAAAAATCTATTGTAGAAGTGATCCTCATGGAAGATTAGCAATGGTAGAAATGTTAGATTCTAGAAGGATCCTTGGGCCTCACCTTTGCCTTCAGAATTTCATTTGATCTACTTTGTTATCGAGAAGGACTTGGTCATTAGAATTAGAGTCTTTGTGAAGGATTAATTGAATACATCTTCTTCTCCCCCTTCCTAGAACATTGATACTTTGTGGTTTGATCCACGAATCTACATGGCAGCGGAGGAACTTCTCAAGATCTTAAATAACTCAAGATTTTTAAGAACTAATTCTAAAGATAATTTGGTTTGCTCTTCTTTGAAGGATGAGAAGTACTCTATAAGATATGGATATAACCTCCTAGCACCCCCTTGGCTTTCTCAATTGAAATGGATGAAAATTTGAAGATCAAAAACTATTCCTAAAATTTGTTTTTTTGGTGGAAATATTGCCACAAAAAAAATCACTGTTGACAACCTTAATAAGAGAGGGATTCAACTTGTGAATAGATATGTCTTATGCAAGTATGTTGAAGAAATAATTAACCACATTATGTTCTATCGGGCTAGTACTCATGGAATATAAGGTAGAAGATAATATTTTTTTTCTGTTGGAATTTTGGCATTAAGTTGTCATTGATGTAAACTACATGACTATGAGAAGACAAGATGAAGGCTTATCGGTAAGGCATAAACTGGTCTAAGGGATAGTTGCTTATTTATGATGAAGAGGCAGAATTTTAAAGTTGCCACAAACCTCTGGAGGTGAAGATGCATTAACAGTATAGTGTGTACTATTGGTTAGCAAAAGAAGAAGGCCTTACCGGTAAAGGTGTGTACCAGTATGAGTTTGCTAAATGTTCAAGTTTGAACTGACTATGTGTCGATGAGCAGAGTGTTTGAACATGGTGATGCCATGTAGAGCCAAGATGGCAAATAGGCAGAGGTTGGTAAAACTATCAATGACACAGTTGACGAAAGTGTTTGTTGATATAAATGAAACAACCACAAATTACGGGATTGTAACTGACCGTTGTGGCTCGAGGAAGAAACAATGACAGAGGAAGATCAGGGAGTAGTTGGCACCTAGATCAATGCAAAGGAAATCCGATTCAGAAAGACCTTGAAAAGGAAATAGTTGAAGTGTTTTATGGGTCGACAGATTTCAAGGCAAGATACCTTGTTTGAGATTGCTATTTTTAGCAAATGTGTGTTGGATAATGGAAACCATGTATAAATGCATCGTTGAAGGACAGGTGATTGATCCAAGATAGGCTGGATCAAAGCTCATGAAGATTGTGTCAGGAAGAGGAAACACTATCCACTCTGAAGTTTGAATTACTTTCTGGCAAGAAATCATAGGATAAAGGAGGAGAGCTCAAAACAGAGAGTGATGATGTTGCAAAGAAGAGGAAAAGATAAGAGAGAGAGTTAGTAAAAGAAAAGTATTGCTATCCTTAGAAATAGTTCTAAGAAATTTGTAGGGTATGTGAGCAAGCATACCGATGAGAGGATTCTATCGGCATAACTACAGTTTTACATTTGAGCCTAAACGACAAGGTGTGGCAGAGCAGGTAGCATCCAAGTGCAACACAGAGTGTTGAGAGACTATGTGAGAGAGGGAGAGAAAGATAACGGAGGACGAGAATCAGAGAAATTAATCTCACAACCGGTAGTGTGAGACTATATGGAGGAGAAAATATTGTCAACCATCAGTGAGTTATTTGATCAAAGAGTTGCAGAATTCATTTGCAACAAGAAGCCTTAATTTTATTCAAATAGTATTTAAATATATATCACCAAGTTGAAGCTTGCTGTATAGGTTGGTGCTCCTTGGGTTGGTGCCCTAAATCTTTGTAGTTCAATGTTTTACCTATGAGGTTGGATTGGAGCATTAGTCTCCAACAACTTTTCTCACCGAGGTTTTTCCCACATTGGGTTTTCCTCGTAAATATGGTGTTGAGAGTTACATTTGTGTGAATGATCTCTTTGGCTTTCTTTCTTGTTCTACTAGTTTGATTGTTTAGTGTTTAAGTGAATAACTAATATTCTAAAGTTTATTTGAAAGTCAAATAGTTTAGGAACCACTAATTCACCCCCCCTCTCAGTGGTATTTTGTGTTCAACAATTGGTATCAGATCCTAGGTTCTCGGTTATCTTTAAACCTTGGGTAGATTCTGGACTTTGAACACAATGGAAATAAATGAATTTGCTTCCTCAAAAGCCTCCATGTTTGATGGATCCAACTATTCCTTCTGGAACAGAAGAATGGAGACCTATATTTCCTCCCTAGGTTTTGATGTGTGGATGTCTGTCAAGAATGGGTATGTTGTTCCTAATGCTCCTCCCTCCGATCCGGATGCCAATAAGGAGTATGAGAATAATGCAAAGGCCAAACATGCTATCTTGAGTGGATTGTTTGATAATGAATTTATCAAAGTCATGCATTGTGTTTTAACAAAGGAGACTTGGGATAAATTGTAGAGGTTGTTTGAAGGAGATGCAAAATTCAAAGAAGACAAGATGCAAACACTAAGGGGCCAACTTGAAAGCATCAAAATCAAAGATGATGAAAAGATTGCAAACTATCTTCACAGATTTGATGAAACAGTGAATACTATTAGAGGACTTGGAGAAGAGATTGCAGATGAGATTCTTGTCAAGAAGGTACTTAGATCTCTCACACCCAAGTATGATACTAAGGTGTCTGCCATAGAAGAATACACACCTCTAAAGACCTTTACAATGGATGAGTTATTTGTCTCTCTGATAGCCTATGAGATGAGAACAACTGATGATACTTCCTCAAGGAAAGAAGAAGCATTCAACATCACTAAAAAGGGAAAAGAAGCAGCTAATCTTAAAGAATCTAGTGAAGACTCTAATGCAGAAGTAGCAAAATTTGTCAAGAAGCTCAAAAGAGGATCCGTCAGGTACAAAGGAAAGCAACCACTTAAATGTTTCAACTGTGGGAAGGTAGGACACTTTGCTGCAAATTTCCCTCACAAAGAAACCAGTGGAGATGAGTCAAGAGAGTTTAGAAGATATGTTGGCAAAGACAGAGAAAGGAATGACTACGGGTAAGGAAGGAGAGGCTACTAGAACCAGAATAGCCTATAAACTATTGAGGATGACACAGTAGATGAATAAAATGCATCAGAAGATGATTACCATGAGAACGACAAAAAAGTCAATCTCTTTATGACACTTGATAGACCAGTTGATGAAGATGAGGAAGAGGAGGATATTGAAGCCGAAGTGGATTTGGAGAGAAAACTCAGTGCTCTTGAGGAATTGAGTAAAACAAAAAGAGAACTCAAGAGGGTTAATCTTGTTGCAGTAGATGAACAAGATCTCTTGAAGTAATCCTTGGATGAGTCCAGTCAAGTTATATCTGACTTGAAATTGCAGTTGGAAGAAACTAAGAGGATATGTGAAGCTATAGCCTCTGATCTGACAAAGAAGGAAAAGGAGCATCAAGAGTTGGAAGCAAAAATAGTAAAGCTCAGAAAGGAGCTTGAAGAAAGTAAGGAAGAAATGAAAATAAGGAGCAAGTATGAAGGAAACACCGAGGCTTTAGATAAGATGTTGAGCAAAAAGAAGCAATACAAAGACACTGGTGGCTTAGGCTTTGAAGAAGGTCAAAGTTCAACCCACAAAGATAAATCTGAAAAAGAAATAATGTTCACCTCTTCAATTAAAGGTGTAGAAAAGAAGACATTCACTGTAGGAAAGGATACCGGCAAAAAGACATATGCAGATGATGTTGGAAATCACCATTCAAATTGATATATAGCAATGAATCGGAGGTCACACTTCTTGTACCAACATGCAGATCGAAGGACAAATGCAAGAATTGAACGTGAAGGATTCACCAGACTCAACAAAATAAAGGGAAGACCCCCAATGAGGCAATTCCATTCAGTACCAAGACAACCTAGCCGATATGTTTCAAAATTTCATGGTTACTGTTACTTGTGTAACAAATTTGGGCATATAATAGATGACTATAGATTAATCAATAAGCCCTCTAAGAGTTATGAAAGTATAAATCCATTTAATGTAGTCTGAGATATGAATGTTGTCTGTTATCAGTGCAATGGATATGGTCATAAGAGTTTTGATTGTAGAAAGAATAAACCAGTATCCCACAATAATTTTAAGGATGTTCCCTTAATGAAAATGTAAAATTCTATAACTGTCAAGAGTTTGGACACATAGAAAATTTTTGTAAAAACTAGAAGATCAAGCAGAAGAAGACAAATCTGGATCAAGAGCCGGTAACTAAACCTGAGCTCAATATAGTAGCTAACAAGAAGAAGGAGACCAAACCAGTTTGGGTTGAGAAAGAAAAGGAAAAGGCTGAATCAAGTCTCATAGTACAGACTGCCCTATATGCTGAAAGGAAAAATCTATGGGTTGTAGATAGTGGTTGCTCAAATCATATGACTGGTGACAAAAGGAAATTCATCAAACTTGAAGACTAGAATGGTGGTTCAATAAGGTTTGGAGACAACTCCTCCATCAAAATAAAGGGAAAAGGAACTCTAAGAATTGATGGAAAACTGAAGGCACATGATGTATATTATGTGGAAGGCCTAAAGCACAATCTGTTGAGTGTGAGTCAAATGTGTGACAAAGGTTACAAATTTAGCTTTGACTCAACTGGTTGCAAGATAAAGAAAGACAGTACCGGTAAAGTTGTGGTAGAAGGAAAGAGAACAAATGGAAATGTTTATAATCTGAAGGAATGCTATGAGTGCCAATGTATGCTAGGACAAGTAGATGAAAGTTGGTTGTGGCACCGAAGATTAGGCCACATAAATTTTGATAACCTAGTTGCAGTAAGCAAAAAGGGGTGTGTGAGGAATATTCCACTCATCATCAAACCGGTAAACACATTTTGTGATGAATGTGTAATGGGTAAGCAAAATAAAGTGAGCTTCAGGACAAAAGAGCACAACACCTCAAGACCACTTGAAATTGTGCATATAGATCTGTGTGGTCCAACTAGGACAAGAGCACTTGCAGGTGAAAGATACTTTATGCTCTTCATTGATGATTACTCAAGAATGACATGGGTCACCTTCCTGCAAGATAAATCACAAGCATTTGAAAGATTTGAGATCTTTTGTAAGATGGTGGAGAAAGAAAGTGGGTGCAGGTTAAAATGCCTAAGATCAGACCGGGGTGGATAGTTTACATCAAACAAATTTGAAAATTATTGTGAAAAATATGGAATTAGAAGGAAATACTTTGCTCCTAGGACACCTTGGCAAAATGGTGTGGTAGAAAGGAAGAACAGGACAATCAAGGAGATGGCTAGAACCATGTTAAATGAGGCCATTCTATTGGATACATATTGGAAATAAGCTATCCATACTGCTACATATACTTTAAACCGGGTTCAATTAAGAACAAACAGCAGGATGACACCTTATGAGTTATGGTATGACCAAAAGCCATCAGTCAAATACTTCAAAGTTTTTGGAAGCAAGTGCTTTATCAAGAAATATATGGATGGTCTAAGAAGTTTTGAGTCCAGGAGTGAAGAAGGAATCTTCCTTGGTTACTCATCAAACAACAAGGCTTACAAATGCTACAACAAAAGACTAAGAAGAATCATTGAAAGTGTTCATGTAAAAGATGATGAGGATATGCACAAAGGATGCCAACCATAGATCAGCCAGTATGATAACTCTGGTGATAAAGATGGTGAAGCTCAGTTAGACATTGAACGAGAGGAAGCATCCAAGAAGGGTCCCAACCGGTATGTATAGTTGAATCACCCAGAAGAGAAAATTCTGGTAAATAAGACTGATGGTGTGCAGACTAGAAAAAGACTTGCCCGGAATGATGAACAAGTCAAGCTATGCCTCATAACTGAAGTTGAACCTAAAACATTTAATGAGGCAAGCAAAAGATAAGAATGGATGGATGCCATGGAAGAAGAACTACAATAGATTGAGAAGAACAAGACTTGGGAACTAGTTCCTAGACTGGAAGACAAGAACATCATTGGCACCAAATGGTCTAGCGAAACAAGATGAATGAAGAAGGTAAGATTGTTAGGCACAAAGATAGACTAGTGTGCAAAGGATACTCTCAAGTAGAGGGGATTGACTTTGAAGAAACATTTGCACCGGTACCTAGATTAGAAGCAATTAGAATGTTTCTAGCCTACTCTGCCTACAAGGGCTATAAAGTATACCAAATGGATGTAAAATTTGCCTTTCTAAATGGAAATTTGGAAGAAGATGTGTACATGAAGCAACCGGAAGGATTTCTGCTACATGATGATGAGACATTTGTGTGTCGATTGAAGAAGGCCTTCTATGGTCTAAAGTAAGATCCTAGAGCATGGTATTCAAGATTAGATCAGTACCTAAAGGAGCAGGGATTCAAAAAGGGAAGTGATGATAACTGTAGACACCCAAAATTGTCATGTCTAATTAAATAAATATTTTATTTATTTAATTATCTAAGCTTAATTCTTCTATTTATTAAATAAATCTTTATTTATTTAATTAATTCATTTATCCTCTTCTAGCCTTATTTCTCATTTAAATAAATACATTTATTTATTTAAATTACCCTTTTCTTAAATTAAATAAATATCTTATTTATTTAATTATCCCACTTCTTCTATTAATTAAATAAATTTTATTTATTTAATTAATTCATTAACCTTTTCTACCCATGACACATGTCATTCATCTCTTAATTCATACACTACCTACCCCTTTCATTATTTTATTATTTCTTTTACCTACCCTCTAATCATAGCCAACCTCCTTTTACACCTCTCAATCTTATCCCTCCATTTCTTATAGTGTCTTCTATATAAGGAGATGCTTCCTTCATTATCAACCCTAATCAATTATTCTAATCAATCATCTTAATGACTTGACTACACTACGATCCTACTTGCAACCACATTCTGTTCTTTGTTGAGCTCTTGTGCACATAAAATCTGAGAGCAAATATATCAAGCAAGATCAATGGAGATAGGAAGAATGGAGATCCAAACCCTATTGGACATGTGATGGTATAATCTTTGTGATTTCATTTGATTTGCATTTTCTTAGGTAATCTTCATATGTTATGGTGGATTTTTGTTGTTGTTAGGCTAGGGTTTTGTGGTTGAATCTATTTAGTCTTTCAACATTGTCGTTATCCATTTCAGTTTTGGAATTCTTGAGCTTCCTAGGTTATTTCTCCAGGGTTCATCTAGCATTCAACCTGTCTTTGGGTCTCACATAGTCCATCATTGCTTTACACCTTACATTACATTCACATTTGTCTAAACTTGAGTCAAAAGGTCACTTGCTTGTCCTCATCATACTTTGTCAACACACTACATACAACAACATTTTGCTAAGTGGTCCCTCATCAAGGTCTATCACCTTTGGGTCTCATTTGGTCTTACTTAGAGTCAAGGTCAACTTACCTCATCAAGAGAAACTATCATCTCTTTGGAAGCCACACCTACTCTACTACATACATACTTAGTCTTACACTTTGGACATTGCAAGTACACCTCAAATTCATTTACATTCCATCCAACTCTTGGTCTTCCATACTTTTTCCATTTTTCATCTAGTCTAACACATCTCAGTCAATACCTAGTTCATGGTTGAAACCCATCTTCAAAAATCTAGGAGAGAAGCTAAAGAGGCTCAAGAGTCCGCAAACATGAGTTCTTATGAGTATGACAATGATATCTTTTTCAATTCCGATCATACTACATTACCTGACATGGATGCCTATAGAAACATTCCAAATGTTGAGAACATGGACACTACAAACAACAATGATACACACAATGACAATATGGACAACTTTTCTATACATTCAGCAGATGTGGAAGAATCCATTATGAATCCCCATTTCAATCGATTGGTTGAGGAAATAATGAGGAGGGATAGACAATACATCTTACAAATGATGGCACAAAGTGGAGCCAAGATACCTCATGATTTTGACATGTCTCAAATAATGGAAAATTGACCTTTGCAACAAACTCACTCCAACATGGATCAAAGGAGGCCTAATAGTGGAGGAAATAGAGGACCACATATGGTACCTGAATCACCATCATCTTTGTTTCAAAAACCAGAGGTCCCACATACACATGGTCAAGCATATGATACTCACCTTCGCAGACCATTATGGAAGTCTTATGCAGAAAAATATACTCAATCACATACCAATGCTAAGGACCAACCACCAAAGCAATTGGATATTCAAAGGCATGCTCAAAATTTGGACACAAGGAAACCCCGTGTCAAATTTGGGGGTAACACATTAGAACATGACATGTCTGTAGAGTATGGTATACATGGACAAAATAGATATGGCATTCCTCAACATGAATCTATACCAAGTGGTCCATATACGCAGCATCATTATAGACCTCCTCCATATGAACATGTGTATGATCAATATCATCCATATATGCAACATGCTCCTCCTCCAATTGGTGCCTCAAGCATGGGGTATGGTCCAAGAAGTTGATCTCCACCTAAGAGCAATTTGGAGCAACAAATCAGGGACTTACAAAAGAAAATGGAAGACATAAATACACCAAAGCCAACATACACAATGAGAGACATATGTCCTTATCCATTTGACAAGAGAATTCCAATGCCTCCTTTTCCTACACACTTTGTGACGCCTAAATTTGATAAGTATAGAGGAAAAGGGGATCCTAAGGCACAAATAAGATAGTTTTTCATAGCTTGCATTGAGGTAGCAGCAGAAGAGACATATTTGATGAGATTATTCCCACAAAGCCTAGGTGATCAAGCTATGGAATGGTTCTCCCAACTCCCACCTGGTATTAAGTCATGGGGTGATCTAGCAGAGGCATTTATTCAACATTTCTCCTACAACATAGAGACAGACATATCAGTCACTACTTTGTGCAACACCAAGCAAAAAGAGGGAGAGTCTTTTGCATCATTTTTACAAAGATGGAGAAATCTAGCCAGTAGATGCTCTTGTGAAATTCCACAAAAATGAATGGTAGAGATGTTCACACAAAATGTTAACAAAGACATTGGCTATGATCTAAGGAAAGCTTGTTTGTCCACCTTCAAGGATGTCATTGAAAAAGGCTTAGCAACAGAGAAGGTCCTAATTGAACAAGGAGTCATTAAGATATTCAAGGAAAACAAAGATGACTTTAAAGGAAAAGACAAGCCAAGATTTTGGAATAAAAACAAGAACACAGTCAATGATTGTGTTGTTGACGCCAACACAATGCGACCCAAATTCATTTTTTCTAGGATCAAGTTCTACAAACAATCAAGTGAATACTCAAACAACTTCCAGATCACGGAGGAAGCACACTCCATTGGGAGAACCACTTGAGTCAGTCCTCAAGAAGCTAGTGGCAAACAAGGTAATTACAGCTCCAGATTTTCCTCCATATGAACCAAAGGTTAAACCAAATTGGTGGAATGATGATGAGTATTGTGAATTTCATAAGAGCAAGGGTCATAAGACAGGAAATTGTCATCGACTGAAGAACATCATACAAGATCTCATTGATAGAGGTGACATTGAGATTGAGGGACACTCATCCAATCAAGAACATGAGATGTTTAAGGAACCATTCCCAAAGCATGACAAGGGAAAAGCTGCAGCCACAGATGACCAGACCAACTATACCAGAGCATCTTATAACTATGATTCAACTATCAATCACATCTCGATGGATAATTATGTCTCTACCATTATCATCAAGGACAAAAACCCTGAGAATTCTACCCAGAGACCCAAGATTGTCCTAAAAGGTGTTGGATCTTCTTTTGAACCTACCTTTGAATGTAATGTCACAACCTGCCAAGGTAAATTCACTTTACAAGGTGCTCCAGCTAAAAACACCGCTTCCTCATCAACCAAACCTGAGTATGATCTTGTAGAATAGTTAGGGAAGACACCCGTGCTCATCTCCATCCTTGAGCTATTACGCATATTTCCCGCACATAAAGCTATTCTTGACAAAACCTTGAGAGACACTGTCATTCCTACTGATCTGAACGTGGACCAATTTAAAGCCATGGTGGGATACCTTTCCATTCCACATTCCCTTACATTCACAGAAGTCGACAACGCCTCTATAAGTCAGCCACATAATGCGCCACTACACATTGAAGCCTTCATTCACAAACATCGAATAAAATGATTCTTGATAGATGGAGGAGCAGGTCTAAACATTTGTACATTGAGCACAATTAAACAATTGGGATATTCTGATAAAGCTGTGAATTCTACAAATCAAATCACCATCAAGGGATATGATGATGAAGAGTGTTTGTCCAAGGGCACAGTCACCTTACCTCTCAGAGTTGGGCCAATTACGAAGGATGTGGTTTGTCAAGTCCTAGATCTAGATCTCACTTATAACATATTGCTAGGATGTCCTTGGATTCATGAAATGAGGGCATTCCCATCTACATATCATCGATGTATCAAGTTTCCACACAATGGAGTTGAAGTGACCATCAAAGCGGATCCAAATCCATTCATATATTTCAACATTCTACAACCTCGGTCAGAAATAACAATCCCAGTCAATCGTGAAGCTATTCCTTCATCGGCATATGTGGATCCTGAATCCTTAAAAGCTTCTACATCCAAACAAGCAGAGCTAAAAGAAAAGTTCAAGATTAAAGACCTAGGATGTGGTGAGTATATATTTCATGTTGACCAACTCCCATTATCTCCTAAGGTATTCAGTCAATAGGAACAACCTACAAACAATTTTCAATGCCAAGGAATTGGGTGTGAACCACCTAGTGTTGTGGCTACTAAGTCCGAATGCAAATCTCCTCTAGTGGTGCAAGCATCTCTTGATATCAATACTCCTAAGAATGGTTCCAACAAAGAATCTATTGAGTGTATCACCAACCCTCTTGATAACTCATATAGCTTTACCATTTCATCCACTCGTTCCATTTCCACTTCTCTTCCAGACTTGGGTCAACAAGAATTACAAAAGACCTTACTAATTGGGGATCAAAAATCAAGCTTTGAAAAGAAAAATCTAAAATTCAAAAATAAAGAGAAGTCCTTTAGTCCAAATCAAAATCAAAAGCTATTGGACTCTGCAAAAATCAAAGTCAAGGATAAAAATCCTATGAAAGAAAAGGAACAAGAGTTGATCTCCCCTAATATCAAAATAACTGGGCGCAAAAGTTCTACAATTTCAAGTAAAAAAGCATACTTGTTGATCCTAAGTCTCCATCATGCTATCCTACTTTCACTTCTTTTCGCAATCATAAGCCTTCATCACTCATCCACTTGTTCCACACATCCATCTCCTTCTAGTGATACATCATGGACCTTTACTAGAGCTTCCTTGAAGGACTTTGTTATCAAGGATGCCCAAACTTCTTTAGGTGACACACATATGGGCCTACGTAGTCCACACACTAGTAATTCTATCTCAGTTCCTTTATCAAGGAAGACAGTCACTCGAGCTACACATCATTCAGTCAAGGAACGTTGTAGTTATACTCATAAGGCTAAGCCTCACACATTTGAGGTAGGGGACTTAGTTCTCAGAGAAAATCCCCAAAATCAGCAAGACAGAGAGAAGAAGGGCAAGTTTGAACCAAATTGGCTTGGTCCTTACATCATTACAACAACATATGGATTTGGGGCATATCAGCTCTCAACTACAGAAGGTGAACCTTTGGAGGATCCTATCAACAACATGCACCTTCACAGGTTTTACACATAGCTCTTTGGAGTATCCCAATTCAAAAATACAAAAAAATCAAAAATTTCAAAAATACAAAAAAATCAAAAATTTCAAAAATACAAAAAAATCAAAAAAATTCAAAAATACAAAAAAATAAATAAAAAAAAATCATTACTTGGTGAAAACCTAGCAAATAGGCGCCTTGTGACACAAAAAACATTGAAAAATAAAAAAAAAGTAAAGAGAAATAATTTCGTCCAACGGTGAAAACCACTTCGATGGCGCCTTGGGCAAGTACCATGGTGAAAACTGGGTCACCAATGCCATGCGTAGAGACATTGCTCCTCCCTCCTTCAGGATTCACTTTCATCCTTTCACTTTGCACACACTCACAACCTATTCATCCATAATAAACTTACCTATTCCCATCATGGCTTGTTATTGATCTACCCAAGATTGGTTAGCCATTCATAATAAACCTCCCTTTTTACCTCCCTTTCCATCCATAATAAATCAGATCCTATCTATGGCTAAGGCAAATCCTACGTCTAGTGATGGGTGTGGAATTGAGAACATCACATGTTTCGAGGAGTATAGTTTCTTCCAGCTTCCTTCAGTCTATCCATGCACAATCCACAATAAAGCAACATTTGCATCGTAGATCCGCAATAAAGTTTCATCTTCTCCGCAATAAAGTATCAATTTCATGGATTCAGTTAGTTTCAGATGAGATAGCAGCAATAATGGGCTTCAACAAATCAAATCTTTCGACAGACTCAGACAACATTATGGTTCAGTGCTATCTATCCTTTCTGTGAAAGTAAACATTATGACCACAATCAAATAAGACTTATACAAGTGACAAGAGACACTAAACTTGAGGGCTACAGTGGATGTTGGTGTCGAGTCTTGGTTTTCTTTTGATTTCATCTTTTTTGAGGACATGTCTTTTAGCTTTTCCGGGATGTCTCTTACTAGAGATTCTATCTCTAGGATGTCTTTGACTAGAAAGGCGAGGATGGGGTATCGTCACCTATTTGTATTTTCTATTTGTGGATTGTCTCTTAGTAATGCTATGACTTGTCCAAGGATATGAGGACACTGTGAGTCTAGTATGAACTGGGGCATTCCTTGTTTGTGACTGTCTTATCTCCATGCAAATAGGTACAATGACTTTCTGGGTCGAACATATGCCTTGATTGTCATAACCTACTTGCCATAATAAAGCTCAATGATGATAACGCACAAGAAGCTCTTTCACTTTCATATCTTCTGTCTTTCATCCCCCTTTCTTGATTGACTTCCATCATCCTTCTCGAGTCCACGTAGCCCGCTATCACATAACTGAGTATAATGACACACCAAAAATATTTGCATTTCATGTAGTTGCGCTTGCATTACCACATATAAGCATTTCATACATACATATAGATATCACAATTGCATCACATCCTGCACACAACATATGTTAGAACATTTTATATTCTCATCATGTAAATAGTCATTTGCATTATCATATTCATTTGCATTTCATACATTCACATTTGCATCATGCATACACATATAAAATATAAAAGAACAAAAATATTGCATTTCATCATGTACATATTTGCATCCATATCATAAGAATCACATAGAAACATACATCATGAAACATCTCATCACATAGGTACACATGCATATAGCTGCCGCAAAGATGAATCATCTCATATATATATATAAAGTGTCATGATACAATGATGTCAAAATCATATGGCTACAATCACCTGAAGGTGTCTACATCATCATACAAAATGGTACAAAATTGATACATAGGGAGCCCTCTACGGCTACGATGAACTCCCTCCCTCGGAGCTGGCTGGCCTCGATGGATTCTGAGCCCTGGGAGGACCCACCCCATGATCATCTCTCTTATTTCCTCTATCTCCTGATTCTGAGCCCTGGAAGGACCTGTCTCATGATCATCTCTCTTATCATCTCTCTTATCCCCTCTGTCTCATCCTCCTCCTCCCCGATCTTGTAGCCACCCCTCGTGTCACCCTATCCAGATAGAGGAACCCATTGATAACTCCTACCAACACTATTGGTAGTGCTAATCCTATCCATGTCATGGTATCCCATGCCACATGTCCCACCCTCATCTCTAGTCCTGAATCCTAGAACACTCATCTCAATGCCTCCCTATCTCCATCTCGATCATAGGGTATCAGCTCCCCATCGATCGGTATCCGTAGTATCCTGTAAACATCCTCTAAGGTGACTATCATCTCCCTCATCGGCAAATGAAAAGTGCAAGTCTCAGAGTGCCACCTCTCCGCCAGTGCAGTCAATAATCCCATGTTCACCAGAAACTCAGGCACATACAGAATATGTCTCAATCCCATAGCCTCAATCGCAGCTTGGTTCTCGGCTGTCAACTTAGGTCGCAACCTCTGAGTCGATGGGAATCTCTCTTGTGACTCTAGCATAGGCAAATACTCCTGCAGTCACACAAATCAATCATCTTTGTCCTAGTGACACTCACTGTTCATCACAAAGTGTTGCTTCTATCCTAGTGGTACTCCCTGTTCATCACAAAGTACTACATGTTTGGCACTCCCTATTCATCACAAAGTGCTGCTCACATTTGCACTCACTGTTCATCACAAAGTGCTGCTCATATTTTAGTACAAATTGTTCATCACAAAGTACTATATCTTGGTACTCACTGTTCATCACAAAGTTCCTTGATCTATATTATCCTAGGGCCTATGCTTGAGTGAATCCTCTTGAGTAGTTTCCTAATTGGCAACGTATGTTCTATCACATAATTGTCAATCCTAGCCCTATTTGTTATCCTAGTCTTCCCTAGAGGACCTGCTTGAGTGTATCCTCTCAGCAGCTTATCCAATCGACAGCGTATGTTCATCACAGAACTGTCGATTCGGCCTTGAAGACATATTGTATTACCTAGCATCCATTAATGACAACAATAAATGCAACAAAATACAAGGAGGTTTTGTGGTACTTACTGGCTCTCCTGCCTCTGCTGGCCTCTAAAATTGGCGAACGCGATCGAATCTATGAGCCATTGCCATCGCTGCTGACTATTGCTGCTCTATCTCACTCTACACTCTGATCTCTTGGATGTGTGGATGACAATGAGGATGTTTTCCCCTCATGGTCTATCTTATAGACTACCCTAGCCCTAGTCTCCCGTGTCAGTCTTCGTTATCCCATGACTCTGTCACTTTATCTGGTCAGTCCATTCTAGCCTTTCTTTCTTATCGAGAGATTGTCTGCGATCTTTCTAGACATTTTCATCCAATCTCTCGAGGGGGCATATCATTCCCATCTTGGGGCAACTCTGTATCAGTTCATATTATCTTCTTTGAAACAATGCAACAAGCCGCATTGTCTCAAAGAGGGGCAAAATGTAGACACCCAAAATTGTCATGTCTAATTAAATAAATATTTTATTTATTTAATTATCTAAGCTTAATTCTTCTATTTATTAAATAAATCTTTATTTATTTAATTAATTCATTTATCCTCTTCTAGCCTTATTTCTCATTTAAATAAATACATTTATTTATTTAAATTACCCTTTTCTTAAATTAAATAAATATCTTATTTATTTAATTATCCCACTTCTTCTATTAATTAAATAAATTTTTATTTATTTAATTAATTCATTAACCTTTTCTACCCATGACACATGTCATTCATCTCTTAATTCATAAACTACCTACCCCTTTCATTATTTTATTATTTCTTTTACCTACCCTCTAATCATAGCCGACCTCCTTTTACACCTCTCAATCTTATCCCTCCATTTCTTATAGTGTCTTCTATATAAGGAGATGCTTCCTTCATTATCAACCCTAATCAATTATTCTAATCAATCATCTTAATGACTTGACTACACTACGATCCTACTTGCAACCACATTCTGTTCTTTGTTGAGCTCTTGTGTACATAAAATCTGAGAGCAAATATATCAAGCAAGATCAATGGAGATAGGAAGAATGGAGATCCAAACCCTATTGGACATGTGATGGTATAATCTTTGTGATTTCATTTGATTTGCATTGTCTTAGGTAATCTTCATATGTTATGGTGGATTTTTGTTGTTGTTAGGCTAGGGTGTTGTGGTTGAATCTATTTAGTCTTTCAACATTGTCGTTATCCATTTTCACCATATACAATAACAATTTGTACATAAAGAAAGATGGGAACCACATGATCATTGTGGTTGTGTATGTAGATGACATTATCTTTGGAGGCAACAAGGACACCCTCTACAAAGAATTTGCTGATCAGATGCAGTCAGAATTCAAGATGTCAATGCTTGGTGAATTGACTTACTTCCTTTCTTTGCAGATATTACAACCAGATAAAGGAATCGTTATCTCACAAATCAAGTATGCAAAGGAAATGTTGAAGAAATTCCAACTGGAAGATAGTAAACCAATAAGTACCCCCATGGTGACCGGCAACAAATTGAGCAAGAATGATGAATCACTGGTGGTGGATCAGACTATACAGATCCATGATAGGAAATCTACTGTATCTAATTGCTTCAAGAATGGATATAGTTCAGGCAGTATGCATGGTGGCCAGATTCCAAGCTGCACCAAGGTAGTCACATATGAATGTTGTTAGCAGAATTTTTAGGTACCTACAAGGGACACTCAACTATGGTTTGTGGTATCCCAAACAAGGAGATTTTATCTTGGAAGCATACATGGATGTTGATTGGGCAGGTTCCATTGATGATCAAAAGAGAACAAGTGGTGATGCATTCTTTCTAGGTGACCGGTTGGTCTCATGGCATAGCAAGAACTAGGATTTAGTCTCTCTATCTACTATTGAAGTTGAATACATTGTTGCTTCTACATGTTGCTCTCGGGTGCTTTGAATAAAGCACACTCTTAAAGACATATAGGTGGACATCACTGATCCTATTCCCATCCAGTGTGACAATTCGAGTGCAATCAACATATAAAAGAATCCAATCATGCATTCCAAAACAAAGCACATTTCTATCAAGTATCACTTTCTTAGAGAGAAGGTTGAAGGATGAGGTAAGGATGGATTATGTTCCTACTAGCGAATAAGTAGCAGACATTTTCACCAAACCATTACAAGTAAGCACTTTTGAGTACCTCCGACACAAGTTGGGAGTTGTGTCATTTGTCTAGGAATGCTTTATATGGTTCAGGGGGAGCTAATAGTGGTCAAAGGGGAAGCTTGGTATGGATCAAAGGGGGAGTGCATAGTACCCTTTGTCATTGTGTCAAAGGGGGAGAAATGACCGGTGTAGAGTGTCTTGCGAGAAGTTGACATGAATGCCAAAGGGTGAGATTGATGGCATTTTGGCATTAAGTTGTCATTGATGTCAACCAACATGATAAGTATTCACATGAGTGTGAGAAGACAAGATGAAGGCTTACCGGTAAAGCATAAACAAGTTTCAAAGGATAGTTGCTTGTTTGTGATGAAGAGGCAAAATGTTAAAGTTGCCACAAACCTTTGGAGGTGAAGATGTGTTACCAGTATAGTGTCCACTACCGGTTAGTAGAAGAAGAAGGCCTTACTGGTAAAGGCATGTACTAGTATGAGTTTGCTAAATGTTCAAGTTTGAACCAACTTTGTGTTGGTGAGCAGAGTGTTTGACCATGGTGATTCCATGTGGAGCCAAGGTGGAAAATAGGCAGAGGTTGGTAAAACCATCATCGACATGGTTGGTGAAACTGTCTATCGATATAAATTAAATAGCCACAAATCATGGGATTGTAATTGACTGTTGTGACTCGTGGAAGAAATAATGACAGAGGAAGATCAGGGAGTAGTTGGCACCTGGATCAATGCAAAGGAAATCCAATTTAGGAAGACCTCGAAAAGGAAACATTTGAAGCGTTTCATGGGTCGACTGATTTCAAGGCAAGAGATCTTGTTCGAGATTGCTATTTTCAAAAAATGTGTGTTGGATAATGGAAACCATGTACAGATGCATCCTTGAAGGACAAGTGATCGATCCAAGACAGGCAGGATCGGAGCTCATGAGTATTTTGTCGGGAAGAGGAAACCCTAACCGCTCTGAAGTTTGATTTGCTTTCTGGAAGGAAATTGTGGGATAAAGGAGGAGAGCTTGAGACAAAGAGTGATGATGTTGCGGAGAAGAGGAAAACATAAGAGAGAGTTAGTAAAAGAAAATTATTGCTAGCCTTAGAAATAGTTATAAGATAGTTGTAGGGTATGTGAGCAAGCATACTAGTGAGAGGATTCTACTGGCATAGCTATAGTTTTGCATTTGTGCCTAACTGACAAGGTGTGGTAGAGCAGGCAGCATCCAAGTGTGACATAGAGTGTTGAGAGACTGTGTGAGAGAGGGAGAGAAAGATAACAGAGGATGAGAATCAGAGAAAGTAATCTCACAACCGGTAGTGTGAGACTCTATGGAGGAGAAAAGACTGTCAACCGGCAATGAGTTATTTGATTAGAGAGTTATAGAATTCATTTTTGACAAGAAGCCTTAATTGTATTCAAATAGTATTTCAATATACATTGCCAAGTTGAAGGTTGGTGCAGGGGTTGGTGCTCCTTGAGCTGGTTCCCTAAATCTTTGTAATTCAGTGTTTTTCCTGTGAGGCTAGATTGGAGCAGTAGTCTCCAACAACTTTTCTCATCGAGGTTTTTCCCACATTGGGTTTTCCTCATAAATCTGGTGTTGAGAGTTACATTTGTATGAATAATCTCTTTGGCTTCTTTCTTGTTCTACTGGTTTGACTGTTTAGTGTTTAAGTGAATAACTAATATTCTGAAATTTATTTGAAAGTCAAATAGTTTAGGAACCACTGATTCACCCTCCCCTCTCAGTGGTATTTTATGTTCAACATTTTCTCCTTGTCCTAGATTTGGCATGAAGATCCTAAGTTGGTTTCATCCTATTGGTCCCCTATGTGTGCTAACCCTCTCATTATTGAACTTTGGTAGTAAGTATTCCTTAATATTGGTTGGACCATTTGGAAAGTATGTAATGATAAAAAATTTAGGGACCAGAAAATCCAATGGGAAGTCTTGGCTTTCTCTATAATCAACAATACAAAGGAAAAAATCAAATGATTCACTAGGCTCAAATATAATCATTTTCCTTCTTCCCTTGAGTATAATATTGCTAAAAAGTGGGGAATAATAGTCCCTTTCTCTTTCTATCTCCTTGCCTATTTGTCATGAAAGAATCTAATTAAATGGTCTCCCCTAACACCATCTAGATGAAATGGAATCACTCCGGTCTACTGGTTTCCACGGTGGCGCTCACCCTGGGCACCCAGACTAACCACTATGTGGAAGCTAGTGCTGCCCACATTGGGCTACACATGGCTAAAAGAGAGGGGTTTACTAAAGTGTGGTTGCAGTCCGACTTGCTAAACACTATCAACTTCCTAAGTGGTTGCATGGATCCTAGCTGGACGATTGCCAGCCTGATCAAGGACTACCAAAATATAATTAATTAACTGACAGAATTCAAAATCCTACACATATACCAGGAAGGCAATAAGGCAACGAATCTACTGGCCAATTTAGCAGTGGGATACGTGGCAACCAGCTGGTGGAGTAGCAGGGATACTTTCCTCAAAAATCTGTGTGATCTGGCACGTAATGATTACTACATTAATCAATGATTACTGAGTTGATAGGGAAACAACTCTTTCTGGTTTTCCATAATCAAAAATCTAGAAACCTCCTCAGCGATTGAATTTCCTATCTCATTATGTGGTTTTTTTGCTACTATTTGGATATCCTTTAGGTGTGGCCCATTTTCTACGACTGGTTGGCATTAGTTTTGGTAACCAGTAGCATAATGGGAGGGGATAAGAATAGACAAGAGCCCTCTACTTGCGAGAAGTGGAAAAAGAATATAGATGTCTAGCATGAAGTCGTCAATGGTGGTCTCGTCCCCTACCTAGACCGGCTTCGTGGCCCCTATCCTTTGATTATGGAGGCCTTTGTTAACAGATGGAAAAAAGGGAGTCTTAGGGCTTATGGTGCCAATTATCAGTTTGATGAAACTTTGGTGGCGACGGTCACTGGTCTAGCTACGACTAGAAGAAGGTTCTACACAGATAGAAAAACTGGCGAGGAGGGCTTGTCGAGTTTGTTTGACAAAGATAAGGAGCGTTCTAGAGTCGCCAAGATGGCTGATGGCAGCTATAATAGAAAAGACCTCATGGCCCCATGGACTGACATGGCTGAGTTTATAATGAGGTATATCAGGTGCCTCGATGGCAGGTATGCAAGCATCTTCTCCTACCATTTCACTATCTTAAATCATTTTCGTCATGGTAAAATCATCTTTGTTCCCTACTATCTAGCCTCCTCCCTTGAGAATATCTTGGAAAAGCACCTAGAGAACCCTAACAACCTTGTTCTCCATCAGGGACTTATTGTCCTTATCATGGAACATGAAAAATCACTTGAAATTGTGCCCTTTCTTGCTGAGATTGGCCTACAGACGAAGGTCCAAGATGTCTCTGACTCAGAGATGGACCTGGATGATAATGGGGTTCCTATGGATGACCCTGAATATGAACCTGTGGATGAAAAGGAAATGATGGTCACTCCTGGGATGCTCAATACTAATAACAAGCTGATCTCCAAGGTCGAACCCCTCACCAAAAAGAAAAAGCTAGCGGCTAAGGATCACAGCCTGAAGATTACAGACCAAGGGATTAAATCGGATATCCCTATCAATGTCGAGAAAGAAAAACAAGGAACCATAGCCAATGAAGAGAGTTGTGGAAATCAGAAGGCTGGTAATCTGATGAATTTGGTCATGGAAGCCACCAGAATCTAGGAGTGTTGCTGGAAGTGGGTCGAGCACAAAATTGACATCCTCAAAATGGGGGTTAAACAAATAATTGACATTTTCACTGCTTCCCTTGAACCCATCAAACTGGAGAAACTCATGATTATGACTCAAAAACTCTCCCAGAATGTTGAGGTAATGAAATTCAACCACGAACAAAGGATTGATAAGGTGGAACAATCCATGGTTGAGATTAAGAAAAATCTCAAGAATTTGGTCTACATTAGTAAAGAAGCCATTGACAACAGCATTGAGGGGCTTGAAAAGATTAATGACATGGGTGCTGATTGTAGATCCTATCACAGTGATCTAGTGAAAGATCTTGGAGATGATATGGTTGTTGGAGACAACAAAACCACTGGAGCTAGTTTGAGAACCAAGAGCAAAAGCAACAACAAGGGTACCTCTAGATTCATCATGGAGGAGCTTGAGGAAATCAACAGGATTTCCATCCAAAAGAACAAGGATCTGATGCTCTCGCTTAACTAAGAGCTTTTTCTTTTTCTTTGTCTTGTTTGTCTGCATTTACTTTGTTTTAGTTTCTATTTAGGGTTGCTCCCTTGTTTTGTTGTTGTTTCTTGTCGCTTTGGCTGTTGGTTGGCTGTTGTAAAACTTTAGGTTTCGATTCCTTGTAAAACCCATTTATCTTTATCAAAAACACCATCTAGATGAAATTAAATTTTAACAACTTGTCTAAGGGTAACTTAGGTTAGGTGGGTGGGGGTGACATCATTAGGGATATAAAGGACAATATGTTGTTGGCCTATGTGGAAAATATTGAAATCTAGACCTCAAGATTTTCCAAGGTAGTGGCGACCTTCTACAACATATCTCTTTCTAAAGGCAAAGGGTTGTAAAATATCATCATTAAAGGGAACTTGAAAAATGTAATCATGATGCTTCATGGTGAAGAATCTCTAGGTTTGCCCATGAAAGACCTCATTGTTAAATGTCAGCACATTCTTTCAATATTTGGACATGTCAGACTCACTCACATCCTCAGGAAGGGGAATATATTGGTTGATAGGATAGCCAATATAGGTCCCTACACTAGTTCTCTTCAAATGTGGACTACCTTGCATGAGCTCCTAGGGAATGCTTGTGTCACAATATAGGATGACATAAGCATAAATGTGGTGTAAATATTTGAGGACTATCATTTTAATAATGGCCTTTTCCATAATCATTACATGACAGGGAGATTGCCTTTTATATTTGTGTAAAGGGTTGTCTTTCCAAAAACCATTATTGTATGTCATTTTCCTATTTTATCTTTCCTCTAACCTTCCCCAATTGTTGTTTCTAGTTTTTTTAGAACTGGCCTACCATGTGGGGAGATCTTATGTAATTCCCACCAAAATACCCTATAGAAAATAATCAACTAACTAGGAAAATAGAGATAATAATTTTTAAAAGATAACAAGCCATACATATATCAACTAACATAATATCCAATGAATGAGTACTCACAACACATATATATTATTTCCTAGGGTATCTCAACACCACTACTTAACATAATAATAAAATCATGAACATAAATAACATGATAATAATTCTAACATCCATCTCTTTAAGAACATACGAAAACTTCCATTAACTATACTACTAACATGTTATAATAACCTCATTCACCATCAATAACTTAGAATTCATTTTAATGCACTAAATCCAAATATTCCTATCCCACAATTCCATCATTTAGAACATAACTAATCCATTTCCATCAAAGAAGAACCACACCATATAACCTAGAGCTCATTACAAAATTGCATCCAATAAAGTAAGAACAACATAAATACAACATCTATTACCATTAAGAATCATATACATTACCATAAGAACAACCATCTATTTCATAGTAAGTCTTTCAAGATTACAACATCATCTTTACAACAAGATACTTAGCCTCCAACTACAAATATTAATATCTCATGATACATGATACAATATTGTCCATCCAATCTCAAGAAACATAACAATCTACTCCAAGAATCCAAGTACAAGCTAAAGAGATAAAGAATCATTATCCATGCACTTGAACATCCAACAAAGAAGAAAATCTAATGAAAGAAGGCATCAAACCATCTAACCATTTCAAACCAATAAGGAACCACTCCTCGTTCTGTGGAGAATGATAGAAGGTCCCTCACACACTCTAGACTTGGGATGACACCTAACAACCGAAGGACATAAACAAGACAACAACCACAACTGAAAACACAACCATGTGAACAATAAACCAAGTCATAACACAAAGCATTTAAGGATTAACATTTCCTATCTAATCAACATGTAAAAGAAAAGAAAAATGTGATCTAAAAAGAAAAAAGAGATATACAAAATTCCACAAAGGCCTATTGAGAAAAATAAAGAAAATTCAAAAGCCATATGGGTTCCTAAGGTGCTTGTAGAAGAATTACATTCTAAGGAGAAGAAAAAGAAAGAAAATTCAAAATTCATATGGGTTCCTAAGATGCTTGTAGAGGCAATGTGTTCCAAATAATTACAAAAGAAAGAAAAATATAAAACCATGTGGATTCCCAAGTGACTCATCAAAGCACAATATCCTATGAAAAAATTATAGTTGGCATCCAAGATTTCCATCCCTTCTTATAAACCTTTGCAACCTTTCAAATCTATTTTGGGTCCTCATGTTCCAAAATCCATTGTCATTCCTCCATCAAAATCTCAAAATCCAAAATATGCATTTCCTCCATCACTCCACCACCCATCAAGGTGTGTGCCAATGTCGATCCCACCAGTATTTCCATTCACTCATGCACCAGTCTTTCAATATCCCATCTATTATCCAACACCTATTTTTCATCCTTCCATCCCTCTTATCTAATCCTTTGCATAAATCCTTACCCTAGTTCCACCCAATCATCCATCTCACATTCCTTTTTCATTATCCTACCAGTGTCTTTGAGCATACTTCTAATGGATATGGTCTATTCTATGATGTTTCAAGGGTATCATCAAAAGAAGTGAGATTCTTGAGTCCTTCCATCTCCTATCATGCATCCATTATCTTCCAAAAATGTGAGAAAAAAAAGGAAAAATGAAAAAGAGAAAAGGAAAAGAAAAAAGTGAAAAATTAGAAAAATAGTAAAGAGAATGTTTTTTGTCCAAGTTAGTGAAAACCTAGAAAACAAGCATCATGCATAATCCATTATCCTTTTGCAGTCTACATTGGGGGAAGTTACATCCATGTTATCTTATTTGCCACATCCATCTATTATCCATGATCCTCCATTATCTCACATTCACTCTATATCCATACATACCCCATTTCCACCTTTGATCTTGACAAAGTTAAGGATCTTTGTAGTCTTTTTGTGTCTATCTATTGCACTTGATCCACACCCTTCAGTGCCTATCCATTTTTTTATCCATTTCTTTCTTTCATCCTTTATTACCACCTTTGATCTTGCTTATCATATCTGCCTCCTATCCAATTCTATCCCTTGATCATGATCAAAACTAAGGACAAAATGCAAAACATGTTTTCAAAAAACCTCTTGACATGTACATTCCTTTGGATCACATGACATTTATTACATTACATCCTTTCTTTATATTTCTATATCTAGTCCATGTGCTTGTATTAACATGTTATCCTATTTGAGGTAGTCCTTGATAGTCGCATAAGCTCCCTCCATCATTCACTTATCCATTCATGTCTTGTTAGTTCATTCACCCACTCAAAATCCCTTTTGTCTTGCAAGAAACAAGGGGAAAACATTAAAAAATCATTAAATATCATTAAAAAAATCATTAAATATCTTGAAAAAAACATAAAATTTCCTGAAACAATCATAAAATATCTTGAAAAATCCTAAAAATCATAAAATATCCTACAAAAATCCTAAAAATTATAAAATGTCTTGAAAAAATCCTAAAAATCGTAAAAATTCTCATCAAAATCAAAAAACATTTAATAAACATTACAAAGACACAAACACTTCGGATGAGCATGCAACTTTGAACTTCAACAAGATCATGACTTGACAAGACTAAAGTCATGCAAACATAAAAACATCCTATTGAATTATCAAACCAAGCACCTTAACCGTGGACAAGAATCATTTTGGCATGAAGCATATTGTCTGTTTGTTTGATTATGTCTTTTGGTTACTTATGATTTTATCTTTGGTGACATGTCTTTTAGCTTTTCTGGGATGTCTTTGACTAGATATTTGATCTCTAGGATATCTTTGACTAGAAAGGTGAGGATGGGGCATGTTCACCTTCTTGTTTCTTGTGGATTGTTCCTTAGTAATATAACAACTCGTCTTAGGATATGATTGTTTAAGATCATCCAGGACGTATGGATCTTATGTGAACTAGGGCATTCTTTGACTATCTGATGTGTTTTATTTCATGCAATTGGTATGTTGATTTATTTGGGTCTGATCCATATCTAGATGAGTTTTTCCTTTTTCTATAATAAGCTTAATGATGATTTAATCACCTTAAAAAGTACAAGAATTCTCATCATCCCTTTTCGCATCATCCATCCTCTTGCATCTTCTCATCGCTTGCATCTCCTTTCATTTCCTGTCACATCGATCATTTCTCTCTATAATTTTCTTTCACCATCATTTTTTTATTTTTTATCTCAAAGATATCAATCAAATTGCTTTACTCAACTGATGCATGTCTCTTAATCTCTTTATCAATTTCTTTATCAGATCAATCAACTTGCTTTTTAAAATCCCAATGCCTCTTTGATCAATCAATAAATCAATCATTGGATCAACTTATCTTGCACTAGCATTAATACCTATTAGATCAATCATCTTATCAAATGGGCTATAATAAATATTTTCATCAATTGTTTAGTTATGCATATCATTTGTGCATTTTCATCAAATGTACATCTCATCTTAATCACTTATGCAATATCAATCATCCAATAATTTTACCGTAATCTATCAAGAGATCAATATTCTCATAATTTGTTTGATCAATCTCTCAAGGGACCATATCATATCAATCATCATTCTTACTAGGACTTCTTTGGGGCATATATCGGTTGATCAATTTTCCTTTGAAAGAACGCAATAGTCTGCATTGTCTCAAAGAGGGGCAAAATGTAGACACATAAAAAATTTCATTAATATTGTCCTCCTAATCAACTTCATCTTTCCAATCATTAAGTGGATCCAAATTAAATAATATTCTTATTATCCTATTCTCCATATTATGCATTATATTAATATCCATATTTATTCCATTTTTCCCATTAATTCATTAATCTATTAAAAAAATACCACATTATACTATTGTCCTTGAACTTTCTTGCATACCCAATCCACCCTTTATTTATCTTCTTTCACCCCCACCTATTACACTCACCTAATGCATTTGGGACAAGCATCTCCCACTAATCTTTTATCCTACATTCATCTTGAAACTTGGGACAAACATCTCCCACTAATCTTTTATCCCACATTCATCTTGAAACTTGGATTCTACCCTAAGAACATATATAAATACCTTGCCTGGCAAATCTCTCTATCATTTGTATACTTGAATTTTGATTCTTTTCTCTTGCATTCTATTTTGCATATTTGATCATTGCATTCATCATCTCAGTGATTTTTCATTTCTATTTCATTTCATTGCATTTTATAATCTTCATATCCATCCATCATACCTTCTTGTGCACGTACTTATGAGAGAACCCATATATAGAACATAAGATCTTGATTGGTAAGAGAAACATGGAGTGAATTTTTGTTGCATGCATGTGTGTTTTAGCTTAAATATGTGCATTTGCATGTATTTGTTTTTTAGGTATTCCATTGATAAGATGTTGAATCATCTGGATCTTGTGCCGTAAGATCTTAGATTTGATTTTCTCCATCTTCAAGAATATATATAAATATATAAAATCAATTTAAAATTATTTAATACATAATAGATCAAAATTTATTTTAGTTTCAATGATAATTATCAAGTGAATGATATAACAAGATAAATAGGTTGTAGGAAAGAATTTCATGTGTCTTTAGAAATATAATAATTTAGCATGAAAATCAAGTTAGAAATCACATTACCAATGTATATGTACTTGAAATTCTCTTGAATGAAATCTAATCTTTTTGGGATGAATCATACTTAAAAAAATCATGTAATCAGCTAACAAGGTCAAAAATGCATACCAATTTTTCAAATGAATGTGATTCTTTCACAAGTCTTTAGAAAATATCGTTAAATTAACATGATGATACAAGCAATTTAATTTTTCCTACATTATGCAAATAAATTTTTCATATTCAACATTTCCAAAGTTGATAGAGGAATGTGATAATTTTTTTAAACTTCTATTATTTCAAAGGAAAACTTTGTTTAGAAAACAATATCAAATCTTTACATCTTGAAGTGCAATCCCTAATGCTAGCCTCTTTTTTTTTGGAAAAAGTGTCCTTATAATCATGTTGCTTTGAGTAATGCAATATATAATGCCTTTTTTCTTGGAAAAAAAAATAAATGAAAAAATATGTCACTTACTAATATTTGTGGTATGGATTGTAAGAATTTGCATAAAGAAAATTTCCATCAAGTTCAATGCATTTTTCAATAAAACCTATAAAAAATGATTGGTATAGCCTAACGTACTTTGATACCATGTTAGAAATTGGGATCTTAGGATATTAATCATTATAAACAAGATAAATAAATAAGATGAGAATCATACATGCATAAAGTACAAATTATATAAGATATACATGGGGAAAACCCTTTCGAGTAAAAAACCCCATAAAGCATCGTTTTATTAAAACACTTACAAAATATAGTCTTTAACATGATAGACTTGAACTTGAGATACTCCTCCAATCCTTCCACATGACCAATAATACCTCTTGTGCATAGTGATACAACTCACCATAAAACTCCAAATTCTAACACCTCTCAAATGAGATAGATCCTCTTTAAATATAGGAGGAAGGATGACTTCACTCGTCACACCTTTTCAACAACCCCTCCTCATAAATAATAATAATCTAATAGTTATTAGATTATTATTATTTCAAATGGGATATGCTTATAAAGTAGACTTTATATTAGAACATGATATATAAATATCATAAGGATGTGACCCCTAATAACATTATGTTCTAACAAATATCCATTCAATAGAATATTCATGCTCCAATTAAAAAAAATTGTTGATTCAAGTTTTTTAAAAATTGAAATTGTTTTAATTGGAAAGTTATTATCCTCATACCAATGGTAAAAAATAAAATAGGGTTTTCAATTCTGAATTCCATGATATTTCCAAAATCTAATTACATAAAAGAAATTAAGATTATGTCAAAAATATTTTTCCATCTTTATAAATATCAATATAATATCAAATTTCTAATTTTTAAAATATGTATTATTTCCTTTATATTCAATTCCCAATTCCATGATGTTTCTATAATTTAATTTTTTAAACTAAATCAAGATTATATCAAAATTATCTTGTTATATTTATAAATATGAAGATAGTAATAAAGTTATTTTGAAAAATTCTATTAAAGATTTCTTTCTGAAGTTCTATGAAAAGTAATGAATGAGAATAAAGATGTTTTTATTTTTTCAATTCTATAATATTTCTAAAATTTAATTACTTAAATAAATTAAAATTGTGTCAAAAATATCTTTTCATATTTATAAATATCAATATAGTAACAAAATTGTTATATATATAGACACACACACACACACACACACACACACACACACACACACACACACACACACACACACACACACACACACACACACACACACACGTACACACATACACACATATAATTTACATTCAATTATAAATAATTTTTAGTTGGAATTGTTGGGCTATAATTTTTTGCTATGCAGGAGAAAAAAGGCTGGGGTGATGACGAATTTGACAACCCTCCTCCACCTATGGATCCCTTTGGAAAACAGACGGATCATATTCCACAATGGGTATTCCATGGTGGTAAATGGGTGGATATGGAATTGGCTCAGCATAATGGTCAAAATGATACTGCAATTTATGCAGTGAATGAAACCTATAACCTATCTCTAAGTATTTTCAGGGCTTTTTCAAGCCTAGGGGAAATTTTCCTCAGCCTCAGAATAAAAAAAAAAATTTGAGATCTTGATAGAGGAATGGAAAGATGGGTTATACTATGTGTAGGCATGGAAGGATTGGTATTGACAAAAATAGATCTTGGAAGGATATTGTGAGTGCGAATGTAAAGGTACCTCCTGCTTCAAACCCTAATTTGAAGAATGGACATAATGGGGGTTTACACTCACAAATAGATCCGATAATTGTAACTAGGGTTTCCTCCCCTGTGCAGACTTCTAGTGGGAAGCAACCTCGTTGAATAATCAATCTTGATTACCATTGAAGGATAATTGTACCCCACTCTCATTGTCTGTTTGTAGATGATACTCTTCTTTTTGGACTAGCATCTTTGACAGAGGCTAAAGTTATTAAGAAAATTATTACAGACTATTCTACTTTCTTGATTCAGAAAGTTAATAGCTCTAAATCTAAGATCTTTCTTTTGAATGTTTCTCCTCTAGTTCAGAATAGGTTGATTCAATTTTGGGGTTATGAGGTGGGGTGATTTCCTTGTACGTATCTTGGCATTCCCTTTTTTGTCGGCTCAGAGAAACACAACTTTTGGGACAAGGTGGTTCTTTGGTGTCCTCTAGAATATTATCTTGGAATCACAAATGGATTACCTTATCTGGTAAGATTCTTCTAATTAAATCAGTGCTTAATGTTGTTCACATCTATTTGATGTTAGTTTTGAAAGCACCCAAAAATTCTATTAATGAGCTTCAATCCTCTTTGAGGTCTTTTCTTTGGAATGATAACATAGGAGGTAAGGAGAAGATTCATATTTTGGCTTCAGACAAGGTCTATCTTCCCAAGGATTTGGGGGCTTTGGGTATTAGAGATCTTGTGACTCAGAAAGAAGCCCTGGGTGCGAAACTAGTCTAGAAGTTATATAAAGAACCCTCAAGCAAATGAGCTTCTCTTATGTTTTCTAAGTACTTGGGAGGGGGTGCTAGAGAAAGGTTGTTCACTACTTCCTCCCTTCCAAAAGGATCTGCTATTTGGAATTTCATGGCTAAGTGTAGATCGGTCATTCTTCCTCATTTATCTTGGGTGATCCACAATGGGAGAAAGGCTAGGTTTTGGGATGAATTTTGGAATGGACATGCTACTATGATTAGTGTTCAGGATTGGTCCCTGTAGACACCTAAAAATGTCTCATTGATCATGTACTAATTATTCCTCTAATTGATTAAATAATTATTTAATTATTTAATTAAGTTAATTAATCATATTCTTCTGATTTCATATTTCCTCATCATATTACTAATTATTCTACTTCCTATTATATCATCATTTAATCATTTTAATCATTTTCTAAATGTTAATTAAATTTTTATTATTTAATTAATTCTGATTAATTCCCCAATTTAAATAATCTTTATTATTTAAATAAATTAATTCTCAATTTCTATCTCGAATCATCTAATCATCAACCCTTTTCTAAATATTAATCGAGTATTTATTATTTAATTAATTGTGATTTAATCTTTAAATTAAATAATCTTTATTATTTAATTAAATTTCATTTCTAGCATAATTAAATAGTTTCTTTAAATTATTTAATTAACTAATTAATTCTTCTAGTCACATGTGAATGATTTCAAAAACCAAATTGAAAATCAAAGTCAAGTTCTAAATATATTCAAATACTCAATTGAATTAAATAAATTCAATTATTTGAATTAAAATCTCATGCAAAGATTTACTTGAAAATCTAAGTCTAAATGCAAGCACATGCTAAATTAATTAATTCAATCAAATAATTAATTAAGTCATTTGTCTCTCCAGTCTTTATTTTCATCTTCTAGTTCTCTTTGTCATCTTCTTTATTTTCTCCAATCATTCTTTTTCTTCTTTCAGTTAGCTTTTTCGCAATCAATTGACTCCTTTAATCTATTCAATCTATTCAGTTTCACCTCCAAGTCAGCAGTTCAACTACCAATCAGCATGTAAGCTCACCTAATTTCCACCTCTTGATCAATCTGTTCCACCTTTCAATCAATCTTTTCCAAAAATCTATAAATTGAGCATTCAATCCTCACAATTCCTCTAAATCATGAACTTTGAATCTTTGTGTCACTTGCGGGTTACCAACGCAATATCTGAGAGCCATCATACCACATATAAGAGAATAGCAATGAAAGTTATACGCGGTCATGCAATAGGGATTTTTTAAATGATTTGATTTATAAACACTATTTTGATGTTATTGTGTCATTTCATTGTCTGCTTGTTAGAATTGTTTGATTAGATAGGGATTCATGATTTCCCTTTTCTCCTAATTGAATCCATAGAGGTACTTCAAATTGGGATGCGTTGGGGATATCATTTCTCCTAGCGTACTCTCGAGCGGTTTTTTCAAGCTGCTATATAAATATACTGGTCAAGTGGCTAGAGTGTTGAGTGAATTCGACATATGTGGGGGCCTTCCCTGGACCGATAAGCTCAACTAAAGTCTTAAGTGGCTTTTTCTAAGAATCCATTGTTGGATTAGGACCCCTCGAAACCTTATACTATGAACCAATTTAGTAGCTCAAAATCCTACATTTAGTGATTCTGGGAGTGCAGATCGTACCCCATAGATACCCCTCATGTACCTTACATTATGAGATAGAAATACCTTGGTGATAAGATCTTCAGATCTTCGGGTTAAGAGAGACTGGCATGCCCAAGAAGTGTATGTCGTGGAGTGGAGCCAGTGTTGGTAGACTCTCTATCTGCCCATCTTGTTTCGGTATTTTGTTGTGGGGCCTCATTGAATGGTGTCCACTTTCTAGCCTAAGATTGTATTCTGTGCTTTTTTATGTATCATTGTGTTGGACCAGTATTGAGTAGTCCTTTGGGCTATTTTAGGCCCTATCATATGTATCTCTGAATTTTTAGAGATTGTTTGAAAAACCAATTTAGTCAACTATATTTACCTCCAAACAATTGTTCTCAAACTTGGAAAACTACAAAACTTGTCCTACACACAAAATTACTGAAAACAAAGTCCATTTTTGAAACCCAAAATTCAAAGTTTTACACACTTGTGATCCTAGGAAGTCCTTGCATAGTCCTCACTTATGTCCTCATTATCATCCTAAGTCATTGCATAGTCCTCACTTACGTCCTTACTATCATCCTAAGTCTTTGCATAGTCCTCACTTACATTCTTACTATCATCATAAGTCCTTGCATAGTCCTCATTCATGTCCTCATTATCGTCCATAGTCATTGCATAGTCCTCATTTTACATCTGCATTATCATCCTCATATACATATTCATCTATATCTCATATACGTCTTCATCTAGATCTTATATACGTTTGTCTTAGTCCATTATCATTTACAGATTCATAGCATGCATCGTAATGGGTCTACCAGATGATGGTTTGTTCCCCTTAGAGTAACCTAATCTTGTTCCAAATGGCAGTCAATGAGAAATCATTGATGGTCTAGCTAACTTATCCTAGGATTCAAGGAGAAACGAACCTCAATATATAGGAGTCAAGTACGAGATAAATATCGAGTCTAGGATTGCCCATAGAATTGATAGAGAGATTGAGATAGAATGTCTAAGACAAGAAATGGAAAAAATTGCATTATAGAAATCCAGAAATACTCAACAAGTCTCGCATCAAAATCCTCAATAGTGAGTCTAGCGTTAGTCGTCATCTTGCATAAAACAACCCTCATATAGTAGTCTTCAATGCCCATCACAAGGTCACAAAAGGAAAAAGGTATAATGAACCCAAACAATGACCAGTCTGTAAATCCAACTTAGAATATGGACATATCAACTAGTCAAAAATCAGGTTCTCAGGCAATGTCTACCCTAAATGAATTACAACAACATTTAAAAAGAGAAGAAATTGAGTCAGCTCAACAAGATCCACATTTCCTTATGATCTTAGATGCACTTATACATAGTGATAGGAACAAATATCTCTCATTGTTATAACAAAATGGGGTGAAACTACCTGAAGATTTTGATGTCACAAAGATCTTACCACTGGGAAAAACTTTAGGTCAAGATAATAGTCTGACATCGCCCTTAACACATATGCAAGCAACGACCTCCAGTTTTCCTCAAAACATACCTATCCAAACAAATGTCAACACGAATGCAAATTTTCAAACAAGTCCATCATCTTCGGCGATCAATGTTAGTAGACCAACACAAAGCATATTGATAATATCAAGTGTCTCAGCACCTATTCAAACACAAGCAACAAGTGCAACCCAACCTCTGATTTCCTAATCTATAGGATCAACATATAGTCACCAAAATACAAATCTAGGTCTTACCAATACAACAAGTACAGCTCAAACAAACATGGGTTTGCATATCACTTATTTCATGGTACCTAGTGGAACGCACAACACACAAAATTATAATCATGGTACCTTCCAACAAGATCCTAGTTATGCACCCACGAATCCTTTTGTGGGACATACACAAACACAAGGTGTAACTTTAACCCAAATAGATATTCTGACACAACAATTACAGAATTTGCAACAACAAATGATGACCATGCAGAGTCGTAATGATAAAAAGAGCTACACAATGCAAGACTTACGTCCTTATCCTTTTGATCACACATTATACATGTCGCCTTTCCCACAACATTTTGAAATACCTAAATTTGACAGATATCGAGGGAAGGTTGATCCTAGAGACCATATCAGAGAGTTTTTTACGACATGTATAGAGGTTGCAATAGAAGATACTTACTTAATAAGACTATTTCCTAAAAGTCTGGGGGGTCTGGCTTTAGAGTGGTTTTCACATTTACCACCAACCATCACATCATGGGGAGAATTAGCTGAACAGTTTATTGCAAACTTCTCACATAACATTGAAACCATGGTTACGTTGATGGACTTGTGTGCCGCTAAACAATATGAGAATGAAACATTTGCATCCTTCATACAATGATGGAAGGCTCTCTATAGGAGGTGCAAAATAGTTATCCCAGAAACAGAGCAAGTGGATATGTTCACAGAAAACTTGATTCCTAAGATAAAATATCTGATATGAATGCAATGTTTAACCACATTCAAACAAACCATGAAAAAAGCTCTCAAATGTGACAAGGGACTAGTGGAACAAGGTCTTATTAAGTATGGCAAGACCCACAATAATGAAAAATCCAAGTTTTGGTTGAAAAAAAAGAATGTGACCAATGATGGTATTGTAGATGCCAGAACGATAAACAGAAGTCAACCGGTTTTATCTTTGGGAACAAGTCAGTCATCTAATTCATATATAGGGAATAACAAGACCTCCACAAATGTAAACGCTACACAAAACATGAACACAAGGTACCTCAAGGTAAATGCTCTAAGAAGAAATTACACACCTCTAGGAGAACCTATTGAGTTAGCACTCAAAAAATTAATACAAACAAACATGATCACTTTACCAGAAATAAGAGTATATGAACCAGGTCCTTTCAAACCCACATGGTGGAATGATAATGATTTATGTGATTATCATCGGACTAAAGGTCACAAAACAACAAGTTGCTACAAATTAAAAAACTTGGTCCAAGATATGATAGACCAAGGGGACATCATAATCGATACCGATAAAACCTCAGCAAACACAAATCATAAAATTTTAAAGGATCCATTCATTAAGCATGACAAAAGGAAAGATACCACATCAGGTACTCAAGATAATACAACTAACTACACAAAGGTCTCATATGACTACACTATTCATGCCATGAGCTCAGGAGATATAGTAAACAATGATTCACAAGAAACACTTGATCAAGATGAACAATATCTAGACACTCACACAGATGATAACCAAATTTGCATGATATCAAAGGCACCAAAATACGATGATGATAGTGTTTATGGTGAAAATGGATAACAATAATGACAACAATATTGAAAGACTAAATGGATTCAACCACAAAACCCTAGCCTAACAATCAACAAAGATCCACCATAACATATGAAGATTACCTAAGACAATGCAAATCAAATGAAATCACAAAGATTATACCATCACATGTCCAATAGGGTTTTGATCTCCATTCTTCCTATCTCCATTGATCTTGCTTGATATATTTGCTCTCAGATTTTAATATGCACAAGAGCTCAACAAAGAACGGAATGTGGTTGCAAGTAGGATCGTAGTGTAGTCAATTGATCAAGTAGTTAGGGTTTGACAATGAAGAAAGCATCTTCTTTGAGAGGTGTAAAAAGGAGGTCGGCTAGGATTAGAGGGTAGGTATAAGAAATAGTAAAATAATGAAAGGGGTAGGTAGTGTATGAATTAAGAGATGAATGACATGTGTCATGGGTAGAAAAGGCTAATGAATTAATTAAATAAATAAAGATTTATTTAATTAATAGAGGAAGTAGGATAATTAAATAAATAAAAATATTTATTTAATTTAGGAAAAGGATAATTTAAATAAATAAATGTATTTATTTAAATGAGAAATAAGGCTAGAAGAGGATAAATGAATTAATTAAATAAATAAAGATTCATTTAATTAATAGAAGAATTAAGCTTGGATAATTAAATAAATAAAATATTTATTCAATTAGACTGGACAATTTTAGGTGTCTACATTTTGCCCCTCTTTGAGACAATGTGGCTTGTCGCGTTGTTTCAAAGAAGATAAGATGAACTGATACAGAGTTGCCCTAGGATGGGAATAATATGCCCCCTCGAGAGATTGGATGAAAATGTCTGAAAAGATTGCAGACAATCTCTCGATAAGAAAGACAAGATAGAATGGATTGACCGAATAAAGTGACAAAGTCACGGGATGAAGAAGACTGACTCGGGAAATGAAGGTGAGGGCTAGGGTAGGCTATAAGATAGACCACAGGGGAAAATACATCCTCATTGTCATCTACACCCTCACGAGATCACAGTGCAAAGCGAGAAAAGAGCAGGAGCAGTCAGCAGCGATGGCTTTGGTTCACAGATTCGACCGCGTTCGTCGATTTCAGAGGCCAGCAGAGGCAGGAGAGCCAGTAAGTACCACCAAACCTCCTCGTACTTTGACGCACTTCAATTTTGTCATTAATGCATGGTAGGTTAGCAATAAATGCGCTTAGGAATAGGGCACAATTAAATGCAAAAACGTGCAACCGCGTCTATGTCGGTGCCAAGCGCGTCTATGTCCGCCAGGCGCGTCTGTGTCGGTGCCAGGCGCGTCTGCGTCTGAAACCGCATTTGTGCTTGATGCGGGTGCGTTTATGTCCTGTAGGGCCGTTTATGTTCCAAAGGCGCATCTGTGATTAATTTAGGCACGTTTATGTCAAACAGGCGCGTCTATGCAGTCAAGAGGCGCGTTTGTGAGTTTAAAGCGCGTTTATGTCAGAAAATGCAAGTTTTTAGTCTTCTAGGTCAAATCGGCAGTTCTGTGATGAACATACGATGTCGATTGGATAAGCTGTTGAGAGGATACACTCAAGTAGGTCCTCTAGGAAGACTAGGATAGATCAAGGCACTTTGTGATGAACAGGGAGCACCAAGATAGAGTACTTTGTGATGAACAGGGAGTACCCAAAGGATGAGCAGCACTTTGTGATGAACAGGGAGTGTCACTGGAATAGATAACCATATGCATTTAGATAGCAAGTAGCATTTTGTGATGAACAGTGAATGCCACCATGACTGACATGATTGATTTGTTTGACTGCAGGAGTATCTGCCTATGCTAGAGTCACGGGAGAGATTCTCGTCCACACAGAGGTTGCGACCGGAGTTGTCTTTTCAGGATAGAGCTGCCATTGAGGAGATGGGATTGAGACACATATTATATGTGCCTGAGTTTCGGGCAAACATGGGTTTGCTGGCTGCGCTGGCAGAGAGATGGCACTCTGAGACATGCACATTTCATTTGCCGATGGGGGAGATGACAGTGACCCTCGAGGATGTTTACAGGATATTGCATATACCGATCGATGGAGAGCTGATCCCATACGATCGAGATGGAGACAGAGAGGCGCTGAGATGGGTGTTCCAGGATCCCGGGCTAGAGATGAGAGCAGGGCATGTGGCATGGGATACCATGACTGCGACAGGGTTCACTTTGCCAGCTGTGATTGGAGGAGTTATCAATGGTTTCCTGTGTCCGGACAGGGCGACATGGGGATTGGCAGTGGGCTGGGGAGGGGCATTGGAGATATTGGTGACTGAGCACACTAGGTATGCATGGGGTCCATGTGTCTTGGCACATCTATATTATGATCTACACCAGTTCATCTACCATGGATCAGTGGGACTGGGTTGTGGAGTGACACTGCTATAGGTATGGGCATATGAGCATCTGCCTATCACACGGTCGATACACTTCAAAGGCAAGGGTCACGGATAGAGTTTTGTTCATTTATATGATATGATCACTTCACAGCCTCGGATTGGCAGGTTAGAGCACTGGAGGCGTGTGATAGATGACATTGATGTGGTCATCTGGAGGCCGTACTTGGGGTGCGAGGAGTGGGAGGATGATGTAGTGGAGTTGCCGTATACCTTCAGGAGCAGATATCGGATTGGGCGGACACCTTACATACTGGAGAGATAGCTTGTGGACAGGGTAGGCAGATAGTTTGGCCGGATCCAGCGGATGCCATGAGGCTCGGGTATGTATGCCCGTACAGTCAGGGATCAGGTGCAGTTCGGACCGCTGTTGTCATATGATCAGGCAGTTACACAGCTGGCAGAGATGATACCCCTACCCTGGGATATGTGGCCAGAGATTGAGGATGCAGGTATGGATGCAGCTGGGCAGAGCATCCATTCCCTCACCTGACAGATCCAGGGGAGCTACTGGATGGAGATGGAGGAGGAGATGATGATGATGATGGTGGGGGTGATGGGGGTAGAGGCTGATGGCGGTGGAGGGGAGTAGTTGGGGAGAGGAGGGTGGCACCTCGGAGGGAGGGTGGACAGGAGGGACAGGCTCAGGTGGTGAGGGGTCGTGGTGGAGTGCCCCTGCAAGTACCAGCAGCACAGGGTCCTAGAGCTCAGGGACCGAGACAGGGACAAGTGCCAGTACAGGCATAGGGACAGAGACAGGTGCAAGTACCCAGGCATGCACAGAGATAGGTACCTGTTCAGGCATCGAGACAGGTACAGGGGCAGATACAGGGGCAGGCACCCGCAGAGGGAGAGCCATAGGCAGAGGCTGAGGGTGGGGATCCAGAGGAGGATGAGCTGCTGGAGCTGAGGGAGATCTGCCAGGGCTAGGCAGACGAGATCCAGGAGTTGGAGAGGGAGAGGGATCGGCTCAGGACCCGGCTCAGGGATACTGAGCGGGAGAGGGATCAGGCGATTTAGCGCTACATGGAGGCCGAAGCAGCTCTAAGGGCGGGGAGACAGGCAGCAGAGGATGCAGGGGCAGGCTACGCATATGTCTTGCGAGCCGGAGAGGAGATAGGCTATTGGAGGGACCTGTACTATGGTGCAGTGCCAGCGGATCAGCGGGCGAGGAGCTTCCATAGACCATCGCACACAGCGACAGCTATGGGAGGGAGTCGGAGGAGGCAGGCATCTAGTCGTGGGGTCATGGGTCCTCCACCACCACCAGACAAGCAGGGTGATCCTGGAGTGGGTCCGTCTAGAGCTCAGATTCCGTCGAGACCAGGCGGCTCTGAGGGAGGGAGTTCATCATAGCCATAGAGGGCTCCCTTGTATCAGTATTTGTACCATTTTTTTTTTTGTATTACAGACACCTGCAGGTGATTTTGTAGCCCTATGATTCTTTTGACATCATTGTATCATGACACATTTGATTATATATGAGAGATGATTCATCTTTGCGGCAGCTATATGCATGTGTACCTTATGTGATGTATGTTTCTATAATGTATGTTTTATGTGATGGATGCAAATATGCATATGATGCAATGCAATATTTTTGTTCTTTTATGTTTTATATGCGTATGCATGATGCAAATGTGAATGTATGTAATGCAGATGAATATGATAATGTAGATGTAAATTGTGCTAACAGGTGTTGTATACAGGACATGATGCAATTGTGATATCTATATGTATGTATGAAATGCTTATATGTGATAATGCAGGTGTAACTATATGAAATGCAAATGTTTTTGGTGTGTCATTATACTCAGTCATGTGATAGCAGGCTATGCGGACTCGAGAAGGACGTTGGAAGTCAATCAAGAAAGGGGGGATGAAAGACTGAAGATATGAAAGTGAAAGAGCTTCTTGTGTGTTATCATCATTGAGCTTTATTATGGCAAGTAGGTTATGACGATCGAGGCATGAGTTCAACCCAGAAAGTCATTGTACTTGTTTGCATGAAGATAAGATAGTCACAAACAAGGAATGCCCCAATTCATACTAGACTCACAGTGTCCTCATATCCTTGGACAAGTCATAGCAGTACTAAAAGACAATCCATAGACAGCAAACAAAATAGGTGACGATACCCCATCCTCGCCTTTCTAGTCAAAGACATCCTGGAGATAGCATCTCTAGTCAGAGACATCCTGGAAAAGCTAAAAAATATGTCACCAAAAAGATAAAATCAAAAGAAAGCCAAGACTCGACACCAACATCCACTGTAGTCCTCAAGTGTAGTGTCTCTTGTCACTTGTATAAGTCATGTTTGATTGTGGTCACAATGTTTACTTTCACAAAAGGGATAGATTAACACTGAACCATATGTTGTCTGAGTTTGTTGAAAGATTTGATTTGTTGAGGCCCATTGTTGCCACTGTGTCTCATCTGAAACTGACTGAATCCATGAAACTGATACTTTATTGCGGAGAAGATGAAACTTTATTGCGGATCTTCGATGCATATGTTGCTTTATGGCAGATTGTGCACATGAATAGATTGAAGTAAGCTAGAAGAAACTGTACTCCTCGAAACATGTGATGTTCTCAGTTCCACACCCATTACTAGACGTAGGATTTTGCCTTAGCCACAGATAGGATCTGATTTATTATGGATGGAAAGGGATGAAAAGGAATGTTTATTATGAATGGCTAACCAATCTTGAGTAGATCAATTAACAAGCCATGATGGGAATGGGTAAGCTTATTATGAATGAATAGGTTGTGAGTGTGTGCAAAGTTAAAGGATGAAAGTGAATCCTGAAGGAGGGAGGAGCAATGTCTCTACGCATGGCGCTAGTGACCCAGTTTTCACCATGGTACTTGCCCAGGGTGCCACCGAAGTGGTTTTCACCGTTGGACGAAATTATTTCTCTTTACTTTTTTGATTTTTCAATGTTTTTTTTGTGTCACAAGGTGCCTATTTGCCAGGTTTTCACCAAGTAACGATTTTTTTTGTTTTATAATTTTTTTTGTATTTTTGAATTTTTTTTTTTTTTTTTTTTTTTTTTTTTGAATTAGGATACTCTGAAGAGCTATGTGTAAAACCTGCGAAGGTGCATGCTGTTGATAGGATCCTCCAAAGGTTCACCTTCTGTAGTTGAGAGCTGATATGCCCCAGAGCCATATACTACTGTAATAATGTAAGGACCAAGCCAGTTTGGTTCGAACTTGCCCTTCTTATCTCTGTCTTGCTGATTCTTGGGGTTTTCTCTGAGAACCAAGTCACCTACCTCAAATGTGCGAGGCTTGACCTTGTGATTGTAGTTGTGACTCATTCGTTGTTGGTAAGCCTTAAGATGATTAAAAGCAGTTTGTCTCTATTCATCTAGCAGTTCTAGTTCTTGTAAGCGAGAGACCCTGTAATCTTCATCGTTGATGATGTTTCGCAAAGAGACCCGTAAAGAAGGTAACTCGACCTCAATAGGCAAGATGGCTTCAGTGCCATAGACAAGTGAGTAGGGTGTAGCTCCGTAGGTGTGCGGACACTTGTGCGATAGGCCCAAAGTGCAGGATTAAGTTGGATATGCCAGTTACGGCCAGTGTCGTCGACTGTCTTTTTGAGGATTTTAAGAATTGTTTTATTAGACGCCTCAGCTTGGCCATTACCTTGGGGGTAATATGGTGTGGAGAAACGATGGGAGATATGGAAGTGCTCACAGAGTTCACGAACATCCTAATTTTTGAAGGGACGCCCGTTATCAGTAATAATGGACTTAGGAATACCATATCGGCAAATGATATAGTTAAGGATGAAAGTAGCAATTTGTTTTCCAGTGACTTGTGTGAGAGGCACGGCTTCAATCCATTTTGTAAAATACTCTATGGCAGTGATAATGAATTTATGACCATTAGAAGAAGGAGGGTGAATCTTGCCTATGAGATCGAGTCCCCACTGACAAAAGGGCCAAGGAGACGCAAGTGGTTGTAGTTCTTGTGCTGGTGCATGTATGAGATCTCCATGAATTTGACATTGCTTACATTTCTTGACAAACTGATATGAGTCTTTTTCCATATTGGGCCAGTAATATCCAGTCCTGATGAGTTTCTTGGCCAAAGTAGGACCACTAGCATGTGGACCACATATCCCTTCATACACTTCACGTAACGCAATCTGAGCTTCGTTGCTTTCTAAACATCTAAGAAGAGTGCCATCTAGACCTCACCGGTATAGGATATCAGCTAAAATGACATATCGAGAGGATTGGCGAATGAAAGTGCGGCGTTGGTTGTTTGATAGATTAGGAGGTAGGATATTATCGCGAAGATATGTGAATATGGAACCATATAACTGGGATTCGGGACCAACAACACATATCATTTCAGTAGGAGTGATCTCATATGAAGGAACCAACAGGTTGTCTACCAGGAACTCATAGCAGGTTTCATTTTGAGGTAGATCAATTAGCGAAGCAATTGTAGCCATGGCATCTGCGGCGCGATTCTGCTCTCTTGGTATCTGCTCAAAGTCTATCTTTGTAAAGTGTTGTTTCAGATTATCCACCATTTGTTTATAAGGCAATAATTTTTCATCTTTTGTTTGGTAATCATCAGTTGCTTGACGGATAACAAGTTGGGAGTCTCCAAAAACACGAAGTTCCTGGATCTTCCATTGAACTGCAATTCGTAATCCTGTTGTTAATGCCTCATATTCTGCTATATTGTTGGTGCAAGGAAATGATAAGCGGTATGATTTTGGTATAGAATCTCCTTGAGGAGTTATAAAGAGAATACCAGCTCCTACCCCATGCTGTGTGTATGAGCCATCAAAGTACAGTTGCTATGGCTTTGCACGTGACACTATTAAAATGGATTCATCTGGAAATTCTGAATTTAAAGGAACATCATCTATCATGGGAGCATCTGCTAATTGATCTGCGATGGCTTGTCCTTTTATTTCTTTTCTATCCACATACTCGATGTCGAATTCACTCAATATCATTACCCATTTGGCCAGCCGCCTAGTAAGTGTAGCTTTGTTGAGAAGGTATTTTAATGGATCAATTCTTGCAATCAACTTAGTCTTGTGAGTGAGCATATAATGGCATAATTTCTGTGAAGCAAAGACCACAGCGAGACATGCACACTCGATTGGTGTGTAGTTTAGCTCATATCCCACCAATGTGCAACTGATATAGTATACTGCTTTTTCCTTGCCGTCAGCAATTTGTTGTGCTAAGAGTGCCCCCAGTGCTGTTGGAGTAGCTGATATGTATAATAATAGTGGTTGATCTGGAATTGGTGGCATCAAAACTGGTGGATTTAGGAGATAGTCTTTGAGCGTCTGGAAAGCCTGTTGACAGTTATCATCCCATTTGAATTTGATGTTTTTATGTAGCAGGTGCTGGAAAGGATTACACTTATCTGCCAGTTGTGCTATGAATCTTCGTATAGACTGGAGTCTCCCTTGTAAGGATCGAAGTTGACTAATATTTCTTGGTGGTTGCATTTCCAAGATAGCTTTGACTTTTGCTGGATCCGCTTCAATTCCTCTCTTGGACACGATGAATCCTAGGAGTTTCCCGGAGGTTACTCCAAAGACACATTTCTTGGGGTTTAATCTTACCTTGTACTTTTCCAATCGATCAAAGATGACTGAAAGTATGTCCAAATGTGTATTTCTGTCTATTGATTTGACCAAGAGATCATCAACATAATCTTCCACAGTTACATGCATGAGATCATGAAAAATAGTAGTCATAGCTCTTTGATATGTAGCACCTGCATTTTTCAGCCCAAAGGGCATGACATTCCAACAGAAAGTTCCCCATGGATAAGTGAATGATGTTTTATGTTGATCCTCGGGTGCAATTCTTATCTGATTATAGCCAGAGAATCCATCCATTAATGATAGCATTTCATGACCTGTTGTGAGATCAACAATCAAGTCAATGTTTGGTAATGGGAAGTCATCCTTTGGACAAGCTTTGTTGATGTCTCTAAAATCTGTGCAAATTCTAATGCTGCGATCTGGTTTACTGACAGGTACCAAATTGGAGATCCATTCGGGGTAATCAATTGGGCGTATGAATCCGACATCGAGTAATTTCTCAAGCTCTGCTTTGACTAGTAATGCCACTTGTGGATGCATTTTCCTTAATTTCTGTTTCACTGGCTTTGCCCCTGGTTTGACTGTCAAATGATGCATTACCAAATCTGGATCCAGTCCAGGCATATCAGCGTATGACCATGCAAAGTTGATTTGTCATTCTTTGAAGAAGCTTATGAATTTTGATCTTTCGGACTCTGTTAATGATTGAGCCACGAATATGTTGTGTGGAACCTCTTCTGTACCAATGTTTCTTTTGATAGTCTCCTCTACCAACATGGATGACTTTTCCTCATATGATGATGGAAGAATGTCGAGCCTTCCATCTTCAGGTGCCTCAGAGAGGTTTTTGCCCTCAGATACGTCCTTTCTTTTTACTTTTTTGGGGTCAGATAGCACCACAGTGTGGTTTTCGCCATAAGATCCTTGATTTGTTCTTATTTTCACATTTTTGCGACTGGAAGGTCCGACACCCTCACCAAAATATGCCATGTTGTTGAGTTCTATGGTGTATCCTGCTTTGTGGTCCCCAAGGGGAAGATCATCTCGTATGCCAAGATAGTCAATAATAGCTTCATCATTTTGAAATGTGTCAAATTGTACTGATCCTTCATAATCCCAGTCAATGAGTTGGGGATGAACAAGGGGAAGGCCATTAATGTTTTCAGAGTTTGCAGGGCTAAGAGTGAAGATGTGGTTATATTCGGGTATATCAAGGCAATCGTCGAGGTCATCGATGGCACTCTCCTCATCAGTTTTGATTGCAAGCGAATCCAAATTATCATTACTAGTAGCGCATTCTGGAATAGGTGTTCTCATCCTATGTGATTTCGACCTAGAACCTCGAGACAATGACTGTGTAGACTCCTCATGGGTCATTTCTTGACCAACTCTGAATTTGTTATAAAACTCCTTCTGTGGGTTCATCTGGCTCTCTGAATGTCTCGGTGAGCTCGTAGTCACTGGAGGATTTGTCTGAACCCCATTCCCATTCGTTGGAATCTATGGAATAGCAATCTTCTTGTTGAACTTTGGCCACTTTGATTTGTGATGCCTCTTCTGTCCTTTTTGTGTGGATCTTGGAAGTCAGAAAACCAAGTCCCTTTGAGCATTCTCTTCTTATAGTCAATTCAGGTTGTAGGGGTTCCATGATGCCTTCTTTGCGTAACCCAAGAGGGCTTTTTCCATCATACCCGAATTTTTGTAGAATCTTGAAGCCTTTGCCATATTTCTCACAAGGTATATTGATCTGATCATGTGTGTCATCTTCAATGTCTTTCTAGAGCATTTTGTATAAATCTTCCTCTTCTAGTGCGCCCCATCTTTGAAAGGTAGTAGGATCCCATTTGAGCGTCATGATGAATGTTTGCTTGTTAGGATGTGGCCTTCCAAATTCTTTTGGAGAGCTCATGACTTGTCGTAAGTACATGGTCTGATTTAAAGTGTATTCTCCCATGCCTTTGTCCTGAAATCTGCCTTTAAGTTCGCCTTGTTTTGATGTCAAAGGTTTTAATGACTCAGGGTCGATGTATGCCGAAGAAGGAACAGCTTCACGATTACTGGGAATGATGGTCTCCGTATGTGATCTCAAGTTATTGCAATATATGAACGGATTAGGATCACCGTTAACTATTACCTCGACTCCATTATGAGGAAACTTAATGCATTGGTGATATGTCGATGGGACTGCCCTCATTTCATGAATCCAAGGATGTCCTAGCAATATATTATAAGTGAGATCTAGATCCAAGACCTGACAAACCACATCCTTTGTAACTGGCCCAATTCTTAGAGGTAAGGTGACCGTGCCCTTGGATGAGCGTTCTTCATCATCGTATGCCTTGATGGTGATTTGATCTTTTGAATTCACAGCTTTATCAGAATATCCCAATTGTTTAATGGTGCTCAATGTACAAATGTTTAGACCAGCTCCTCCATCTATCAGGACTCGCTTTATTCGATGCTTGTGTACGAAGGCTTCAATATGTAATGGTGCATTATGTGGCTGACTTACAGAGGCGTCATCGGCTTCTGTGAATGTAAGGGAATGTGGAATGGAAAGATATCCCACCATGGCTTGAAACTGGTCCACGTTCAGATCGGTAGGAATGGCGGTGTCTCTCAAGATTTTGTCAAGAATAGCCTTATGAGCAAGGGATATGCGTAATAGTTCAAGGATTGAAATGAGCGCGGGTGTCTTCCCTAACTGTTCTACAAGGTCATACTCAGGTTTAGTAGATGAAGAAGAGGTGTTTTTAGTGGAGGCACCTGGCAAAGTAATTTTACCTCGACGAGTTGTAACATGACATTCAGAGGTAGGCGCGGAAAAAGATCCAACACCTTTTAGGACAATCTTGGGTCTCTGAAGAGGATTCTCAAGATTTTTGTTCTTGATGGTAATAGTGGAGATATGATTGTCCATTGAGATGTGATTGATAGTTGAGTCATAGTTGTAAGGTGCTCTAGTATAGTTGGCCTGATCATCTGTGACTTGGGATTTTCCTTTGTCATGCTTTGGGAATGGTTCCTTAAACATCTCATGTTCTTGATTAGACGAATGTCCCTCAATCTCAATGTCACCTCTATCAATGAGATCTTGCACGATATTCTTCATTCGATGGCAATTTCCTGTCTTATGACCCTTGCTCTTATGAAACTCACAATACTCATCATCATTCCACCAATTTTGTTTGACCTTTGGTTAATATGGAGGAAAATCTAGAACTGTGATCACTTTGTTTGCCACTAGCTTTTTGAAGACTGATTCAAGTGGTTCTCCCAATGGGGTGTACTTCCTTCATGATCTGGAAGTTGTTTGAGTATTCACTTGATTGTTTGTAGAACTTGATCCTGAAAAGATGAACTTGGGTCTCACTGTATTGGCATCAACAACGCCATCATTGACTGTGTTCTTGTTTTTATTCCAAAATCTTGGCTTGTCTTTTCCTTTAAAGTCATCTTTGTTTTCCTTGAATAGCTTGATGACTCCTTGTTCAATTGGGACCTTTTCTATTGCTAAGCCCTTTTCAATAACATCCTTGAAGGTGGACAAACAAGCTTTCCTGAGATCATAGCCAATATCCTTGTTAACGTTTTGAGTGAACATTTCTACCATTTGTTTTTGGGGAATTTCACAAGAGCATCTGCTAGCTAGATTTCTCCATCTTTGTAAAAATGACACAAAAGATTCTCCCTCCTTTTTCTTAGTATTGCACAAAGTAGTGACTGAGATATCTGTTTCTATGTTGTAGGAGAAATGCTGAATGAATGCCTCTGCTAAGTCACCCCATGACTTAATACCGGGAGGTAATTGAGAAAACCATTCCATAGCTTGATCGCCTAAGCTCTGCGGGAACAACCTCATCAAATATGTTTCTTCTGCCGCTACCTCAATGCAGGCTGTGAAAAATTGTCGTATGTGTGCCTTGGGGTCTCCTTTTCCTCTATACTTATCAAATTTTGGTGTCACAAAGTGTGCAGGAAATGGAGGCATTGGGATGCTCTTATCAAATGGATAAGGACATATATCTCTCATAGTGTATGTTGGTTTTGGTGTACTCATGTCCTCCATTTTCTTTTGTAAATCTCTTATTTGTTGCTCCAAATTGCTCTTGGGAGGAGATCTATTTCTTGTAACATACCCCATGTTTGAAACACCCATTCGAGGAGGAGCTTGTTGCATGTATGGATGATACTGATCGTAGACATGTCCATATGGAGGTCTATATTGATGCGGCATATAGGGAGCACTTGGCATAGCTTCATGTTGAGGAACCCCATATCTATTTTGTGCATATATACCATATTCAATAGGCATTTCATGTTCTATTGTGTTGCCCCCAAATTTGACATGAGGTTTCCTTGTGTCCAAATTTTGAGCATGCCTTTGAATGTCCACTTATTTTGATTGATCCATAGCTTGAGCATGTGATTGAGCATATCTATTTGCATAAGGCTTCCATAATGGTCTTCGAAGGTAAGTATCATATGTTTGAGCTTGTGTATGTGGGACTTCTGGTTTTTGAAGCAAAACTGATGGTGACTCAGGCATCATATTCGGTCCTCTATTTCCTCCACTATTGGGTCTCCTTTGATCCATGTTGGATTGAGTTTGTTGCGAGGGTCGATTTTCCATAAGTTGAGACATGTCAAAGTCATGAGGTATTTTAGCTCCACTTTGTGCCATCATGTGTAAGAAGTATTGTCGATCTCTCCTCATTATCTCTTCAACCAATCTATTGAAATGAGGATTCATTATGGATTCTTCTATGTCTGCTGATTGTATTGAAAAGTTGTCCACATTGTCATTGTGTGTAGCATTGTTGTTTGTAGTGTCTGTGTTTTCCACATTTGGATTGTTTCTATAAACCTCCATGTCAGGTAATGTAGTGTGCTCAGGATTGAAAAATAAATCATTGTCATACTCATAAGAACTCATGTTTGTGGACTCTTGAGCTTCTTTAGCTTTTCTCCTAGATTTTTGAAGGCGGGTTTCAACCATGAACTAGATGTTTGACCAAGATGTGAGAGACTAGATGGAAAATGAAAAGAGTATGGAAGACCAAGAGTTGTATGGAATGTAAATGAGTCTGAAGTTTACTTGCAATGTCCAAAGTGTAAGACCAAGTATGTAAGTAGTAGAGTAGGTGTGACTTCCAAAGAGAGGATAGTTTCTCTTGATGAGGTAAGTTGACCTTGACTCTAAGTAAGACCAAATGAGACCCAAAGGTAAGAAACCTTGATGAGGGACCACTTAGCAAAGTGTAGTTGTATGTAGTGTGTTGACAAAGTATGATGAGGACAAGCAAGTGACCTTTTGACTCAAGTTTAGACGATTGTGGATGTAAAATGAGATGTAAAGCAATGATGGACTGTATGAGACCCAAGGACAGATTGAATGCTAGATGAAACCTGAAGAAACAACCTAGGAAGCTCAAGTATTCCGAAACTAATTTCTCTTGTTTGTTGGACTCTGAAATTTATTTTTTTTGCAATTTTGAACATAGACGCGACTGTATCCTTCACAGACATGGTTTCCTGACACAGACGCTACTATGTTAAACACAGACGCGATTCTAAGATTTTCTTGTTTATGTTTGCTGGACTGTAAAGTTTTTTGCAATTCTGGACACAAACACCTCTGTATACTTCACAGACGCGATTTCCAGACACAAACATGTCTCTGTTCGACATAGACGCTTCTAAAAACACAGACGCTATTCTGCCCTTCATAGACGCGCTTAGATTACCCAGACGCGGTTAAAACAGACATAGACGCATTTCTGTAAACTTCGTGCAATTTTTCCAATCTGTGAAATTGTTTTGTTGTGACCAAATCCGACTGTCTGACTATTTTTCGTGACAAGAGGACACAATGTTGATGAGGACTCAATGTTTGCTAGTGTTTAGACTCCAAAAATGACTCCAAGAAAAGTGTGTTGTTTGGTGTAAAATTGTTTTGCATACACTTGAAGACACAAAAGACACAATGTTTTGTTGTTTGGTCTTGAATTTTTTTGAATGTTTAACATAAGTCAAGCACAATTCTTATGGCTGGCTAAGACAATAGTTGTTGATCCCACATGGGGTTTTACCCCCGAGGCTACGCTATTCAGAGCGGATACTTAGATGCTTGACCTCACTAGCTCTACCCTCGGCACTCACTTCTCGGGTCAGCCAAGCATCAGTCCCCATGAAAACTCCCCATGGCGAACTTTGTATCTCTACTAAGAACCATATGTGTGTGGGCCGCTACCAGAGGTCCGACCTCCTGCCCCAACAACTAGAAGGATTTGGGCCTCTAAAACAAAATGGTGCTAGTAAGGGCATCCGCTCGTGTGGCCATACATGCGGCACTTTCAACTCTGTAAATACAGAAGGCTCCCAGCTGGTAGGGGTTACGCCCTACAAATGATCAAATAAATTTGATCAAACGGGTTTATGGGGAGACATAGTGTCGGTATGAACTAATCAGCACACGTTATTCATAGTTTTCACCATGAATACATTTGATTATAGTGGTTCGAATGAGGTGGGTTTTCCTCGCTACCACTTGGGTCGTCCTCTTCTCACTAGTAGTCCTAATGACCACACGGGAAGACAGGCCCTCTAAAGATTAAACAAAAAGAGCCTATTGCTCAAGACACAAAAGACAATGATTCAATTTTAGTGCACCAATGGAAGTGTTTTCTAGTCTATGAAAACAAGGCACACAACAAAAATTCAAAAACCCTTGCCAAGGCCCTGCAACAAAATTTGTTAGTAGTTTGGGTTGTTTCAAATGATCACCCCTTCCTGCAAGCACACAAGTTAGGTAAATTTTAGAAAAACCCAAAAAGACTTTGTGAAAAATGGGCCTTCAACAAAAATGTTTTTTGCTTCCAAAACAAGCTGCACAAACTTGGTTAGCTAGATCTGCAAGGGTTAGTCCAAAAATAAACCAGATCTGAAACCCTAAGTACGAAATCCAAAAATTGAACCAAAGAAAAATTTAAAATTCTGAAACAATAAAACACAGACACTGTTATACCAGACACAGACGCGTCTGTATGACACAGACGCGGTTCTGTGATGCACAGACGCGGCCAAAATACACAGACACCTCTCTCGGACACAGACGTGGGAAGAAACAACTCAGACACGGTTTGGAAACACAGACGCCCCTTTCAGAAACCTGCAAAATAAAATTTGGCACAAACACAAACGCGATTCCAAACACCGCAGATGCTTCTGAAAATTAGAGATGCGATCCGAACGCTTGCAGACGCGGAAAAATCTAAAATGCCGTCGAAAAATGTCCGATCTGCAACTTCAAAAATGCAAAATCTGCAACAAAAAGGTTAAATGCAAAGGGACAAGGGTCCCACCAAGCATGCCAAAATGTTTATGGTGAAAATGGATAACAATAATGACAACAATATTGAAAGACTAAATGGATTCAACCACAAAACCCTAGCCTAACAATCAACAAAGATCCACCATAACATATGAAGATTACCTAAGACAATGCAAATCAAATGAAATCACAAAGATTATACCATCACATGTCCAATAGGGTTTTGATCTCCATTGATCTTGCTTGATATATTTGCTCTCAGATTTTAATATGCACAAGAGCTCAACAAAGAACGGAATGTGGTTGCAAGTAGGATCGTAGTGTAGTCAATTGATCAAGTAGTTAGGGTTTGACAATGAAGAAAGCATCTTCTTAAATAGAAGACACAATATGAAATGGAGGGTTAAGATTGAGAGGTGTAAAAAGGAGGTCGGCTAGGATTAGAGGGTAGGTATAAGAAATAGTAAAATAATGAGAGGGGTAGGTAGTGTATGAATTAAGAGATGAATGACATGTGTCATGGGTAGAAAAGGCTAATGAATTAATTAAATAAATAAAGATTTATTTAATTAATAGAGGAAGTAGGATAATTAAATAAATAAAAATATTTATTTAATTTAGGAAAAGGATAATTTAAATAAATAAATGTATTTATTTAAATGAGAAATAAGGCTAGAAGAGGATAAATGAATTAATTAAATAAATAAAGATTTATTTAATTAATAGAAGAATTAAGCTTGGATAATTAAATAAATAAAATATTTATTTAATTAGACTAGACAATTTTAGGTGTCTACAGATAGAAATCTTTGTCTCAAAGACTAGAGGCATGATCAACCATCTCATTCAAGTTGGTTTGAAGATGAACTCATAGAACACATCATGGATGTAAAACATACACATAAAGACTATGAAAAGGGATTTAACATAAATCTTGATAACACAGCATATGATACCGACAAAACTTGTAAGTCATTTGATAAAGTGGCTACGATCACCATAACTCCTAGCGACAGAGACTATGTAGTAGTTACTTGCAAATCAAAGGTAACTTTACAAGGAATACCACAAAATCATCCACAAACAGTAGGGACCTATAATGTTGTTGAGCAACTTAAGAAAACTCCAGCACAAATATCATTATTCGAACTTTTGCATATTTCACCCACTCATAGATCTATACTGGACAAAGCACTTCAAGATTCGGTAGAGGACAGAGATATAGATGAAAATGCCTTCCATTCTATGGTAGGAAATTTGACACAAGGCACTCGTATTGCATTCATAGAACAAGACATTCCTAATGATAGACTGCTTCATAATGACCCACTACATTTGGAATCTTACATTCATAAGAGAAGAATTAGAAGAGTACTCATAGATGGAGGAGCTGGTCTCAACATTTTTTCTTTAAAACTAGTTAAGGCACTAGGATATTCTGAACTTCACATTGATTCATCCAAGAGGATAAATATCAAGGCATACGATGATGAAGAGCGTCCATCAAAAGGCATTGTAACATTACCCATACAAGTGGGACCTATAACAACAAAGGTCACTTTTCAAGTCTTGGATAGAGAACTGAGATATAACATGTTATTGGGCCACCCATGGATCCACACCATGCAAGCAGTACCATCCACATTTCATCAGTGTGTCAAATTCCCATATAATGGTATTGAAATTAGCATAAAGGGTGATCCAAATCCCTTCCAACATTGCATTTACTTAAAAGAAAGTATGGATAATTAGGTACCTATTAATCAAGCAACACCTCTCACTACACAACAGTGGCATTAACAATCACAGAAACAAAAAAGGATATGCCTTCAACATCCTCCTTACAAATACAAGATATGGGTTGTGGAGAGTATTCTATTGAAAATACTTTAAGTGGGAAAAAATTGTCTCTATCTCCTAAGTCTTTTGGGAAACCTCACAATATAGTACAAAAACAAGACAAAGGAAAAGAAATTGTTAGATACACAGACTCATGCTCTTTCATTAGATGGGGTGACTTACAAGAAGAATCCCTAAATGAAGATGTTAACCATTGGATATATTGAGAAGAAGATCATATGACAATACCTAGAATACCCACAGATCAGTATGGTAATGGATTCAAAATGCTCCAGAGACATGGATATGATAGTACCACAGGCCTAGGGTTACAGAAACAAGGAAGACTAGAGCCTATTGTTCCTAATGATAATCCAGGGAATCAAGGATTGGGATATAAGATTGTACAACATATCATAGAAGCAAGACAACATACCCTTGATATACTAAATCGACCAATGAAACCATCATACTACATACCACAAAGGGATTTGTCCATGCAAGTGCTTCCATATTCATCTCAGACAAGTAATCAAGCACCCACATTGCCTATTGCAGAATCAGATGGAGAAGACATGAGATAACTCCTACAAGAACCTAGCACTAAGTCACAAAATGATGCAGTTGTTGACACAACAATATAGGCTAATGTTGCAATAGATGTAGGTTCACCACCACCAGATGAATCTCATCCATGGTTATTGTCACTACTTCTTCCATGAGAAATGACTCATGCTCAACCTAACAAATCAAATGAAGAAAGATTGCAAAGGCTTATACTAGGCTTAAGAAGGGTAACTACTGTCCAAAGAAGACTATTCAATCTACAATAGAATTAGCGGCAAGAACAAGAAGAAATAAGTGATGATAGCTCACATGATGAAACATACATTGAAAGTGAGATATACTCTCACGACTATGAGTTCTTATCACTCCATGATTCTAGCCCACCAACAAGTGTCATATTAAGGTATCAAATAAAGCCTATAAAAGATGAAAATACACAAAGACATTCAAACAATCAAGTCTTCATGTTATCAAAGTCTACTATGAAAGGGAGTAATGATTTAAACCCTTGTACATTCACACGATTGATTGGGGGCAAGAAGGAAAACCAATGCTAGATTGGTTTGAAAATGATGAAGCAATTGCAGAATTTCTCAGAGTCGGAGAGGGGTTTCTACAAGGTGATCACAAAGCAGGGTTTGTTGTAGACCTGGATAAGACAACATACTTTGGAGAAGAAATTATCTCTACAACATAAGATAAAGATCAAAACACCCATAATGGCAAGAGCGAGTTGGGTAACCTTTCTATTGAAAGAGAAAGTTTAGAATTGCTTATAGAAGAAACAAAATAAGTAAACATAGCAGAAGGGGAGGTTGTACATAACATCCATCTGGAAAAATCACTAAGAAAAGAAGAAAAAGACAGATTCTTTCATTTTTTCAAGCAACAACATATCAACTTTGCTTGGTCCTATTCAGATATGCCAGGCTTAGACCCTGAATTAGTGTTGCATCACTTACCTTTGATACCAGGAGTTAAACCTTACAAGAAAAAATTGAGAAAAATGTATCCAAGTATTGTGTTACTGGTTAAAATAGAACTACAAAAGTTGTTGGATGTAGGTTTCATTAGACCTATTGACTATGCAAAATGGATATCCAACTTGGTACCTATGACTAAGCCCACAGGAGGCATAAGAATTTGCACAGATTTCCAGGATCTAAATAAAGCTTGTCCTAAGGATGACTTCTCGCTACCCAATATCGATATGATAGTTGACCTAACAACTGGAAATGAAATGCTATCCTTAATGGATGGTTTTTCAGGACACAACTAGATTAAAGTTGCACTAGAAGATCAACATAAAATGGCCTTTACATGCCCACGGGGAACATACTGTTGGAATCTGATGCCATTTGGTCTCAAAAATGCCAGAGCAACATACCAAAGAGCCATGAGAATGTTGTTTCATGACATGATCCATAACATAATGTAAGATTATGTGGATAACATATTGGCTAAATCACAGACAAGAGAAGGTCACCTTATGGTCCTTGCACATATATTTGATTGGTTGGAGTAGTATAATATCATACTAAACCCAAAGAAGTGTGTGTTCGGTGTAACAACAGGTAAACTATTAGGGTTTATAGTGTCAAACAGAGGAATTGAAGTAGACCTTTCCAAGGTCAAGGAAATCATTGATATGTAACCTCCATCAACACTTAAACAACTAAGAGGGTTACAAGGAAGACTGCAATCCATAAGGAGATTCATAGCACAATTGGCAGATAAGTGTCACCCATTCCAACATTTACTCAGGAAAGGAGTTACTTTTAAATGGATAGAACAATGCCAAGAAGCTTTCCAAGCTCTGAAAGATTATCTTTTAAACACACTAGTGTTAGTATCCCCCACTCCAAGAAAACCTCTATTGTTATACATATTAGCAACAAACTTAGCTCTAGGAGCTCTATTGGCACAGCATGACAAAAAAGGAAAAGAAAGAGCCATTTATTATATAAGTAGGACTCTGCTCGGCTATGAGCTTAATTATACCCCTATAGAGAGAGCATTCTTAGCAGTAATATTTGCATCCAAAAATCTTAGACATTACATGCTAAGTCATAAGATACAACTCATTGCATGCTTTGACCCACTCAAGTGCCTATTGAGAAGAGCAATATTGACCGGGCAATTGGCTAAGTGGATTATGATCCCGAGCAAGTTTGATATAGAATACATAGACGGAAAAGACATCAAAGGACAAATTATAGCAGATCAATTAGCAAAGGCTCCTTTACAGGACAGTCACCCATTGCTAATAGACTTTCCAGATGAATCCATGTTTACATTGACTACATCTATAATGTGGAAATTATATTTTGATGGATCATATACAAGTCATGGATCTGGAGTAGGGATTATTTTCATCACCCCTCAATGAGATGCTATACCTAAGTCATTTAGGATCAATTTCCAATGCACAAACAATATAGCTAAATATGAAGCTCTCCTCATAGGGCTTCGTGTAGTGTCCACCCTTGACTTGACTTGTTTTGATTAGAGTTGACTTTTATTCCATGCATGATAGACTTATCTTGACTATTTATGATGATTTGGATGATGATTATTCATGTGATTTGATGGATACTATATGCTTACTATGTGATAGATTATCGAAAGATTATATTAATCATGGATTTGATGTTGATTATGATTATACTAACCCTATTTCATGATTATATTTGATGAGATGCTTATGAGATGTGTTTGACTATTGTTTGACTATCTTCATAGAGAATCAATGTCACATCACTCATTGCGAGTGGGATGTGCCGTTGCATAATTCTACCACTTGTTTGTTATATATATACATGTATCATTGTTGGTGGTTGCAAGACTTGCAGGTACTGGACATTTATTCCTCCTAGAATTCATAGGTGCGAGTTCCCCTAGCTTCATAGGTGCAAGCATGTCCCTATCCCAATGGTAATATGTGGTTTTGGAGTTGACATAGGTTCCCTTCATATACTCTAGGTTTAAGTTGTCACTAGGCGCAATTGGTCATGTCATTTTTCAACTTGACTCTTTCAGTTTTGGGAGTATGCTAGTATTGATTGACTCTTTTGGTATGAGGATTATTTATGTTGTGATTGATTTTATTGTCACTTGGCTATTATGTAGCATTGGATTATTTGTCTATTTGTTAAAAGATTTGTAATTAGTATTATTTGTTTTTAATTATTTGATTTAAGCTATTTGAGCTTTTGATTATTTGATTTATGATTTTAAGAATTATAGTATTTATTTAATTAATAATTTTGTAAATATTATTTAATTAATTATTGATTATTTCTTATAGTCTAAATATTAATCAATATTTAATATTGGAAGTAATAAATTATTTAATGGTTGATTTATTTAATTATGTTTTCTATTGGTGAAGTATTTAATTAAAAATAACTATAGTTCATAATGTATTAAATAATAATTCCTATAGGGCTATAGTTTAAATACTAATATTTATTTGGTGGTATGGTAATTATACCTTGGGATATTAAAATATATTTATCCCACCTACTTATAATATATGTTAGTATTTCCTACCTACCCTATTCTCCTATTGGAGGATTTTATTTTGGGGAAACCATAGGATATGGGAAAAATATTCCAAAATGGAATTACCCTATTGGTTGGATTTCTAGGGTTTCTTGTTTATTGTTTCCTTTTTATGGATTTGCTGTGACTGTTCACGAGTTCCATTATTTTTCTTTGGATTCTCTGTGGATTGATTGGACTGGGTTTTGGAAGAGATTTGGGTTTGGATTTGGATTGCACAAACTTGTGGGCTCTCCTTCAGGGACCTACCATCACATGGGTTGTAGGTTGGAGACCATACCCTTTCTGTTTATCTTTGTTTTTAATTGCCTGCAAGTGTTTATTCCGTGAATGTTTTGTGTGGGGAATAAAGAAATAGTTCATTTCATTGTCTCTATTCTTAATGGAAATGATTGGGAATCACATGGGTTATGAGATCTTTATTTGGATGAAAGTTTGGAAGTTATCTTTTCTGTGGTGGCTGTGAATGCACGACATGGGATTTATATGTATTGAGGCTTCTTCCATTGATGATGTGATTGTATTGGATTATTGTTATTTTTTTGAGATTTATTTCATGTTGTTAAAGATCTAAGGGAGTTTGTGGAGTTGAGAGGAGAGAGCCTTGTGAGCTTCCAGTTTGGCCTTGCTGTGAGGAAGACTCACTGGACTCATCTCCTTCTGAGACATTTTATATTTCCCTTGTTTTAATGCTTTTTATGTTTGGAATAAGTTTATTGTTTTTATTTATATGTGCGTTGAGTCTATTTCATGATTTGGATTTAAGATTTGGTGTTCGATGGTTTTCTGGACTTGTTGGAGATGTTTTTCCCTTCTGAAGTCTATATTATGTTTTCAATTGAAGTTCCTTGGGTGAATTTTATTATTTTATTTTGTTTACATATTATTATAATTCATTTTGTTCCGATTCCAATGAGTATAAATACGTCATATTTGGCTCATTATGTTTCGAGCAGTTTTGATCCCGCACTTAAGAAGTTTTCTGCCAAAAATTACACTTTTTTTCTATGTGCTAAAGGAATGACTGTAATTCCCCACCAGGAACCCTGAAGGAAAAACCCACAACAAGGGTGAAACAATTTTTTTTTTTTAAAGTATAAACATCATAAGTGCATTTACACAACATGCACGATAACACAAGCGGAAGACTTACACCAGAATTCCTTAAGGGTTACCAACAAAGAATTAACTTCAAGAATAACTTCCACAAAACCATAAATTCCACATATGCATCATAACTCAATGATCACAAGAAGCCATAAGCAAATAAAGATTCATCATAGAAAGATTGAAAGGATACAACATAATCTCCACTTCTATAAGCATTTACTATCGTCATCAAGGAACTGATAAAAAACATCTAAACATAGGATTACATTGCTCTTCCAATACATAGCTTCTCAATAAACATAAAGGATAGATCTCATCCAATTACAAGGTTACATAATATCAATATTACAATGATACAATGACCACATAGGTCTACAAATACCAATAATCTCCAAAAAATGAGATGAAGCATGAGTCACGAACCACAGGAACACCTACGAAGCAATCCTCGCATGAAGGCACAAATTCGAACATCCAATGGGAAGTGGCACTACCACCTAACCATGTAATTCCCAAATGGAATCACCCCACTGTGCTAGGAGATAGCTGAGGACCCTCAAACAAGTATAAACATGACATGGTCGACAAAACAATACGACTCCATGACAACACAATAAGACTCCACAAGAATCTAGGTGACTCAACTTCACAAACACAAGTGAACTGAGATCCAAAAACACAAGTGAACCAAATGAGAGAGTGTCATCGCATAGCTTAAGATGGTTACCCTGGTAGGCCCTCATAGGTCCCGACTCTCTGTCCTGGTAACCTCTCCCGAATCTCTGGCTCCAACTAAGTCTCATACGGACCCTACCAGCCTTTCATGAAGACAAGGTGGTTGGTTTTCCATTCCAAGCCTTCTTGAAACATTATGAGCCTTGTACTAGCACTCACCTATGCACGAGGTACAATTATCTTTATTAATGTTATGATACTACCCACCTAATCATTTCATTAGATTACTAGTTATTATCTAACTTTCATTGGGTTGTAATGCCTACCACTTTGGGTGCAACCCCCAAGCAAAAGCCACTCTCTCAAAGGACACTACACAAGCATGGTCACTCCCCGAGGACCCTATGGTGAAGCAGACAACCATAACACCACTATCAAAAAAATAAGTGGTCAAACAAGGACATACTGACTCTTGACTAACCATAAGGCAAGGACACTACATGGTTAAGAGAACGGAGCCAACATATATCACTTGGTCAAAGGTACCAATTACACCACCACAGGATGACTGAACCACAAACCAAAATATCACAATACACACTTGCAAGGACAACAAAATATATCAAATCCGCACTCAGACAATCTTTTGAAAATATCAGCATCATAAACACTTGCAACATCATTGATTGAAAATTAAATAAACACTCCTGTCGAGCAGTCACATCTAATCAATTTCCAAATCAATAATCCAAATCTACCCATTTGAATCTCTAATTCATGCATTGATTTTCATTGATAAATTCATTAACCACAAAATAAAATTCACATGAAAAATCACATTACATCACGCAATACCTCTTTCAACTGGTAACACTTACCTCTTCGAACTGGTAACACTTACCTCTTTGAACAGGTAACACTTACCTCTTCGAACAAGAATAGGTAACATTTACCTCTTCAAATAGGAATAGGTAACACTTACCTCTTCAAATAGGAATAGGTAATTTACCTCTTCAAACAAGAACATGTAATTTGCCTCTTCAAACAGGAACAGGTAATTTACCTTTTGAAACAGGAATAGGTAATTTACCTCTTCAAATAGGAATAGGTAATTTACCTCTTCAAACAGGAATAGGTAACACTTACCTCTTCGAATAGGTAATTTACTTCCTCAAACTGGTAACAATTACCTCTTTGAACAAGTAATTTACCTCTTCGAACCGATGACACTTACCTCTTCGAACCAGTGACACTTACCTCTTCGAACCGGTGGCACTTACCTCTTCGAATAGGTAATTTACCTCTTCAAACTGGTTACACTTATCTCTTCGAACAGGTAATTTACCTCTTCGAACCAGTAACACTTACCTCTTTGAACAAGTAATTTACCTCTTTGAACTGGTAACACTTACCTCTTCGAACTGGTAACACTAATTCTTTCATTTCAATCATTCCACAAACATCTATAGGAAGATTGAATAAATTTCCATGCACAGGAAGCAAACTGAAAATTACAAAACAAATTCAAAACAAGAAGGGAACCTCCAACCTTGAAGCAATTAGCAAGCAAAAGGAATGAAGCAAATCCAATCTTGCAACCAAGATGAATTTCCATCTCCTCCACGAAGTTTTTCTAGAATTTTCTCTCCAAAAATCCTCTTCTTCTCCTGCTGTGAATTTTTTTAGAATGGATGCCCAAAAATATCTTTTTAACCCAAGCTTCTAGGGTAAAGTTTTTCATACAATCAAATTTAAATATTTTAAAACTAAAAGGCAATCAGATCTATTTCTTTTCCAAAAAAAAAAAAAATTCTTTCCAACAATTGAAATGAAAAAGAAAAAGTCAAAAGGAAAGCTTTTATTAATTTATTTTTCCAAATTACTTTCTTCCAACATAAGCATTTTACCTTTTTAAATGGCTAGGCAATTTATTTATTCAACAAAAATATTAATGCAACTTTACACAATAAATTAAGCCATTTTAACCATTTAATCTAGCAATCATTAATTTAAATAAACAATAATCACAAAGCATATTAATTAAATGATTACACCAATATAAGATAGCATCATCCATTTAAATTAAATAACCATTTAAATAACAGAAACACGCAATACCAAGATAGATCAAATGATGACTCTCAAATGACCAAACCAAGGCACCATGACACACATAACAGCTAGACGGGGAAACACAACCGACTGACAACACTCACACGAGTGTAACTGTGGTCAAGATAGGGTAAAACAACTATCTCCTCCACTCCCATCTGATATATAAGCCATGCTCAGACCTACGAAACCAGGTGGAGTCAATACCGTGTACCTTCCCGATACTAGTACCTGCAATGTCCCGCACCAAAGAACCACATGTGCATATAGACCAATATATATATACAGACATGGTAAACACACCGATGAAGGAGAATCATGATGTTCCCTATCTCACCACAGTGAATGAAGGAAAATCATCCCCTCGCATCCCAATACACTTACAAACATGCAACATATAAATAACACATCACAATAGAAGGGAAAAGTGTCAGTCCATGATAATGATCCCTAAAATAACATTAATCATAAGCATTGAAATAATGCATAAAATCATACACCATAAATCCAGATAAAGCATGAAATAACATCGCATAATATCTGAATCAAAATACAATAATGTTCCATAGACTAGTCACTGAAGTAACTCAAAACATACAAAAGAGGCTGATTGAGGAGGGGTACTACATCCTCCCCCCAAGCCTAGGCTTACTCCTGGAAGCCTAAAATAGATAAGAATAAAGCTCTCTCATCTTCACTGCATCTTCCCAAGTCGTAGAGGACTCATCACTGGGGTCCCATAGTACCCTTACTTGCTCGATGGTGCGACCCCTGAGGGTCAAATCCCGATGCTGAAGGATGCACACAAGCTCCATGGATAGCTGCCCATCCTCGATCTACAAAGAGTTCCAATCAAGAACATGGATCACATCACAATGATAAGGACGAAGAACAGAAACACGAAATACATCATGGATGCGGGATAGACTCAGCAGCAAGGCAAGATGGTAGGCAATTGGTCCTATCCTCTCAAGGATCTCAAAAGGGCCTACAAAATGAGGCACCAACTTAGAACCCTTTCCATAACGGATCAAACTTTTTCACAGATGCATTCTCAAGAACACATAGTCGCCAACCGAAAACTAGCGATCAACTCTATGAGCATCGGCATACTTCTTCTGCCTATCTTGGACAGCAACCAAATACCCACAAATCTGCTCAACCTGCTGCTCCATCTCACGAAGCAAATCCAGGCCTAAACACACCCTATCCTCCAACTGATCCCAACTCAATGGAGTACACCAAGGATGACCATACAATGCCTGGAAGTGTGACATGCCTATAGAGCTGTGATATACATTATTATAAGCAAACTCCACAAGGAAAAGATATTCCTCCTAGTGCGACTGCTAATCCATAACATACATGCGAATCATGTCCTCCAAGACCTGATTCACACACTCAGTCTGACCATCGGTCTCTGGGTGATAAGCCAAACTGAAGTTCAACTGGGCCAAAGCATGCTGAAGTGAGGTTCACAAGGCAGATGTAAAGACAGGGTCTCTATCAGAAATGATCTGCCTTGGAATCCCATGAAACCTCACCACATCTTCCAAGAAGACTCGTGCCACCACTACTGCGGTATAAGAAGATCGAATAGGAATAAAATGAGCAACTTTGGTCAATCTATCCACAATTACCATGATGGCATCATGACGCTGTGAAGAAACAGGCAACCCTAATATGAAATCCATGGAAATGATATCCCATTTCCAATCTGGTATCAAATTCGGCTGTAAAAGCCCTGCAGGGTGTTGATGCTCCGCCTTCACCCACTGACATTCCAAACACTTGGACACAAAATCAACAATGTCACATTTCATAAAATCCTAATGATATATCTGTCTAAGATCTGCGTGCATCTTCTTGACACCAGGGTGTGCTGAATAAGGTGCACGATGGGCCTCAGTCATGATCAAAATGCGAAGGCCCTCCAAAGGAGGTACATAGATCCGTCCAAGATGTCTAAGAAGACCATCTGACTCAAGAGTATATCCAGAAAATATACCCTCCAATGGTCTTCCAGACTCCACCAAGGCTCTAACATCCTGATACCAAGTGTCCTGAGGAAGAACTCCAAGAATTTTCTCACTCAAGTCCACACTAAGGGACAATGTCGCAACCTCATTTTGCCTACGGCTCAAAGCATCTGCCACCACATTATCTTTCCCCTGGATATAAAAAATCTCAAAATCATACTCGCAAAAGAATTCCATCCATCTTCACTATCGAGCATTCAAGTTTAGTTGTGTGAAAATATACTGCAAACTATAGTGATCACTATGCAGCTCAAACCGATGCCCCAACAGGAAATGTATCCAACGAACCAACGCATGCACTACAGCTGCCAACTCCAAGTCATGAATTGGATAGTTCAACTCATGATCATTGAGTTTGCGAGACTCATAGGCAACCACACATCCATCCTGCATAATCACCGTACCTATACCCTCCAAAGAGGCATCTGTGCATACGATGAAACCTCTGGATGGGTCAGGAGCTGCCAAAATCGGAGCACTAACAAGGATTTCCTTCAAGATATGAAAATCCAATTCGCACTTCTCTGTCCAAACAAACTTCTTCCCTTTCCTCTAAAGAGAAGTAATTGATAGTTCTGATACTTAATATAAGTACAGATCCAATAGCCAACAAGATGAGAGAGGGGGGCGAATCATACAAACTTAATCATCCATAAAAACATCAGATTCAACCTCAGTAACATATATATCAATCATATATCCAAAATTGTCAAACATGCAAACTCAAAAGCATATGAACAATATAAACCTCATAACCCCAGATTTAATGTGGAAACCCAAATAGGGAAAAACCCATTGTGGGATTTCGGACCCACTAAGAAATATAACTCTTCTAGAGTATGCTCGGTTAAAAGCAAATCCTATTAAAGATTACAAACACATTGCTAGATGTGACCCAGTTAAGGGATTTCCCTCAGATCTCGTTAGGATCTTCACTTTGTTAGAAGTGGCCTTGTCAAAGGATTTCAAACACTCAATCAGAATGTCACTTTGCTAGAGGATTTACATATAAGATGTTAAGTCCACTCGGTTAAGAGATTTTCTATCACTTTCATAAAATAACAGTAATAAAAATCTATCTGCAACTTCAAATCTAAAATGCTAAAGAAGATTCTTATTTGTTCAATACAATCTAGACATAGAACTAATCTTGTCTATCTGTTGGGCTTCTATACTCTGTTATTCTAACAGGTCTTCAAGCTTCTGTGCTTGGTAATCACTAGGTAGCATCCCTGTGCATACACTTGCTCGCATACATTGTTTATCAACAGTTTCCTATTTATAAACAATTAGGTAACCGCTTAATCTCCTTGATCACATTTCCCATGATCAATCATAGCCATCAAATCTTCAATCTTGTCCAAGTTCAATGCATCTTTCGATCTGAAAATGTTTTACCCTGCCTTGGAACTTGCATAATAGTCTTGGAACTTGTGCCAGGGTATTGCGGTTCAATCTAATCTATAGATCTTCATGCTGACTTTCCATTGCCTTAGATTTGTTAACAAACTTCTTCCACAACTTACCAATCATTGATCCGCTCCAGCTCATTAGCTTCTTTCATTAGATACCACATGTAAACATTTAATGCATTCTGTTATAGCTCAGTTACAACTCGGTAACAACTCGGTGAATAATAAACTTCACTCGGTAGACATTCTTCCTTCATTGACCGATAGCGATAACCTTAGGGTTTACCGACTAGGTTCCTTAGGGTTTATTGACTAGGTTCTTTGCTTGATAACATAGTATAGTATTAACCTTTACATTTTACAACATATGTATGATGTTAAAACAATCTAAAACATCATGATCTCATCATTGTCTGACTCGGTAGTAGTTGCCCATTGAATACCTTATTCATCCCTTTATTCATCATATTCTTTCCTATGTCTTTTATTGACTTCTTCATAATCTTCATATCATACTTCTCAAGATATGGCAACATCATACTGAATTAGAAAATCAATTTCTTGACATCAATGACAAAATAATAATACCAAGATAGTAAAACATCTTTAATCAGTTATATCCATAATCATCAACAACCTTCTCAATATCCTTAAGAAATGCCAATAGTCTTTCATTGTCTGTTATAATGCAATATTGCCAACAATCTCCCCCTTTGGCATTGATGGCAAAACCAATTGATTTGACCTTAGTAGATTCAGATTGCTGTGATTCTGAAATGCTGAAATGCTCTCCCCCATACATTAGACTTCTCCTATTTTCTCAGTCTTCTTTCCAATCTGTAGTCTGCTCTTCTCCCCTTTCATAGGTATTCTCCCCCTTTCATAGGTATTCTCCCCCTTTGACAACAATGCCAAAAAGCAAAGAGCTAAAACATAATTTGTTTCTGTAAGAAGTTATTTCCTGCTCTTGCGTATCAACTGAGTCTCGGTCAGAGCATTTGTCTTCAATTCTTGTTCCCTGTAATATTCTATGTATTATTTCCATTATTAATTCCAATACACTTTTAGAAAACATCCTAAAGTGTATAACTCAGCATCAACTCCCAAAAGATATTCAATAGAGTCATCTGATTGATGCTTTCACCGAACTCGGTCAGTGAGTAGAAGATAGGGGTAGGACCCCTAACTTACTTCTGAGATATTCAAAAGTGTCCTTTGGTAGTGGCTTGGTGAAGATATCTATTATTTGCTCCTTTGTGCTGACATATTCCAACACCACTTTCTTCTCTTGAGCTTCTTCTCTAAGATAATGATATTTGATAGATATGTGCTTTGTCTTAGAGTGCATAATAGGATTTTTTGAAATATTAATGACACTAGTATTGTCACAAAATATAGTTACTAGCTCGGTAACTTTCTCATTTATACCTTCCAATAGTTGTTTGATCCATGCAATGTTGGTACAATTCAATGCTGCAGCAACGTATTTAGCTTCTGCTATTGATTGTGAAACACATCCTTGTTTCTTGCTAAGCCAACTCACTAGTCTTTCTCCTAAAACGAAAGCTCCACCACTTATGCTTTTTCTGTCATCAATATTGCCTGCCCAATCAACATCAGTATAAACTTTTCAATCAAAATCATTTCCTTTTTGATATACTAAGCCATAATCCTCCGTGCCTTTCAAGTATCTAAAAATTCTTTTGATTGCTATCATGTGTGTTTCCTTAGGATCTGCAGAGAATCTTGCAACTATACCTACTGCATGTGCTATGTCTAGTCTGCTGTGAACAACATATTGTACTTTTCCAATCATGGATCAGTAGAGTGTCTCATCAACAGATGCAGATTCATCATTCTTTGATAATTTATAGTTGGTAGTCATAGGAGTACTTACTGGTTTTGAATCATCCATTCCAAATTTCTTCAAGATTTCCTTTATGTACTTGGATTGAGTAATGGAAATCTCATTTTTCATTTGCAGTATCTGTAGACCTATAAAATACTTTATCTCACCGATTAATGACATCTCAAATTCTTTGCTCATTTCATTTCCAAAGTTCTTGCATAAAGAGTCATTTCCACAAAATATAATATCATCAACAAATATGGCTGAGATTAGTATTCCATTTTCATCATTCTTCATGTACATGTTGTTGTTCTCACTTGTCCTTATAAAACAAATCTTAATCAAATAAGAGTGCAATCTTTCATACCATGCTCTAGGTGCTTGTTTCAAACCATATAATTCTTTGTTCAACTTACATGCCTGATCTTTATTATTGTCTTCAACATATCCTTCAGGTTGTTCAATGAAAACTTCTTCTTCTAATATTCCATTCAGAAATGCAGATTTGACATCCATTTGATATATCTTGAAGTTCTTGAAAGCAGCATAGGCCAACAATGTTCTTACTCCTTCAAGTCTAGCAACAGGTGTAAAAGTTTCACCATAATCAATTCCTTCTTCTTGTGCATAACCTTTGCAAACTAATCTTGCTTTGTTTCGAATGACCTCCCCTTTTTCATTTAGCTTGTTTATGAAAATCCACTTTGTACTGATTACATTTTTGTCCTTCGGTCTTGGGATTAGTGTCCATGTGTCATTCTTCTTGATTTGATCAATCTCTTATGTCATAGCATTTACCCAATCTTCACTGTTAAATGCCTCTTTTACTATTCTTGGTTCAAATTCAGATATCAAACATGTGTTCTATCTCAGTTTGTTCCTTGTCATCACTGGATCATCCTTATCTCCTATAATCTAACTTGGTGCATGATGTCTTCTGACATACTTGGCTAATACAAGCTCGGTAGGCTCTGTATGATCTTCTTCATCACTCGATAACTAGATATTTTCTTCATCTTCTTCAATAGTTTTCTTGGTAGGACTTCTCAATTGCACATAGACAAATTCATCATAGTCTTCTGGTTCTTTGGAATTTCCTTCATCATTTCTTTCTGCAAATTCATCAATTTTCACATTTGCACTTTCTACTATTTTGTTAGATGATTTGATCAGACATTTAAATGCTTTGCTTCTAGAAGAATAACCTAGAAATGTTCCTTCTTCACTTTTTTTATCAAACTTGCCATTTCTATCATCTTTATGAACATAGCATCTACTTCCAAAGATTTTAAAATAACTAACATTAGGTTTCTTATCATACCAGATCTCATATGGTGTCTTCAAAGTACCATTCTTCAATTGAACTCAGTTCAAGGTGTAAACAGTTGTTCTTATTGCTTCTCTCCAAAATTTTTGTGGCACCTTCTTCTCAATCATCAGTGTTCTAGCACAATCCATAATAGATCTGTTTCTTCTTTCAGCTATTCCATTCTGTTGTGGAGTTCTCGGTGCAGAGACTTGTCTTTTAATACCATGATCATTGCAGAATAAGTTGAATTCATCAGATGTGAACTCTCCTCCTCTATCTGATCTAAGACATTTCAGTTGTCTTCTTGTTTCATTTTCAACTCTTGTATTGTACCATTTGAACATTTGAAAAGCTTCTGATTTTTCTTTTAAAAACATTACTGACATCATCCTTGAATAGTCATCCACAAATAATATGAAATATTTATCACCATAATAACTTTGAACTTTCATAGGACCACAAAGATCAGTATGCACTAGATCTAAAATTCCCTTAGAAGTGTAAGACTTACTTGTAAAGCTCAATCTTTTCATCTTACCCATCTGGCATCCTCAGCACATAGTATTCTTAGGTTTTTCAAGACTCGGTAGACCTCTTACTCTGTGCTTCTTACTTATCTTGATTAGGTTATCAAAATTTACATGACAAAACCTCTTATACCATAGCCAGGTATCATCAATCTTTGCATGCAAACACTTATTCCAAGTTGAGTCAAGGTGAAATGTATTACCTTTTGTTTGTGTCCCAGTAGCAGCTAACTTTCCATTCTTGTCATGAACTTTGACAATTCCTTTCTGAAATTCTATTCGGTAACCTGTGTTGTTTAGCTATGCTACACTCAACAAATTGTATTTCAAACCTTCAACCCAATAAATGTCATTTCATCTTACATTATCAAGAAGTGTTATAGATCCTTTACCTCTTACCGGACATGGTGCATCATTACCAAATCTAACATAGCCTCCATCATAATCTTCTAACATAACAAACTTGTGTTTATCTCCTGTCATATGATGTGAGAATCCACTATCTATAATCCAAGAATCATTAGTGTTTATGTGAGATATTAGGGCTTTTTCTTCATACCTTTCTTCATCTGATCCATCCTTGATAGCCACATAAACAACTTCCTCTATATCAGTCTCATCTGATTTATCATCGTTAGATTCCTCATCAGCTATTAAGCATGTCTTTCTATCTCTTCTTCGGAAGTCTCGGTGTCCTCTGTAATGATTATCTTTCTATCTGTCATCTCGGTAATCTCTATTTTCAGTAAAATCTTTGTCAGGACAGTTAGAAGCCATATGTCCAATCTTATCACAATTGAAACATTTCAAAGGTATTTTTCCTTTATACTTACCTTTGCCTCTCGGTAACCTTTTGGCTAATAGTGCTTCAAACTCTTCTTGCTTTCTAATTTCTTCATGCAGTTTGTGTACTACTTCCATGTTCTTCTAAAATCTTTCACTTGCTCCACTGTGATCTCCTTCAGAGTACTTATACTTTCTTTCAATGTAATCATTAGATTCATCAAGATGAAAAGAACTAAATGTAGATTCAATTTTATTTACCGAAGATCCACTATAATCAAAATTACTTAGCTCAAATGCATGTAGCTTACCAATAGTAGCATCTAAAGAAACTGGCATATTAGGTATAAACCTTTTCATTGATTGTTGAGAATTGGATTGCATAAGCTAGTAGAAGGGTTCTTAACAACTTACTTGTTATATATTTTTCTTCAATAGTTCCACCTGCTCCTTTGATTTGATTGACAATCTCCTTTAGTCTTGTACTATACTGAGTTATGTTTTCACCTTCATTCATCCTCATAGATTCAAGTTGTCCTCTTAAACTGTCTACTTTTACTCTTTGAACATGTTCATCTCCTCCATATACTGATATGAGCTTATCCCATATTGCCTTTGCATCATTGCAGCCTTCTAGATCATTAAACTCTGAATCGGTCAATGTAGATGTTATTTCAATCATTGCTCGAATATGTTCTTGCTTTGCCTTTATCTCTTCCATAGTCAATGGATAGGTGCTCGGTGTGACAAAATTATTCTCCAGATAGTATACAGCATATTCTCCAACTCTTGATAGATGTAACTTCATCCTTTTCTGCCATTTAGAGAAACTTGACTTGTTCAGCTTCAGTGCATCCCTCTTATACATCTTTGGATCTTTAACTCAAGTGCCTTTAAAATTTCCTTCCAGAGTCCAAAGCTCTGATACCAATTGATAGTTATGATACTTAATATAAGTACAGATCCAATAGCCAACAAGATGAGAGGGGGGGGGGGTGAATCATACAAACTTAATCATCCATAAAAACATTAGATTCAACCTCAGTAACATATATATCAGTCATATATCCAAAACTGTCAAACATGCAAACTCAAAAGCATATGAACAATATAAACCTCATAACACCAGATTTAACGTGGAAACCCAAATAGGGAAAAAACCACTGTGGGATTTTGGACCCACTAAGAAATATACTCTTCTAGAGTATGCTCGGTTAAAAACAAATCTTGTTAAAGATTACAAACACATTGCTAGATGTGACCCAGTTAAGGGATTTCCCTCAGATCTATTCGGATCTTCACTTTGTTAGAAGTGACCTTGTCAAAGGATTTCAAGCACTCAATCAAAATGTCACCTTGCTAGAGGATTTACATATAAGACTGTAAAGTCCACTCGGTTAAGAGATTTTTTGTCACTTTCAAAAAATAACAGTAATAAAAATCTATCTGCAACTTCACATCTAAAATGCTAAAGCATATTCTTATTTGTTCAATACAATCTAGACATAGAACTAATCTTGTCTATCTACTGGGCTTCTGTACTCTATTATTCTAGCAGGTCTTCAAGCTTTTGTGCTCGGTAATCACTATGTAGCATCCCTATGCATACACTTGCCCGCATACATTGTTTATCAACAGTTTCCTATTTATAAACAATTAGGTAACCGCTTAATCTCCTTGATCACATTTCCCATGATCAATCATAGCCATCAGATCTTCAATCTTGTCTAGGTTCAATGCATCTTTCAATCTGAAAACATTTTACCCTGCCTTGGAACTTGTGCCAGGGTATTGCGGTTCAATCTGAGCTATAGATCTTCATGCCGACTTTCCATTGCCTAAGATTCGTTAACAAAATTCTTCCATGGCTTACCAATCATTGATCCGCTCCAGCTCATTATTTTCTTTCATTAAATACCGCATGTAAACATTTAATGCATTCTGTTATAGCTCAGTTACAACTTGGTAATAACTCGGTGAATACTAAACTTCACTCGGTAGACATTCCGCCTTCATTTACCGATAGCGATAACCTTAGGGTTTACCGACTAGGTTCTTTGCTTGATAACATAGTATAGTATTAACCTTTACATTTTACAACATATGTATGATGTTAAAACAATCTAAAACATCATGATCTCATCATTGTTTGACTTGGTAGTAGTTGCCCATTGAATACCTTATTCATCCCTTTATTCATCATATTCTTTCCTATGTCTTTTACCAACTTCTTCATAATCTTCATATCATACTTCTCAAGATATGGCAACATCATACTGAATTAGAAAATCAATTTCTTGACATCAATGACAAAATAATAATATCAAGATAGTAAAACATCTTTAATTAGTTATATCCATAATCATCAACAACCTTCTCAATATCCTTAAGAAATGCCAATAGTCTTTCATTGTCTGTTATAATGCAATATTGCCAATAGTAATCAGATGGCCTATCCGAGAAAATCTTTGAATAAAGCAATGGTAATATCCGGCCAAACCCATGAAACTACAAACTTCAGAAATATTGGTTGGCATTGGCCAATAAACAATGGCTTAGATCTTAGAAGGATCCATGGATACACCTTCTCCCGTAACTATATGACCAAGATAGGCCACCTCTGACTAGAAGAAATCACACTTTGCCAAGTTCGCAAAAAGCTGATTCTCCCTCAAGCACTGCAATACCTAATGCAAGTTACCCTCATGCTCTTCCTTGGATCTAGAATAAATCAATATGTCATCCAAGAACACAAGAACAAAGTGGTAAATGTAGGTGTGATAGTTCTGATACTTAATGTAAGTACAGATCCAATAGCCAACAAGATGAGAGGGGGGGGTGAATCATACAAACTTAATCTTCCATAAAAACATCAGATTCAACCTCGGTAACATATACTTTAGTAATATAACCAAAACTGCTAAACATGCAAACTCAAAAGCATATAAACATCATATCACTCATAACACTAGATTTAACATGGAAACCCAAGTAGGGAAAAACCACTATGGGATTTTGGACCCACTAAGAAATATACTCTTCTAGAGTATGCTTGGTTTAAAGCAAATCCTATTAAAGATTACAAACACATTGCTAGATGTGACCCGGTTAAGGGATTTCCCTCAGATCTGTTAGGATCTTCACCTTGTTAGAAGTGATCTTGTTAAAGGATTTCAAACACTCAATCAGAATGTCACCTTGCTAGAGGGTTTTATAAATAAGACTGTTAAGTCCACTCGGTTAAGAGATTTTCTATCACTGTCACAAAATAATAGTAATAAAAATCTATCTGCAACTTCACATCTAAAATGCTAAAGTAGATTCTTATTTTCTCAATACAATCTAGACATAGAACTATTCTAGTCCATCTGTTGGGCTTCTATACTCTATTATTCAAAACAGGTCTTCAAGCTTTTGTGCTCGGTAATCACTATGTAGCATCCCTGTGCATACATTTGCCCGCATACATTGTTTATCAATAGCTCCCTATTTATAAACAATTAGCTAACCGCTTAATCTCTTTGATCACAGTTCCCATGATCAATCATAGCCATCAGATCTTCAATCTTTTCCAGGTTCAATGTATCCTTCGATCTGAAAAATGTTTTACCTCGCCTAGGAACTTGCATACATTTCTTGGAACTTGTGCTAGGGTAATGTGGTTCAATCTGCACTGTAGATCTTCATGCCAATTTTCCCTTGCCATAGATTCATTAACAAACTTCATGAACAACATACAAATCATTTAATCAGTTCCAGCTCATCAGCTTCCTTCATTAAATAACGCATGTAACCATTTAATGTATTCTGTTATAGCTCGGTTACAACTCGATAACAACTCGGTAGACATTTTGCCTTCATTAACCGATAGCGATAACCTTAGGGTTTACTGACTAGGTTCCTTAGGGTTTATCGACTAGGCTCTTTGGGGTTTACCGACTAGGCTCTTTGCTCAGTAACATAGTATAGTATTAACCTTACAATTTACAACATATGTATGATGTTAAAACAATCTAAACATCATGATCTCATCATTGTCTGACTCGGTAATAGTTGCCCATTGAATACCTTATTCATCCCCTTATTCATCACATTCTTTCTGTGTCTTTTACCGACATCTTTTTACTCATCAAATCATACCTCTCAAGATATGGGAACATCATACTAAATTAGAAAATCAATTTCTTGACATCAATGACAAAATAATAATATTAAGACAATAAATCATCCTTAATCAGTTATATCCATAATCATCAACAACCTTCTCAATATCCTTATTGAAATGCCAACAATCTCCCATTGTCTATTATAATGCCAAATGCCAACAATCTCCCCCTTTGGCATTGATGGCAAAACCAATTAATTTGACCTAATTGATTCAGATTGCTATGAGTTGCTTGTGAGATTCTGAAATGCTCTCTTCCTGTCATCAGAATTCTCCTGCATACATTAGACTTCTCCTCTTTTTCTCTAGTCTTTCTTTTCTGCTTTTTTTTTCAGTCTTTTCCAGTCTTCTTCTCCAGTCTTCTCCCCCTTTGACAACAATGCCAAAGTAAAGAACTAAAACATAATTTCTTCCTATATGAAGTGAATTCCTGCAGTAATGTGTCAACTTAGTCTCGGTCAAAGCATTTTGTCTTCAAGTCCTATTTCCTGTATTGTATCTTGCACTATTTCCTAGACACCTTTAGAAAACATCCTATAGTGTGTAAATCAACATCAACTCCTAAAATATATTCTGTAGAGTCATTGAATTGATGCTTTCACCGAACTCAGTCAGTGAGTAGAAGATAGGGGTAGGACCCCTAACTTACTTCTAAGATAGTCAAAGGTGTCCCTTGGTAGTGGCTTGGTGAAGATATCTGCTATTTGTTCCTTTGTGCTAACATACTCCAACACCACTTTATTCTCTTGAGCTTCTTCTCTAAGATAATGATATTTGATAGAGATGTGCTTTGTCTTAGAGTGCATAACAAGATTTTTTGAAATGTTAATGGCACTAGTATTGTCACAAAATATAGTTACTGGCTCGGTAACTTTCTCATTTATACCTTCCAACAGTTGTTTGATCTATGTTATGTTGGTACAATTCAATGCTGCAGCAACGTATTCAGCTTTTGCTCTTGACTGTGAAACGCATCCTTGTTTCTTGCTAAGCCAACTCAGTAGTCTTTCTCCTAAAAAGAAAGCTCCACCACTTGTGCTTTTTCTGTCATCAATGTTGCTTGCCCAATCAACATCAGTATAAACTTTTAAATCAAAATCATTTCTTTTCTGATATACTAAGCCATAATCCTCGGTTCCTTTCAAGTATCTAAAAATTCTTTTGATTGCTATCATGTGTGTTTCCTTAGGATCTGCAGAGAAACTTGCAACTATACCTACTACATGTGCTATGTCTGGTCTACTATGAACAACATATTGTAGCTTTCCAATCATGGATCGGTAAAGTGTCTCATCAACAGATGCAGATTCATCATTCTTTGATAGTTTATAGTTGGTAGTCATAGGAGTACTTATTGGTTTTGAATCCTCCATTCCAAATTTCTTCAAGACTTCCTTTATGTACTTGGATTGAGTAATGAAAATCTCATTTTTCATTTGTAGTATCTCTAAACCTATAAAATACTTTATCTCACCGATTACTGACATCTCAAATTCTTTGCTCATTTCATTTCAAAAGTTCTTGCATAAATAGTCATTTCCACAAAATATAATATCATCAACAAATATGGCTAAGATCAGTATTCCATTTTCATCATTCTTCATGTACATATTGTTGTTATCACTTGTCCTTATAAAACCAATCTTAATAAAATAAGAGTGCAATCTTTCATACCATTCTCTAGGTGCTTGTTTCAGACCATATAATGCTTTGTTCAATTTACATACCTGATCTTTACTCTTTTCTTCAACAAATCCTTCAGGTTGTTCAATAAAAACTTCTTCTTCTAATATTCCATTCAGAAATGCAGATTTGACATCCATTTGATATACCTTGAAGTTTTTGAAAGAAGCATATGCCAACAATGTTCTTACTCCTTCAAGTCTAGGCACAGGTGCAAAAGTTTCACCATAATCAATTCCTTCTTATTGAGCATAACCTTTGCATACTAGTCTTTCTTTATTTCGAATAACCTCACCTTTTTCATTTAGCTTGTTTCTAAAAATCCACTTTGTACCGATTACATTTTTGTCTTTCGGTCTTGGGACCAATGTCCATGTGTCATTTTTCTTGATTTGATCAATCTCTTCTATCATAGCATTTATCCAATCTTCACTGTTAAATGCCTCTTTCACCATTCTCGATTCAAATTCACATATCAAACATGTGTTCTATCTCAGTTTGTTCCTTGTCATCATTGGGTCATCCTTATCTCCTATAATCTGACTTGGTGCATGATGTCTTCTGACATACTTGGCTAATACAGGCTCGGTAGGCTCTGTGTGATCTTCTTCATCACTCGGTAACTAGATATTTTCTTCAACAATTTTCTTGGCAAGACTTGTCAGTTGACCATAGACAAATTCATCACAATCTTCTAGTTCTTTGGAATTTCCTTCATCATTTCTTTCTACAAATTCATCAATTTTCACATTTGCACTTTCTACTATTTTGTTAGATGATTTGATCAGACATTTAAATGCTTTGCTTCTAGAAGAATAACCAAGAAATGTTCCTTCTTCACTTTTCTAATCAAACTTGCCATTTCTATCATCCTTGTGTACATAACATCTACTTCCAAAGATTTTAAAATAAATTACATTAGGTTTCTTGTCATACCAGATTTCATATGGTGTCTTCAAAGTACCTTTCTTCAGTTGTACTCGGTTCAGGGTGTAAACTACTGTGCTTATTGCTTCTCTCCAAAATGTTTGTGGCACTTTCTTTTCAATCATCAGGGTTCTGGCACAATCCACAATAGATCTATTTCTTCTCTCAGCTATTCCATTTTGCTGTGGAGTTCTCGGTGCAAAGACTTGTCTTTTAATACCATGATCATTGCAGAATAAGTTGAACTCATCAGATGTGAACTCTCCTCCTCTATCTGATCTATGACATTTCAGTTGTCTTCCTGTTTCATTTTCAACTCTTTCCTTCTACCATTTAAACATTTGAAAAGCTTCTGATTTTTCTTTTAAAAACATTACTGACATCATCCTTGAGTAATCATCCACAAATAATATGAAATATTTGTCACCATAATAACTTTGAACTTTCATAGGACCACAAAGATCAGTATGCACAAGATCTAAAATTCCCTTAGAAGTGTAAGACTTACTTGTAAAGCTTGATCTTGTCATTTTACCCATCTGGCATCCTCGGCACATAGCATTCTCAGGTTTTTCAAGACTCGGTAGACCTCTTACTCAAGGCTTCTTACTTATTTTGATCAGATTATCAAAATTTACATGAGAAAACCTTTTATGCCATAACCAGGTATCATCTATGTTTGCATACAGACACTTGTTCCGAGTTGAGTCAAGGTGAAATGTATTACCTTTTGTTTGTGTCCCGGTAGTAGCTAACTTTCCATGCTTGTCATGAACTTTGACAATTCCTTTCTGAAATTCTATTCGGTAACCTGTATTGTTTAGCTGTGCTACACTCAACAAATTGTATTACAAACATTCAACCCAATAAACATCATTGCATCTTGCATTGTCAAGAAGTGTTATAGATCCTCTACCTCTTATTGGACATGGTGCATCATTACCAAATCTTACATAGCCTCCATCATAATCTTCTAATATAACAAACTTGTGTTTATCACCTATCATATGATGTGAGCATCCACTATCTATGATCCAAGAATCATTAGTATTTATGTGAGATATTAGGGCTTTTTCTTAATACCTTTCTTCTTCTGATCCATCTTTGATAGCCACATAAACTACTTCCTCTGTATCAGTTTCATCTGATTTATCATCATTGGATTCCTCATCGGCTATTAAGCATGTCTTTCTATCTCTTCTTCTGAAGTCTCGATGTCCTCTGTAATGATTATCTTTTTGTCTGTCATCTTGGTAATCTCTCTTTTCAGTAGAATCTTTGTTAGGACAGTTAGAAGCCATATGTCCAATCTTATCACAATTGAAATATTTCAAAGGTAGTTTTCCTTTATACTTACCTTTGCCTCTCGGTAACCTTCAGGCTAATAGTGTTTCAAACTCTTCCTGCTTTTTGATCTCCTCATAAAGTTTGTGTACTTCTTCCATGTTCTTACGGAATCTTTCAATTGCTCCACTATGATCTCCTTCAGAGTACTTATACTTTCTTTCATTGTAATCATTAGATTCATCAAGATGAAAAGAACTAAATGCAAATTCAATTTTATTTACCGAAGATCCACTATTATCAATGTTACTTAACTCAAATGCATGTAGCTTACCAATAGTTGCATCTAAAGAAATTGTCATATTAGGTACAAACCTCAATTCATTGATTCCCAAGACTCGGATTGCATAAGCTGGTAGAAGGGTTCTTAACAACTTACTTGTTATATCCTTTTCTTCAATAGTTCCACCTGCTCCTTTGATTTGATTGACAATCTCCTGTAGTCTTGTATTGTACTGGGTTATGTTCTCACCTTCATTCATCCTTATAGATTCAAGTTGTCCTCTTAGACTATCTACTTTTTCTCTTTGAACATGTAAATCACTGCCATATACAGATATGAGCTTGTCTCACATTGCCTTTGCATCATTACAACCTTCTAGATCATTAAACTCTGAGTCGGTCAATGCAGATGTTATTTCAACCATTGCTTGGATATGTTCTTGCTTTGTCTTTATTTCTTCCATAGTCAATGGATAGGTGCTTGGTGTGATGAAATCATTCTCCAGATAATATACAGCATATTCTCCAATTCCTTATAGTTGCAGCTTCATCCTTTTCTACCATATAGAGAAACTTGACTTGCTTAGCTTCGGTGCATCCCTCTTATACATCTTTAGATCTTTGCCTTCATTACCTTTAAACTTTTCTTTTGGAGTTCAAAGCTCTAATACCAATTGATAGTTCTGATACTTAATGTAAGCACAGATCCAATAGCCAACAAGATGAGAGGGGGGGGGATGAATCATAAAAACTTAATCTTCCATAAAAACATCAGATTCAACCTCGGTAACATATACTTAAGTAATACAACCAAAACTACTAAACATGCAAACTCAAAAGCATATAAACATCATATCACTCATAACACCAGATTTAATGTGGAAACCCAAGTAGGGAAAAACCACTGTGGGATTTCTAACCCACTAAGAAATATACTCTTCTAGAGTATGCTCGGTTAAAAGCAAATCCTGTTAAAGATTACAAACACATTGCTAGATGTGACCCGGTTAAGGGATTTCCCTCAGATCTGTTAGGATCTTTACCTTGTTAGAAGTGACCTTGTTAAAGGATTTCAAACACTCAATCAGAATGTCACCTTGCTAGAGGGTTTTACAAATAAGACTGTTAAGTCCACTCGATTAAGAGATTTTCTGTCACTTTCACAAAATAACAGTAATAAAAATCTATCTACAACTTCACATCTAAAATGCTAAAGTAGATTCTTATTTTCTCAATACAATCTAGACATAGAACTAATCTAGTCCATTTGCTGGGATTCTATAAACTGTTATTCAAAACAGGTCTTCAAGCTTCTATGCTCGGTAATCACTATTTAGCACCCCTGTGCATACATTTGCCCACATACATTGTTTATCAATAGCTCCCTATTTATAAACAATTAGCTGACTGCTTAATCTCTTTGATCACATTTCCCATGATCAATCATAGCCATCAGATCTTCAATCTTTTCCAGGTTCAATGTATCCTTCAATCTGAAAAATGTTTTACCTTGCCTAGGAACTTGCATACATTTCTTGGAACTTGTGCTAGGGTAATGCGGTTCAATCTGTGCTATAAATCTTGATGCCGATTTTCCTTTGCCATAGATTCATTAACAAACTTCATGCATGACATACCAATCATTTAATCAGTTCCAGCTCATTAGCTTCCTTCATTGAATAACGCATGTAACCATTTAATGTATTCTGTTACAGCTCGGTTACAACTTGGTAACAACTTCGTAAATACTAAACTTCACTCAGTAGACATTCTGCATTCATTAATTGATAGCGATAACCTTAGGGTTTACCGACTAGGTTCCTTAGGGTTTACCAACTAGGCTCTTTGGGGTTTACCGACTAGGCTCTTTGCTTGGTAACATAGTATAGTATTAACCTTACAATTTACAACATATGTATGATGTTAAAACAATCTAAACATCATGATCTCATCATTGTCTGACTCGGTAATAGTTTCCCATTGAATACCTTATTCATCCCCTTATTCATCACATTCTTTCTATGTCTTTTACCGACATCTTTTTACTCATCAAATCATACTTCTCAAGATATGGCAACATCATATTGAATTAGAAAATCAATTTCTTGACATCAATGACAAAAAAATAATATTAAGACAGTAATTCATCCTTAATCAGTTATATCCATAATCATCAACAACCTTCTTAATATCCTTATTGAAATGCCAACAATCTCCCATTGTCTGTTATAATGCCAAATGCCAACAAGGTGTGAAAAACCCCATTCATAAGACTCATGAATACTGAAGGTACGTTCGTCAACCCAAATGGCCCCACAGTGAACTCATAGTGACCATAACAAGTACGAAATGTCATCTTATGAATGTCGACATCATGAATGTGCAACTGATGATACCCAGACTTCAGGTCTATCTTAGAGAACACCTTGGCTCCCTTCACCTAATCAAAGAGATCATCAATTCGAGGCATTGGGTATTGGTTCCAGATGGTTACCTTATTCAACTGTCGATAATCAATGCATAATTGAAGAGAACCATCCTTCTTCTTGATGAAGATAACCAGCACACCCCAAAGAGAAACACTAGGGTGAATGAATCCCTTCGCCATCAACTCCTCAACTTGCAACTTCAACTCAGTCAACTCTTGAGTAGTCATCTAATATGGTGCTCTTGAAATAGGTTCCTCTCCAGGAACCAAGTCAATGCAAAAATCTATGTCTCGTTTCGGAGGCATACCGGGAATATCCAAAGGAAACACATCTGCATACTCTTGAAGAATAGGGTGACCATCAAGAGCGATCTCTTGACTCTCTCCCTCATCCACATCCTCAAGAGAAACTACAAAAAGCTGACACCCTTGATGCATGCACCGCCTAAGTTGCATAGAGGAAATCATACGTAAGGATATTGATTGCTGAACTCCAATGATTCCCTCTCTCCCGCCATGGTCATCTACATACTCTACTGTCTTCTGACAACAATCTACATGAGTGCTATGAGATGATAACCAATCCATCCCCAACGCAAATCCATAGGACCCCAAAGGAATGAATCAAAGGTCGACTGAAGTGACAAAGGGTCCTAAGTCCAACTCACAGTTGGGAATGAAGGCATCTACATACACTCGCACATCGGTAGCCAACTCTACTTGCCACCTATCTACCTGCTTAGGAGACACAAGCCCGCACCACTCCATAATGGAAGAAGAAATAAAAGAATCTGAAGCACTGAAATCAAAAAGTATAGAGATAGGGGTTCCATGTAACACACTTGTGGTCTCAATCACAATACTCTGATGCTCAGCCTGGTGGTCATCCACCGCTGCAAAAACTCTATGGGATCTACCTATATCCCCCACTTTTGGCTCTGACACAGTTGGCCTCTGACTAACTGACTGATGTGAATGTCAAGGACATTGAGCGGCCTTGTGGCCAAACTGACCACAAGTAAAGAAAGCTCCACTGCTAGGTCCTCTACTCCAAGACGGTCCACTAGACTGCTGAAAGCTCTACCCACTAGGGGCATGAGATGCTCTCTGAGAAGACTGTCTTGGAAAGGTCTGCATACCCCTCGACCATCTCTTGTTCTTCTAGGACCGAGGGATGCCACCCTGCTAGCCCTGAGGCTGCTTCGGTCTCGGTGACTGTTGCTGCTGTTGTCCACCCTTGGCGGGTGTCTAAGGACCCCTAAAAGGTGTAGTAGTCTAGGACTGATTCCCTCTACCTCTAGACCCACTAAAAGGATCACTCCCAATGTGAACTCCAGACTAGCTGCCATGAGCACAGCTAAGGTTTTGCTCTACCAACCTGGCTTTCACCACGACTACTTCTACTGAAGCAGGCTCAAAAACTCTCACTCCTCCACTGATGCGGTCATTAAGACCCCTCAAGAAGTGCTGCACAAGAATAGCCTCATCATTGCCGATCCTGTCATACTATTTGAGCTCATAGAACTTGTGCTCAAACTGATCCACTAACAACCCAAACTGGTGCAGAGCATAGAACTCATCTACTCGCGACTACCTCAACTAGGGTGAGAGAATCGTGCCCTGAACCTCTCCAAAAAGATCTCCCAAGATGCGGTGTTAATGCTCAAACCGATCCTCTCCTCCTCTAATTTTCACCAGATAGATGCAAAGCTCTATAAATGCATGATCGCACATCTCACCTTGGTGTTGCTACTATAAGGATACATAGCAAAACACTGGTCTAAGCTGATAAGCCAGGTCTCTGCCTCAAGACCGGTACCTTTTCCATCAAAGAAGGGAGGATTGGACCTCATCAAGTCCCTCATGTGCCCTAAGATAGCTGGATCCAGGTCCACTGGGACCTCTCTCCTTCTAGGAGATCTCTCTCTCTCTCTTTGGAAACTGCTGAAGCGGTTCCTCTACCCGACCATGGATGGGTTGTTCTATCTCAAGTCTGGGGCCTAGTCTAGCTAGCACCTCTTGAAACATCTGACACAGCTCCTCCCTTTCGAGAACCTCCTCTACTTAAGGTGGTTCCTCCTAATGAACCAACTGCTCTCTATCCACACTCACATGAGTGGGTGGTGGCGAAGACTATGGAGGCTGGAACCTCGACCCCTTCCTCCTCCTCTACCTCTGGTGCGGCCACCAACACAGCCACCTCCCTTGGCTTTCCTATCCATGACCTAACTCTGCACAAGAGAAAAAAAATTTCATATCAAAAGGCAGAGAAAGACACAAGGAAGTCACACCACAAGACCTAAACAAAAAGGTCAAGGCAAATGGGCTCACTACAAATCCAGCATACCTAGTGTTGAAACATGGGCTCTGATACCAAATGTAATGCCCTGCTAGGAACCCCGAAGGAAAAACCCACAACAAGGGTGAAACAATATATATATATTTTTTTAAAGTATAAACATCATAAGTGCATTTACACAACATGCACGATAACACAAGCGGAAGACTTACACCAAAATTCCTTAAGGGTTACCAACGAACAATTAACTTCAAGAATAACTTCCACAAAACCATAAATTCCACAAATGCATCATAAATCAATGATCACAAGAATCCATAAGCAAATAAAGATTCATCATAGAAAGATTGAAAGCATACAACATAATCTCCACTTCTATAAGCATTTACTATCGTCATCAAGGAACTGATAAAAAACATCTAAACATAGGAATACAATGCTCTTCCAATACATAGTTTCTCAATAAACATAAAGGATAGATCTCATCCAATTACAAGGTTACATAAGATCAATATTACAATGATACAATGACCACATAGGTCTACAAATACCAATAATCTCCAAAACATGAGATGAAGCATGAGTCACGAACCACAGGAACATCTGCAAAGCCAATCCTCACATGAAGGCACAATTTGAACATCCAATGGGAGGTGGCACTACCACCCAACCATGTAATTCCCAAATGGAATCACCCTACCGTGGTAGGAGATAGCTAAGGACCCTCAAACAAGCATAAACATGACATGGTCGACAAAACAATATGACTCCATGATAGCACAATAAGACTCCACAAGAATCCAGGTGACTCAACTTCACAAAAAAAGTGAACTAACATCCCAAAACACAAGTGAACCAAATGAGAGAGTGTCATCACATAGATTAAGATGGTTACCCTGGTAGGCCCTCATAGGTCCCGGCTCTCTATCCTGGTAACCTCTCCTGAACCTTCGGCTCCAACTAAGTCTCATGCGGACCCTACCAGCCTTTCGTGAAGACAAGGTGGTTGGTTTGCCATTCTAGGCCTTCTCGAAACATTATGAGCCCTGTACTAGCACTCACCTATGCACGAGGTACAATTATCTTTATTAATGTTATGATAATAGCCACCTAATCATTTCATTAGATTACCAGTTATTATCTGACTTTCGCTAGGTTGTAATCCCTACCACTTTGGGTGTAACCCCCAAGCGAAAGCCACTCTCTCAAAGGACACTACACAAGCATGGTCACTCCCTGAGGACCCTATGGTGAAGCAGATAGCCATAACACCACTATTAGAGAAACAAGTGGTCAAACAAGGACATACTGACTCTTGACTAACCATAAGGCAAAGACACTACATGGTTAAGACAACGGAGCCAACATATATCACTTGGTCAAAGGTACCAATTACACCACCACAGGATGACTGAACCACAGACCAAAATATCACAATGCACACTTGCAAGGACAACAAAATATATCAAATCTGCACTCAGACAATCTTTTGAAAATATCAGCATCATAAACACTCGCAACATCATTGATTGAAAATTAAATAAACACTCCTTTCCAGTAGTCACACCTAATCAATTTCTAAATCAATAATCCAAATCTACCCATTTGAATCTCTAATTCATGCCTTAATTTTCATTGATAAATTCATTAACCACATAATAAAATTCACATGAAAAATCACATTACATCACGCAATACCACTTTGAACTGGTAACACTTACCTCTTTGAACAGGTAACACTTACCTCTTCAAATAGGAGCAGGTAACACTTACCTCTTCAAACAAGAATAGGTAACACTTACCTCTTCAAACAAGGAACAGGTAATTTACCTCTTCAAATAGGAATAGGTAATTTACCTCTTCAAATAGGAACGGGTAATTTACCTCTTCAAATAGGAACAGGTAACACTTACCTCTTTGAACAAGTAATTTACCTCTTCGAACCAGTAACATTTACCTCTTTGAATAGGTAATTTACCTCTTCGAACCGATGACACTTACCTCTTCAGACATGTAATTTACCTCTTCGAACCGGTGACACTTACCTCTTTGAATAGGTTATTTACCTCTTCGAACCGGTAACACTTACCTCTTCGAACAAGTAATTTACCTCTTCAGACCGGTAACAATTACCTCTTTGAACAGGTAATACTACATTTCTAGAATTATTTCATGGGCTCACACATACAGTGCCAAATCCCAAAATTTCAAGGAAGAGTTTACTAGCAAGGTAAATGGTGAAATAAACATACTGGAAATAATGACTAACCAAATCATGATAAAATAGAAACAAGGATGCACCCACCAAGTCCAATCTAAAATTCTTTCTTCTCAAAGAAGAGGTAAATCAATAAATTGATTTCCAAGAACAAAACACACAACAGATAGAGAAATGAACCATTTCTTTCCTGAATGCAACCATATGATATAGATTTCACAAAACCAACAGTAGTAAACACTAATTCTTTCATTTCAATCATTCCACAAACATCTATAGGAAGATTGAATAAATTTCCATGCATAGGAAGCAAACTGAAAATTACAAAACAAATTCAAAACAAGAAGGGAACCTCCAACCTTGAAGCAATTAGCAAGCAAAAGGAATGAAGCAAATCCAGTCTTGCAACCAGGACAAATTTCCAGCTCCTCCAGGAAGTTTTTCTAGAATTTTCTCTCCAAAAATCCTCTTCTTCTCATGCCGTGAATTTTTTTTAGAATGGATGCCCAATAATATCTTTTTAACCCAAGCTTATAGGTTAAAGTTTTTCATCCAATCAAATTTAAATATTTTAAAACTAAAAGGCAATCAGATCTATTTCTTTTCCAAAAAAAAAAATAATTCTTTCCAACAATTAAAATGAAAAAGTAAAAGTCAAAAGGAAAGCAAAAAGGAAAGCTTTTATTAATTTCTTTTTACAAATTACTTTCTTCCAACATAAGCATGTTACCTTTTTAAATGGCTAGGCAATTTATTTATTTCACAAAAATATCAATGCAACTTTACACAAAAAATTAAGCCATTTTAACCATTTAATCTAGCAATCATTAATTTAAATAAACAATAATCACAAAGAATATTAATTAAATGATTACACCAATATAAGATAGCATCATCCATTTAAATTAAATAACCATTTAAATAACAGAAACACGCGAAACCAAGACAGATCAAATGATGACTCTCAATGACCAAACCAAGGCACCATGACACGCATAACAGCCAGACAAGGAAACACAACCGACTGACAACACTCACACGAGTGTAACTTCAGTCAAGATAGGGTACAAAAACTATCTCCTCCACTCCCATCGGATATATAAGGCATGCTCAAACCTGTGAAACCAGGTGGAGTCAATACCTCGTACCTTCCCGGTACTAGTACCTGCAATGTCCTACACCAAAGAACCACACATGCATATAGACCAATATATATATATATAGACATGGTAAACACACCAATGAAGGATTATCGTGATGTTCCTTGTCTCACCAAAGTGAGTGAAGAAAAATCATCCCCTCGCATCCCAATACACTTACAAACACACAACATATAAATAATGCATCGCAATAGAAGGGAAAAGTGTCAGTCCATGATAATGATACCTAAAATAACATTAATCATTAGCACTAAAAAAATGCATAAAATCAGACACCATAAATACAGATAAAGCATGAAATAACATTGCATAATATCCGAATCAAAATACAATAATGTTCCAAAGAACAGTCACTGAAGTAACTCAAAACATACAAAAGAGGCCGATCGAGGAGGGGTACTACAATGACCATATGCACTAAAATAAGCACCAGATGCACTAAAAGATCACCCATATGTGCTAAAGTATCAGCCATATGTGCCACTTGAGAGAATGTATGTGTCATTCTGTGTATATTTAGGGTTTTGTCTAGTTTGAAGTCTGTTTGATGTCAGTTGCATTTTGGGCCGTACTAGAGGCTTTTTGAGGGCATTTATGATGTTGTCTAATGTTGATTTATTATTGGTGATGTCTTCATATGATATATTTGTGAGTTTTGTATGCATTTTACGCCATTTGAGTTGTTTGCACTTCCTCTCTTGTTGATGTGCGAAGAGTGAGATTGAGATTCTTGTGATTATACAACAGCAAGTGGATAGGCCTTGCTGAGATTATTTGATGATTCATTTCAGATTTGATGGTATTTCTTATGGCCTTGATATGTTGATTTGGCCAAGAGGCTCATTTATTTTTGTTTCTCATGATGTTACCTTTCAGATGTTTCATGATTATGAATGAGATTGTTGGTTGCATGTGGATTGTTTATGATGTCAGATTTACGTATGTTCTCAGATTTAATTATGATTATAGAGCCTCTTGTGTTGTCATGTTTGAGACCACGTTAGGAGGAGTGGTCTTCTTTGTGATGACTGGGGTCATGAGAGATAGGCTTGCATGAGGTTCCTTGTAAGGATGCATGAAGTCTAGACCACCAGGGCACATTGGAGTTTTCCATGATTTGTAAACAAGTGATAACATTGATAATGAATTAATTGGGATGGGTAATTATAACTCATTTAAACAAGATAATTAATAGTGGTGAGCATCATGATTTGATCCTAGGGAGGATGTTTTAGGATAAGCATGAGAAGGTCGTGAAGAAGGTAAACCAAACTCCCTTGATCTCTCATAGGTTAAGTTGGTTCCACATGTGTGTCACTTACCAAGAGGTTCCTTGAAAGGATGATTTGGGGTCTAAATCTAACAAGAGGGCTCCTTGAAAGGATGCTTGTAACATGCAATGACACTCCACTCCTACTTGTGTTCCCTTTGATGATCTTATGACTATGTCTTGTTGATTGATAAGCCTCTAGGAGTTTCTTGTTATGGTTGTTTGTGTTGGTTGTATTTGCTCCATGCTTGAGAGAGTTGTTGTAATCTTGTCTTTTGGTATTAAGTGTCGAACTAGGTGTAGAGTGTGTGTTGGGACCCTGTGTCATCTCCTAGCATGGGGGGGGTTCCTTTGGTTCCACATGGTCGAGTGGTTGGTTCTTTTTACCATTGGGTTTTTCCCCTTGTTGGAGTTCTTCGTGCGTGGATGTGGATTCTCCTTCTTGATGGATTATGGATGTACCTTGTAGAAAATTTATGTAATGAATATGATGTAATACACGTATGTAGTATCTTGTATGTGGTAGATGGAATCATGTAAAAGGAAGAGCTATGTTCATGATGTATTGTTATGTAAATGTATTTGTAAGTAGTTCATAATTGGTAGTTAGGGCATGTCATGATTTGTAATTGTGGCAATGAGATGTATGCATATGTTCTTGTTAAATGAAGGGAATCATTTCATGTACCCAAATTTGGTAATGGAGTTGCAATTGAAATAGATGTGATTTATAATATGATTAGCTTGTATTGGTTAGAAAGGAATTCTATGGTTATTTCTTTAGATTGTGATTTAATATGTGAAAGAACCTTGAGAAATGGAATAATATTAAATATCAGTATTAAGGATGTTAGATAATATGGATAAGGTTTAGATAATTATGTCTCTATGTGTATGCTTGGAAAATATTAGGATTCTTGTGTTATGCATTGGGGTTATTGTCAAATTGGGAAAGTGGTTGCATGTGTAGTTGGATTAGGAAAGGAAACTATTGCTATTGGATTCATGGATATTCTTTTGGTGCTATGTGAAAACTACGATGTTATGAAGAAATTAGATACATGAATAGATCATGTTGGTAACTGGTAAATCATGATGGAGGAGACATATATGACCATGTGAGAATTTTAATGTAAAAGAAAATTGGGATTAAAAGGTATTGAGGCTTTAGAATGAAACTAATATGAAATGGATTGATTTGCATTGTAATGGAATGTATATCATGCTAGATAAATAGTAAATGACTTGCATATGATGTATGTTATGTACTTGTAATGAAGTTATTGGATTTATATTGTTATATGTTTGTAAGCCAATAAATGAACTTTATGATTGAAGGATTAGTGTGATGTTGTGTTTGAGTAAAGGAATAAGGGAATTAGTTTATTATATGGATTAAAGAACGAATTATAGTTTATACTTTATGAGGAGATAATTATAATAAATTCAATTAGATCATGTTAGTATTAGAAGCGATGGAAGTATGTTTAATTGGATTATCAAAGATGGATTTTACCTATTCATTAAAATTGCATCATCATGGAAAAGGAAAAGAGTGTGTAGATAGGAGATGTTGGGTTAAAACACATTTGGATTTGGTGCATAAAACGAATGCAAGATTTTGGGGTTGTCTTGAATTTTAAAAAGGAATGTAATATGCTAGTAGAATGGTATGATGGTATTCATTTCATAATGGATAGATAAGTTAGTGGGTTGCATCTCTCATGATCAGGAAATTAAATATGATGCTTTAATTGAAGATAGAGTATGTTTAGCATGTGAGTAGGCTGTCATTATGGAAGTTAAATGAGTAATGACGTTGAAGTACCCTAGGGAAAGGTTAATGATGTTATGTTATTTCAGCTTGCGTAAATTAGTGAAATGTGAGATGATGTATGTTCATAATGTTTAAATGGTTAATGAATGTATTTATATGGAGATCTTATGTATTACATTAGTTGTTATTAAAAGAATTAAAAAAAAAAAATCTCATTTAGTATGATAGATGATTAGTTTTCTCTAGGGTATTTTGGCGGGCATTACATTCGGTATCAAAGCCCATGTTGCAAACATTGGGATCTCTGGTTAAGGATGTTGTTATTGGTCTTGTGAATGTACTTTTATGTTCCTTTGAATCAAGTTACTCCTTGTTATTTGTGTTGGAAGAAGTGTCATTTGAATTTTGGGAATCTTAGATGTCTCTGCCTTGTGTTTCTCTCTAATCCCTTTTAGGAATCATAATTTTAAGCTAAGTGTTTATTCATTTCATATGCATGTCTCCAGAATGAGAGGAATGTCTATATAATCATATCTGATCTTGCTTGCCTTGTAAATTTCTAGTGTTTACTTGAATGATAAAAGTTTCTCCTCTTATATATATAAATAATCATGTTGTAGAACGAGAAAAGATTGTGTTTATCCTCTTAACTAATGCTATGCTCATAAAATTATCCTATTATGTTGATCTTCATATGAATAGTAAGATGAAGTGCTTGTATTATGTATTTAGGAATAATTTAGTATAGATCATGATGTGAAATTAAAGAACTTGTATGTGATGCAATGTATATATAAAATAACAGCTTAATAATGCCTCTCTTTTTTTAATCTCCTATGTGAAATGCAAGGAAGTTAGCTAGTGATGTATGGGTACCCAATAGAATTTCCAGTCATTTGTATATGTGTGATTTTGCATGTAAGAAAATATTGTTTGAGAAAATCATATCTTTCAAGGATTTGGGATTTCTAGTTGCATTTGTAATAATTAGGAGACCTTATGGAAAGTTGAAAGTGCATATCAAAAAAAGATGTAAGTAGTTGCATCTGACATGACTAGGAAATTCAAACTGACTATGCATAAATTTCTATGTGTATTGATTATGTAGCAGTATCCTTGTAATGCCCCACCAGGAAACCCCGAAGGGATAAGCCAAAACACAAGAATAGAGTGCAAAATTTTTTTAATTTATTTTTCTTTAGTTACACCACATTAAGATACAACAAGATATCAAAGATTCAGATAACATAGCAGAAGACATCAACTAACACCTAAAGAGTTTCCCAACGAGATTACTTAAATTTCACAATTCACTTAACTCACACAATTAATCCAATAAGCTGATAATCTTAATAACGAGATAATTCTTAATCAGGATAATTTCTTTCAGAAGATGGAAATATAAAACACAAGCAAAGATTCATCCATTAAGATCTATTCATAAACTTCATTCAAGCTTTTCATTAAAAATACAAGCCATACATCTAATATTCTAACACACTAGAATTTCATCATAAACATATGAGATCTTTCAAGCATACTAAATTTCCTTAACAACAACTGAATATATATTCCATTACTCTAAGTTACATTCTTCCATATTCCAATTTATTGCATTTAAAAGATGATTGCATACATGCATCTACGATAAATCTCATCTAAACCACTTATGCATTCGATCAACATGGCATTCAAGAAGGACTGCATATAAGCATTAAAAGTTAATTCCATCTTATCCACTTATACATTCTAACATAAGCTATTCATACATGATAAAGTTGAATAAGGGAAACATAAGAGAATAACATCACATAACACCATAATGATCTCGGAGTTCACCCCTAAAGGGCTACATCTCCGGGTCTGCTCAACTGCAAGACCCCTCTAATAAATAATAAAGTTAGGAATACAAGAGGTTACACCATTACAATCCGGCCATCAAGGCAAAACATAAACAATATACAAACGACCGCATCAGTCAATAATACATAAACGATCCCTGAAAAGAAAAGGATCTAGCTAAACATAATCAAAGCTAAAACAAAAGTCCATTGGAGCATCCACAAAACTGAGTCATCACCACCCAAGGTCTATCATGAAACCAAGTACTCACAAGGGTAAAGACAAAAGGACGACCCACAAACATACTCCTAACAGGACAAAACGACAACACACTAGCGAACGTAGGGACAAGTGTCATCACACAACCTGGTACGGTTACCATGGCAAGTCTTCATAGGCCCCGGCTCCATACACTGGGTTACCCTGGCAACCTAATCCGAGCTTCCGGCCCATCCAAGCCTCATGTGGACCCACACATCCTCTCGTGAAGACAAGGATGGTGGTTTGCCATTTCAGGCCTTCCCATAGCATGTCGAGTCTATGTTAGCACTCATCCCATGTGTGAGGCACAATTATCTTACTTAGAGATTACATTCTAATCTACTGATAGGTTATCACTTATTAGACTCACTTTCGACGGGTTACCCAGCAGCCACTTTGGGCGTGGCCCCCAATCGAAAGCCACTTTCCCATATGACACTAGACTATACTCAGACAAACTCAAAACCCAAGGAATACACATGGTCAGACGAACAGAGTTCAAGAAGGAGGAAGCATCCCTCATTTGGTCAAACACGAATCGTCATTCGACACCTACACAAAGGATATGACCAACTATGACACCACCACAATACAACAGTCAACTCAAAATCAAGGACTGAAACAGGTACCCCAAATCATTCCATACGACAGGGACCTATCAAACAAAGCACTCTTGCCATTTCATAATTAAAAGCGAATACAGAAATTAAACTCACAAAGGCAATAATCAGTAGATACAATCTTTTCTGAATTGATCTAAACATTAAAAGTCGATCAAGTTTTCTACATGATCTATAATAGATTGCAGTTATCTACCTCATCTAGGAATAGGTTGTTCTTGGTTTTCTAACTCTCTAAGGTTCATTGCATCGAACATACAAAAATACGCCATAACGAGTTCTTTAACCAAATTCACAAAAATATAATTTAAACAACCATTAACCAATTAATTAAGATATTTAATCTCCAATTAAAACATCATTGACATACTGGTTCAAAACCAATCTCTACAGTTTCATATTTGTCAAGCTCAGTTACCCTATACGGATCAAGGAAACATAAATCTATACGGAATCCAAAAAAAGGTAATCATTTCCAAAATCCAAAAATTACTTCCTTACGCGTGTATAAAAGAATCCAAAATTAACTGTTAATTAATGAGTATATTTACCAATCCACGATAAATAAAATATACACAATTAATAACTAATAGTGCACAATAACCAAATTAATTATTAGTTAATATATAATTATTAATCTTTATTAATAAAATATATTTTACTAATAATTAATGCATTGCACAAATTTCAAATTAAATACCGATTAGTTTATATATATATATATATTAATTTCCATTAATAATATATATAAAAAATAATAATTAATTGAAAATTTTATTTTAAACAAAAATACTTTTAATTTAATAAATTTATTTATTTATTTTTTTTTTAACTAAAAAAAAAAATTTTAAAAAAAAAATGCAAATTAAAAAGGGATGGGGGGTTTCCACGTGGACCCCATGTGGTCCCCCATGGGAAGCTCACGTAGCCCCCAAGGGAATGCGCTGCATCCCAAGGGAGCACGCAGCATTCCCCTAAGGGAGCGCTGCTGTTCCCAAAGGGAAGCACGCAACACCCCTTGGGGTGCGCTGCTATCCCAATGGGATACGCAGCTCCCTCAAAAGATATCAACATTTTTAGTTTTTTTTTAATATATATTTTTTTAAACCGATTACTGTGTAAAACACAGACTAAAACAAACAGTCTCCCAAAGACTAAGGAATTATTTTTATTTTTTATTTTTAAATTTATATACTGTGACTAAAAACCACAGTCAGTCTCCCAAAGACTTAAAACAAATAATTTTCTCTTTTAATCTAAAAAACAACACAGGCTTTTCCAGAATATGAGAGGTTTTCAAAAATCAAAAGGATAATCTTTTTGTGCATAAGAAAGCTCATTTTCCATGCAAGGATGCAAACAATAACACCAACTAATTCCACAATGATTCATAACCTTGAGGCAAGCAATGGAAAAATTAAAACCAAATAGCATGAAGAACATCCAATGCCCATTTTTTTTAAAAAAAAATTTAAACAATAACTAACTAATAACCAGAATTCCTACCTCAGTAAGCATTCCTGGAAAGGATCTAATGAAGAGCCCCAAGCTGCAGCTCAAGAAATCCTTCTCCTTCCAAAAACCCCCAAATTTCATCCCAAAAATATTTTTCCAACAAAACATTTTTCCAAAAATATCCATCCTTCAAAAATTCCCAAAAAATTAGGTTATCAGGAAGAGTTGACCAAAATTCCATTTTTGGAATTAAAATTTTTATTTAAAAATAATTCTCAAAATTAATTCTTTTCTAACTATTACAATAAATTAAATTGTTTTCAATTCACAAATGATTTTCTCACTCAACTGAAATTTAACCTTTCTATATCAAAAATGCCAAGAAGATAAAATTAATTCTATTTCAATTAAAATTAAATCTTTCTTTTTCAACAACATATACAAAATGCATTTAATATTCAAAATCAACCATTTAATTGAACTTACTCCCAATTTAAGACGAGCAATCCAATATCAACGAAAATCGCATAACGAAATCCCGATTAATCTAGTCCATTAATCTTTAATGCACAAACACATATTTAATCAAATTAAATACTAAGGACTAATTAATCAATTTAACCATACACACCAAGCACGCAAACCGAGAAGGTCAACCAAACAGATGACTCACAAACCCGAACAAAAAGGGATTACTGACGGTGACTGACGATGCTCACTTGAGCATGACTAAAGTCAACTAGGGTCTTACGACCACCTAATCCAACTCTAAGGATTAAAGAGGTACACTCAAACCTGCAAATCCAAGTGAAGACGAACCTCGCACTCATGTGGCGTTGTACCTGCAATCTCCTGCAACCAAGAGTCCTACATGCATACATATATAAACTTAATGAAAGCGTTAGCCCAATATTAATACCACGAAATAGGAACACTAAACAACTTGCATACAACTAGTGTGAAAACCACATCAACAGCTACGCATTAAGTCAAACATCTGACTATAACATTATATTAAGATAAACTAACCAAGATTAGAAATTGATTAGGGCAGGGGTACTACAATCCTTCCTTCCTTCCTCTTCTCTCTTTTGGGTAAAAGATTCAAATACTTATGAGTTTGTTGATATTAAATAAAAGGATCGAAACCATAATTCTGTGGAATGACTTTTCATATATTAAAGAGAAATTCGAATGGGATAAATTTACATTGAAGATTGAAATTTAAGTATTGCATTCATGATCTCTGCTCTTTAAAAGTGAATAATTGATTAGATAGAATTTTTCATCTTTACAAATAAAAAATAAAAATAAAAATTCACAAACTAATAAGTTAAAGACTAGATGATATAAATATTTGTATTGAAGTGAGGATTGATGCATTGCATATGCAGAAGTTGTAATGATACCATAGAGCCTTTATTTGGTTTGGAAAGATAAAAGTTTTAGCCTTTAGTAGGAGATGTGTGGCTTTGAAGAAATGTTTTGATTGATTACATGGATAGATTAAGAAAGAAGGCTACTTCTTTACTCTAATTGAATTTTAAGAAAGTGCTTCCTTCACAAATGCTAGTGAGATAAAATGATAAGTAGTTATATGAATTTGTATCGGGTTTCTAAAAGTCAATTTTCCTTGAAATGCTGAAAATACATATTTTGTGAATGAAAATAATCAAGTAATGATAGAGAGTGTGTTTTAAGAGAAGGATGCATATATCTATGGAATTGTGTGACATTAGATAAAAAGGAAATTAAGTTTTTGCAAGTAGGATTGTGATATCCTTAATTTAGATAACTCGGAGTATATTAGGAGATTGCTATTAGTAAGAGGTATTGATGTGGGTAGAAACTAATATTAAAATTTTGGCTTAAGTAATGAGACTTATTTTCTTGTTTAAATACATGATTGACTAAATTGCTTAGTGACCTTATGTAGGACATTCCAATCATCTATATGTTAGTAGTTGTGTATAGAGAGGAATGATGTATGTCATAGCTTACTATCAAGTGATTAATTGAAGTTCTAACCTTGTTTCTATTATAACTTGGTAAAAATGATCATGGAATAGATGAGATATCTTAAACACTAGTCATAGTATGAGAGTATTCCATGTGCATGTATGAGTACATTAGTCACTTTATTTCTTCCTAGCATATGTTATCTTTCATAAAGAGTAATTGTCTAGACTTTTGTAAAAGATTGCATTGCATTAAAGATGATGTAAGGGATATGGATATATGAATAAAATAAAGGTCTTAAATATATATAGCATGCACTCTCTAACACATTCAGGGCATTGCACCCTTGGATGTTGTGCAACGGTTACTCCCTTTGGTGTGACTAATGATGGTCACCTCATGATGTGGGTTGTATGAGTCATATATTTTCATTGAGTTAATTTATGATTTGTGTGATGTATCATTGGGATTAATGTGTTTTTGAGATTTCACTCTTGGGATGACCACTGATATCTTCTTTCTTTTATTTTTCTCTTGTGGTGGCACTTGTCACACTTATATTTCTTGATTGATTTCGCCAGCAACTTTTCTTCTTTTGTAATTTAATGGATTGATTTGAGGTTATTTCCTTTTGACCTTCTGTTTGCTATCTTTGGTGGTCATTTTTAGTGTCGATGTATTGTGGGCCCTTATCTTGTGTCAAGTGTTGTCTCTATCATGTTCATTTCGAACCTCTGATAGTGTGTGCAAGGGAGGACACTGTGGAGAAGTGCACTAGACTAAGCAAACAATTAGATAATGTTGATATTAGTTGAGTAAATGAAAGGTGATAATAGGATGAAATGTGTTGGTGAATTTTTGAATTTTATAGTAGATAGAAGTGCCTTGGAATTGTGAAATCTGTAATTTATGAAATAGTTAAATAAAACCAATTGTTGATTTATTGCCTTCAAAATCTCTTTGCGTATATATCATGTATAAATAATGGATTAAGGATGCATTTAAATGATTTGATTGGATAAAGGTTGCACCTAATGTTGTATCCAGAGTAGTGCAATGGAAGCATGGTACAAAATTAGGATATTTGAATGTCATGAATCTTGTTCCTTTAGTAAATGAGTTACATATGTTTGGTTATCATGTGATGTCTTGAGTATATTTGACCTGAAGAGCCTTATTTTTGAGAAATTTTCCTTCATTTAGGCTTATGATATGATTTCTTCAATAATATAATATGTGCATATGTGTAAGATATTGTGTAAAATGTATATCCCTCTCTCTCTATTTGCAAGCAACTAGATGTTAAGGAGTGTTGCTATGCTTATTTGGTGTGAATTATTATAATTTATGCTTATTGATGCTTAACTCCATGACTAAAAAAATAGTTTTGTTTGTAAAGTGTGGTTAACATGAAGTTACCTTGAAAATATTATAACGATTTAGTATACGTATTGTAAATATTAGGAATTGGTGATTCTTCTACCCCTTGGGTAATGTATTTATGTCAAATAATTGAAGCATAAGGTGGAAAATTTGGTTGTCATTATTTTGCTTGAGCTAGAAAATATTACAACATGTTTATGTTAAAAGGAAGCTTTTGATGAATGTGTGCTAGTTGTCACCCTAACTCTTATGACTTCCAGGAGTAAGTCGAGTCTAAGGGGGGGAGGATGTAGTGTCCACCCTTGACTTGACTTGTTTTTATTAGAGTTGACTTTTATTCCATGCGTGATAGACTTATCTCGACTATTTATGATGATTTGGATGATGATTATTCATGTGATTTGATGGATACTATATGCTTTCTATGTGATAGATTATCGAAAGATTATATTGATCATGGATTTGATGTTGATTATGATTATACTAACCCTATTTCATGGTTATATTTGATGAGATGCTTATGAGATGTGTTTGACTATTGTTTGACTATCTTCATGGAGAATCAATGTCACATCACTCATTGTGAGTGGGATGTGTTGTTGCATAATTCTACCACTTATCTGTTATAACATATACATGTATCATTGTTGGTGGTTGCAGGACTTGCAGGTACTGGATATTTATTCCTCCTGGAATTCCCATGTGCAAGCTCCCCTGGCTTCACAAGTGCGAGCATGTCCTTATCCCAATGGTAATATGTGGTTTTGGAGTTGACATAGGTTCCCTTCATATACTCTAGGTTTAAGTTGTCACTAGGTGCAATTGGTCATGTCAGTTTTCAGCTTGGCTCTTTCAATTTTGGGAGTATGCTAGTATTGATTGACTCTTTTGGTATGAGGATTATTTATGTTGTGATTGATTTTATTGTCTCTTGGTTATTATGTGGCGTTGGATTATTTGTCTATTTGTTGAGAGATTTGTAATTAGTATTATTTATTTTTAATTATTTGATTTAAGCTATTTGAGCTCTTGATTATTTGATTTATGATTTTAAGAATTATAGTATTTATTTAATTAATAATTTTGTAAATATTATTTAATTAATTATTGATTATTTCTTATAGTCTAAATATTAATTAATATTTAATATTGGAAGTAATAAATTATTTAATGGTTGATTTATTTAATTATGTTTTCTATTGGTGAAGTATTTAATTAAAAATAACTATAGTTCATAATGTATTAAATAATAATTCCTATAGGGCTATAGTTTAAATAATAATATTTGTTTGGTGGTATTGTAATTATACCTTGGGATATTAAAATATATTTATCCCACCTACTTCTAATATATGTTAGTATTTCCTACCTACCCTATTCTCCTATTGGAGGATTTTATTTTGGGGAAACCATAGGATATGGGAAAAATATTCCAAAATGGAATTACCCTATTGGCTAGATTTCTAGGGTTTCTTGTTTATTGTTTCCTTTTTATGGATTCCTTGTGACTGTTCATGGGTTCCATTCTTCGGCTTTGGATTCTCCGTGGATTGCCTAGACTGGGTTTTGGAAGAGATTTGGGTTTGGATTTGGCTTGCAAAAACTTTTGGGCTCTCCTTCAGGGACCTAACATCACACGGGTTGTAGGTTGGACACCATACCCTTTCTATTTATCTTTGTTTTTCATTGTCTACAAGTGTTTACTCCATGAATATTTTCCATGGGGAATAAAGAAATAGTTCATTTCATTGTCTCTATTCTTAATGAAAATGATTGGGAATCCCATGGGTTATGAGATCTTTATTTGAATGAAACTTTGGAAATTATCTTTTCTGTGGTGGCCATGAATGTACGACATGGGATTTATATGTATTGAGGCTTCTTCCATTTATGATGTGATTGTATTGGATTATTGTTGTTGTTTTGAGATTTATTTCATTTTGTTAAATATTTAAGGGAGTTTGTTGAGTTGAGAGGAGAGAGCTTTGTGGGCTTCCAGTCTAGCCTTGCCATGAGGAAGCCTCACAGGACTCGTCTCCTTCTGAGACATTTTATATTTCCCTTGTTTTAATGTGTTTTATGTTTGGAATAAGTTTATTATTTTTATTTATATGTCCGTTGAGTCTATTTCATGATTTGGATTCAACATTTGGTGTTTGATGGTTTTCTGGACTTCCTGGAGATGTTTTTCCCTCCTGAAGTTTGTATTATGTTTTTAATTGGAGTTCCTTGGGTGAATTTTATTATTTTATTTTGGTTACATATTCTTATAGTTCATTTTGTTCTGATTCAAGAAAGTATAAATACGTCATATTTGGCTCATTATTTTTCGAGCAGTTTTGATCTCGCACTTAAGCAGTTTTCTACCAAAATTTACACTTTTTTTTCCTATGCGCTAAAGGAATGACAATATGCGCTAAAATAAGCACCAGATGTGCTAAAATATCACCCATATGTGCTAAATTATCAGCCATATAAGCCACTTCAGAGAATGTATGCACCATTCTATGTATTTTTAGGGTTTTCTCCAGTTTGAAGTCTAGTTGATGTCAGTTGGATTTTGGGCCGTACTAGAGGCTTTTTGAGGGTATTTATGATGTCTAATGTTGATTTTTTATTGGTGATGTATTCATATTATTTATTTGTTATTTTTGTAAGTGTTTTATGCTATTTGAGTTGTTTGCACTTCCTCTCTTGTTGATGTGCTAAGAGAGAGATTGAGATTCTTGTGATTATGCACCAACAAGTGGAAAGGCCTTGCTGAGATTATTTGATGATTCATTTAAGATTTGATGGAATTTATTTTGGCCTTGATATGTTTATTTGGCCAAGAGGCTCATTGATATTTGGTTCTCATGATGTTACCTTTCACATGTTTCATGATTATGAATGAGATTGTTGGTTGCATGTGGATTGTTTATGATTTCAGATTTATGTATGTTCTTCGATTTAATTATGATTCTAGAGCCTCTTGTGTTGTCATGTTTGAGACCATGTTAGGAGGAGTGGGCTTCCTTGTGATAACCGAGGTCACAAGAGATATTATTGCATGAGGTTCCTTGTAAGGATGCATGAAGTCTAGACCACCAGGGCATATTGGAGTTTTCCATGATTTTTAAACAAGTGGTAACATTGATAATGAATTAATTGGGATGGGTAATTATAACTCATTTAAATAAGATAATGAATAGTTGTTAGCCTCATGACTTGATCCTAGGGATGATTTTTTAGGATTCGCATGAGAAGGCCATGAAGACAGTAAACCAAACTCCCTTGATCTCTCCTATGTTGAGTTGGCTCCGCATGTGTGTCACTTACCAAGAGGTTCCTTGAAAGGATTCTTTGGGGTCTAAATCTAACAAGAGGTTCCTTGAAAGGATGCTTGTAACATGTGATGATACTCCACTCCTACATGTGTTCCCTTTGATTATCTTATGACTATGCCTTGTTGATTGATAAGCCTCTGGGAGTTTCTTATTACGGTTTTTTGTGTTGGTTGTATTTGCTCCATGCTTGAGAGAGTTGTTGTAATCTTGTCTTTTGGTATTAAGTGTCAACCTAGATATAGAGTGTGTGTTGGGACCCTATGTCATCTCCTAGCATGAGGGGTGGTTCCTTTGGTTCCACATGGCTGGGTGGTTGGTGTTTTTTACCATTGGGTTTTTCCCGTTGTTGGTGTTCTTTGTGCGTGGATGTGGATTCTCCTTCTTGATGGATTATGGATGTACCTTGTAGAAAATATATGTAATGATGACAATGGAATACATGTATGTAGTATCTTGTATGTGGTAGATTGAATCATGTTAAAGGAAGAGCTGTGTTCATGATGTATTATTATATAAATGTATTTGTAAGTAGTTCATAACTGGTAGTTAGGACATGTCATGATTTGTAAATGTGGCAATGAGATGTATGTATATTTTCTTGTTAAATGAAGGGAATAATTTTATGTAGCCAAATTTGGTAATGGAGTTGCAATTGAAATAGATATGATTTATAATATTATCTACTTGTATTGGTTAGAAAGGAATTCTATGGTTATTTCTTTAGATTGTGATTTAATATGTGAAAGAACCTTGAGAAATGGAATAATCTTAAATATCAGTATTGAGGATGTTAGATAATATGGATAAGGTTTAGATAATTATGTATCTACGTGTGTGCTTGGAAAATATTAGGATTCTTGTGTTATGCATTGGGGTTATTGTCAAATTGGGAAAGTGGTTACATGTGTAGTTGGATTAGGAAAGGAAACTATTGATATTGGATTCATGGATATGCTTTTGGTGCTATGTGAAAACTACGATGTTATGAAGAAATTAGATACATGAATAGATCATGTTGGTAACTGGTAAATCATGATGGAGGAGACATATATGACCATGTGAGAATTTTAATGTAAAAGAAAATTGGGATTAAAAGGTATTGAGGCTTTAGAATGAAACTAATATGAAATGGATAGATTTGCATAGTAATGGAATGTATATCATGCTATGTAAATAGTAAATGACTTGCATATGATGTATGCCATGTACTTGTAATGAAGTTACAGGATTTATATTCTTATATGTTTGTAAGCCAATAAATGAACTTTATGATTTAAGGATTAGTGTGATGTTGTGCTTGAGTAAAGGAATAAGGGAATTAGTTTATTATATGGATTAAAGAATGAATTATAGTTTATACTTTATGAGGAGATAATTATAATAAATTTAATGAGATCATGTTAGTATTAGAAGCGATGGAAGTATGTTTAAATGGATTATCAAAGATGGATTTTACCTATGTATTAGGATTGCATCATCATGGAAAAGGAAAAGAGCATGTAGATAGGAGATGTTGGGTTAAAACACATTTGGATTCGGTGCATAAAACGAATGCAGGATTTTGGGGTTGTCTTTTTTTTAAAAAAGGAATGTAATATGCTAGTAGAATGGTAGAATGGTATTCATTTCATAATGGATAGATAAGCTAGTGGGTTGCATATCTCATGATTAGGAAATTAAATATGATGCATTAATTCAAAATAGAATATGTTTAGCATGTGAGTAGGTTGTCATTATGGAAGTTAAATGAGTAATGACATTGAAGTACCCTAGGGAAAGGTTAATAATGTTATGTTATTTCCACTTGCATACATTAGTAAAATGTGAGATGATGTATGCTCATAATGTTTAAATGGTTATTGAATGTATTTATATCGAGATGTTATGTATTAAATTAGTTGTTATTAAAAGTTAATTAAAAAAAATAAATCTCAATTAGTATGATAGATGATTAGTTTTCTCTAGGGTATTTTGGTGGGCATTACACTTCGTACAGGTGTACAATGGAGAATACAAGAATTACAGGTCTATGGTGATTCACAATTGATTGTAAACTAGATTAATGATGATTATAACACGAAGGATGAAAAACTCATGCCTTATAAAAAGATGGTAGAAGATTACAAGGAGCACCTCAGCAAAATTACCTTCGAACAGATCCCAAGGATACAAAACAAGGCAGTGGATGCCATGGCTACCATAGGCTCTCTTCTGAATATACCTACTAACGAAACTCAGTTTTAGTTCATCATAGAACAGTTGATGCTACCGACATATGAGACTCCCCCAATATAATATTTATGTGCAATTGTGGGTCCAGAATCACCTTGGTACAATGAAATATATACATATTTACATACTCACTACATGTCACCAGATCTGTCTAGAAATCAAAAGAAGACCTTTATTCGTCAGGCATCTAGATACACCATTATAGTTGATACTTTGTACAGAAAGGGCTTCGATGGAACTCTTCTCTGATGCCTTGATGAGAATGAAGTGCTATTTTCTTTAAAGGAAGTCGATGATGGAATTTGCGGGGCTCAGCAAAGTGGTCCACCATTGTCAAAGAAATTGTTGAGAATAGGTTATTACTAGCCAACTATGGAAAAGGACACTTCTAAGTATTTACAGAAATGTAAGAAATGCCAAATGCATGGAGACCTCATTCATGCACCAGCACAATATCTTCAACCCATGACGTCACCATGGCCATTTTCACAATGAGTATTAGATCTAGTGGGTAAAATCAACCCTACTTCTTCCAATGGGCACAAGTTCATCTTAACGACAACTGAGTACTTTACCAAATGGGTTGAGGAAATTCCTCTTACATATACTACTCGAGAACAGATAGCAAAATTCATGCTCAACTACATTATATGTAGATATGAGATTCCACTATGCTTCGTGATAGATAATGGACGTCCATTTAAAAACCAGGAAGTGAAAGAGTTGTGTGATAAATTTCACATACAACAGAGATTTTCCACACCATATTATCCACAAAGCAATGGACAAGCAGAGGCAACAAATAAAAAAATATTGAAAATTCTTAAGAAAGTTGTCACTGACACAGGACGGGACTGGCATCTCCAATTAAATCCCGCTCTTTGGGCTTACAGAATAGGAGTACACACACCTATAGGAGCAACGCCATATTCCTTGGTCTATGGTACAAAATAAATACTCCCCATTGAAATAAAAATACCATCTCTAAGAGTCTCCTTACAGAACATCATATCAGAGGAAGACTACCGACTAGCAAGGTTACAAGAACTAGAAACACTTGATGAAAAAAGACAAACAACGTTCAATCATCTACAAGGATATCAAAACAAACTGAGATGGAGTTATAACAAATGAGTCTGCCCATGAAATTTTAAAGTGGGAGATCTAGCTCTTAAAGAGAATCAAAGGAACCTAGTGAAACAAAAAAAGCCAAGGAAATTCGAACCTAAATAGCTAGGTCCTTTCATCATAACAAGGGTTATAGGAAATGGAGCATATAATTTGGCTACCATGGAGGGAGATCCACTCTCTGACCCTATGAACAACATGCACCTTAAAAGATATTATACCTAAGGGTTGGGTTAGTTTAGGTTTTACTTCCCGCATTGCATATCATATTATTCAAAGCATTGCATTACATATAGTTTCTTTTTTAAATGCATCACATTCTCAAAATTTTATGCATTTTCATATAGTAGCACCAATAAAACAAGGCAACTATTCAATTTTATCATTCGTTTGCATTCAAGAGAAGCAAGGGTCATGTTCTTTCTTAGATATTCAGACATGAAGTTTTTGAGATCCTAAGGTCATCCATTTTCAACATTATCCTATGATGATGCTTTACTTATGGTTGGGTAGCAATTTCACTATTTGAGACTTGTTAACCCAAAATCTATCAATTGCTATATCTCAAGCATATTAAGAAGATCTCTAATTCATTCTAGACACCTAGTTGATCATATGACTAGTGAAAAATCTAAAATTCTACTTTAGCACCACTGTAATTGTCACACCCATGTAGGTTTCATTACTTGCAAGTCAAGGCAAGAAAACAAAAAGATAAAATGCTATGCCAAATATTCATCTCAAGGTAAAAGAGAAATGATATATAACTGAAATATCACGCATACAAGGGTGACAAAAAGCTTGACTATGGGAACATGTAAGTAACTCCATCAGGGCTATGAATACCTACTGGCAATGGAGCAATATTTGAGAAATTATAGTCTATAGCCTCATCGAAGCTCTCAAGGCTTGCTGGCAGCGAGGCTCTATTCGGGATGCTTTTGAAGTTAGGATAATCCAGGTAGCTAGTCATATAGGATGCTAAGGATCTTTAGTGAACACAAGAGAAGGAATTAACTCATTTGCACACACATGGGCAAAAGAAGATCAAATTTTTAAGAACCAATGGAGAAGTTTTCTGCGTCTCCATTTGTAGATCCTAGTCACTAAGTGTATTGAGTTGAATGTTCCAAAGGGCCTTTGGGATCGATTGACTGCTTATCTATGAAATGTTTTGCACCTCCATTTCAATTGGTGTATTACAAAAGGGTAAACAAACACAATAAACCTTATTTGAATAGGAAATGTGTCTTCATCATGCATATTGATTAACATAGGTCATGTCAAAAATTCATTGTCTCCACATGCATTCTATAGATCATCATGTCATACAGGTCTACGCACTAGGGGCATAACTGAAAAAATCCTAAAAATCATATAAAGTCCTGAAAAAATCCTAAAAATCATATAAAGTCCTGAAAAAATCATAAAAATCATAAAAAGTCCTTCAAAATGTCAAAAACACTGAAAAACTCAAAATATCAAAAATAGTGAAAAAAATCAAAAACCCTAAAAATCACATAATGTCCTTTGAAAATACCAAAAACATCTACAAAACGATCCTAAAAAAATCATCCAAAAACATTCAAATACGATCCTGAAAAAATATCAAAAACATCCATATAATGATCCTGAAAAAATCATCCAAAAACATTCAAATATCAATCCACATAATCCAAAAACATCGAAAAAGCTCTTCAAAAAGAACTAAAAATCAAAAATCAATCAATCAAAAATAACTTGCAATAAAATGTCTTGTGAGAAACAAATACCCTAGCAGATATCTAGCAAACGCTTTGCACGAGGTCAACAAAGGATACGACTATCCAGTCAAACATTTGCAATCAACTGATCAAACAGTCTTATCAATCGTATTATATCCATATCAAAGTGATCATTATCTTGTCTTAAACATAAGAGGATACACTCAAAATCAGACAGGTTAGTCTTCAACGAGGTCCACAACTTTCTTAGATCATACATTATCAACCATCACATCAAGAAACTGAGAACGAAGGCACAAGGTTAGTATAGTTGCTGAATTTTGTCCGGGTCAGTCTTTATATTTTCTCATTTGGTGATAGATTATGTTCCTATGCTACTCAAGGATGTCCACAAGTGACTAGAGGAGCCATGATGGGCATTATCTTTTTATTTGTTTGTTTCTTGTCTACTATGTGTTTCTTTCTTCAATGAGATATCTTTACATCTTGGTTCCTTATACCCTAATGTGCTAAGCTCCATTGTTCAATAATAAGGCTCAGTGATGAATATATATTTCGCACAAAAATATAATGACACAGGTTCGTGAATCAATCATTATCATTCTCATCCCATCTGCTTCTTGCTAGTTTGCTGATTCTTTTCTCATAATCTCTTTCTAAATCATTTTCAATTGCTTCTAATTCATTATTCTATTTCATTCTAAAGTTTATTCTCTCATATTCTATCTCAATTTCATCTTCACATCACCTATCTCTATCTCTAATCAACTAACTATTCTTCTATCTTTCATCTCACATTCTTTTTTTTTTTGAGAGATCATTCATGTCTTTAATGCACAAACAATCTCTCGAGGGGGCATTACACCCTAAGTATCACCAGGGCATACTGGGGCAGAATTTTTCATTTTCTTTGAAACAATATTGTTCCGACATTGTCTCAAAGAGGGGGAAATGTAGACACCTAAAAATGTCTCATTGATCATGTACTAATTATTCCTCTAATTGATTAAATAATTCTTTAATTCTTTAATTAAGTTAATTAATCATATTCTTCTAATTTTATATTTCCTCATCATCTTACTAATTATTCTACTTCCTATTCTATCATCATTTAATCATTTTAATCATTTTCTAAATGTTAATTAAATATTTATTATTTAATTAATTCTGATTAATTCTCCAATTTAAATAATCTTTATTATTTAAATAAATTAATTCTCAATTTCTATCTCTAATCATCTAATCATCAACCCTTTTCTAAATATTAATTGAGTATTTATTATTTAATTAATTGCAATTTAATCCTTTAAATTAAGTAATCTTTATTATTTAATTAAATTTCATTTCTAGCATAATTAAATAGTTTCTTTAAATTATTTAATTAACTAATTAATTCTTCTAGTCACATGTGCATGATTTCAAAAACCAAATTGAAAATCAAAGTCAAGTTCTAAATATATTCAAATACTAAATTGAATTAAATAAATTCAATTATTTGAATTAAAATCCCATGCAAAGATTTAATTGAAAATCTAAGTCTAAATGCAAGCACATGGTAAATTAATTAATTCAATCAATTAATTAATTAAATGATTTATCTCTCCAGTCTCTATTTTCATCTTCTAGTTCTCTTTGTCATCTTCTTTATTTCCTCCAATAATTCTTTTTCTTCTTTCAGTTAGCTTTTTCGCAATCAGTTGACTCCTTTAATCTATTCAATCTATTTTGTTTCACCTCCTAGTCAGCAGTTCAACTATCAATCAGCATGTGATCTCACCTAAGTTCCATCTCTTGATCAATTTGTTCCACCTTTCAATCAATCTTCTCTAAAAATCTATAAATTGAGCATTCAATCCTCACAATTCCTCTAAATCACGAACTTTGAATATTTGTGTCACTTGCAGGTTACCAACGCAATATGTGAGAGTCATCATACCACAAAGAAGAGAAAAGCAATCAAAGTTATACACAGTCACGGAATAGGGTGTTTTTAATTGATTTGATTTATAAACCCTATTTTGATGTTATTGTGTTATTTCATTGTCTGTTTGTTAGAATTTTTAGATTAGATAGGGATTCGTGATTTCCCTTTTCTACTAATTGAATACTTTTTTACAAGATGAATTTTACATGCACACAATCCCCTCTATTAGATACTCTTAAATCTTGTTGGGGTTTGTTTGTTGCAAATTATTGTTATATGGATGTCTTGGGACCCTATCCAGTGTTTCACTAGAAATCTATTGATTTTTTATCTATGGATCAAGAACTTAAGGACGCTTATGTAGAGGAGCTTAAGAAGAGACCACTTGTATATCAAGACCTTGATGATGAATTGATTTGGACTAAGAATGTGTCAGGCTCTTACACAGTTAAAGATAGTTATATGTCATTGTCTCCTCCCTCTTCCTTTTCTTCATGGCCCTCTAATCATTTTTGGCATTTGACTTGTCTCCCCAAAGATGGAACTTTTGTCTGGTTAGTACTACAAGATATAATACAAATTGGGATGAGATTAGATAGGCTTGGGATTATAGCTATGTTCTCCTATGTGTTTTGTGGTTTCTTCATGGAATATTTTGATCATCTGTTTGTTCATTGTTCTTTTTCTTCAGACTATTTCTATTGGCTTTTTGGCAAGGTTAGTTGAGTTTCTACTATCTACCCTGATCTTTTGTCTCAATTCATGGCCTGGCCTTTGTTATACTCTTCTTCATTCTATTCATGCCTTTGGACTGTTTCTCCTTCTATTATTATTTGGAATATATGGCTTGAGAGGGATAATAGAATTTTCAAAAATAAATCCTCCCCTTTGTTTGATGTGTCGGTCAGAATTGAATCTTCTATATCTAAAGTGTTTCTTTCCTTTATTTATAAAAATTTGGATCATCTACATTCCATTCCACAATAGGATAATTGGGTCACTTGGAATTATAAGGCTCTTCAAGTCATCCCATCACATGGTTCAGTGTCTATGGGGTTATCCTTTGTTATTAAATGAATAAATGCTAAATGGTCCTCTCCCCCACAATTAAAATTTAAACTAAATTATGATGGTTTTGCTAAGCATAATCCTGGCAATTCAGGGATTGGAGTAGTCATATTTGATCATAATTTAAAAATCATTAAGGCTTATTGTAAATTTATTGGTATTGGGACTAAATTTTTTGTCGAGTTTCAATCTTAATCATTTGGTTTAAATTTAGATATGTCTCTAAATATTAGAGATATTGTAATTGAAGGTGATTCTATGATGACTTTTCATGTTGTTTTTAATAGGAAATGTTCCTCTTGGTAGTTACAATACCTCTTGGATCAAATCCTAGGGCAATTACAATTTTTAAATTCATTTTATAGTTCTCATTGTTATAGGGAAATTAATTGCATTGTTAATTTCCTTGCTAATAAGGCAATAATTGATCAAAATGAATACTTGGATGTTTCTTCTTCTAATATTCCTTCCTCTTGTTTAAAAATTATATATTAATTTCAATTTGGTTAGCATTTCCTCTGAGGTTAGGCACTCCAATGGATAGTAGCGGGGGTGGTGCTTTTCACAAATGTCATGACAAGACATGAACTTGTATTGGCACTTTCCCTAATGCTAGATTTTTTAGTGTGTAATCTTGGGAGTGGTTCCTTCCATTCTCATTAATGTAGGCACTTGTTTTATTTCCCTTTTTTATTATTATTTGTTATGTGTCATGATTTATATCTTAGGAAGTTTATGACATCATGGTTGGCGGCGCTCTTCGCTTGTTTCGTCTGTACCTATTTATTCGGGCATTGTATTGTTCAATCATTACTACGTTAGGCTATTATATGTGATTTGATATCCTATCCCATCTCAATTATTCTCTCAGATTACACATTATGACATACTAGATGCTCATATATTTTACTATCTTTTTGTATTTATTGTGATCATGTGGATTTATGGTTGAAATGCCTTGTTCGTGATTTTACTTTAGTTGATAATGTTGGCTCATGTGTGATATTGAACATTGCATTCATTTTTCTAGAAAATTGATGCCGCCATTAATGATGGAGTTCATTATATTGATTGGAATTGTGAAGTTTGTTTCATTGTTAATTGTGGTTTCTACATTTCCATATGTCATTTGTTTCGACTTTAGAATGTTATAGAGTTTGTGTTCCTACCAAATTTGGAGGCTTTTGGGATTTTCATGCTTGTGATGATGAGAAGCTTGGTAGAATTTTTAATTTGTGTTCTCCAGATGTTCCTTATGCCATTAGGAAGGTGGTGGGCAAATCTTGGTTGGTGGAAAATGCAAGTGTTCTAGTTTATTTGAGATTATTTCTCGTTTTCTAACCGTGTGTATGGATTTTCTTCAAGATACTCCTATGGTTCGGGCTTTGGCTGATACCTTCCTAGTCTCATCACTCTACTCTTCTAATGATGTGGATTACACTTTGTCTTTTGACAGTTTTGATTATGGTTTGTTCCCTTATGGTGGTTTCATGCCTACTGTTGAGCTACTTGCTAATGGATGGTGTGCAGAATGATTTTTTGTTGCCAAGTGTGGATTAATCAATAACTGTTATGAGGAAACTTTGGTGCAATTTGAAGGGTTGATTGATCATGTCCCTCCTCTCTACTTGGCTGCTTCTCTTGATGTTTTTATTGGGATCCACTCTCTTTTGGAAACTTGTGTGGTTGTGCTTGGTTCTGTTGGAATCAATGAACACTGAGAGGGGGGATGAATAATTGTTTTGCAATTTACTAGATTATTAAACTTATTCTTAAACCACCAGATGCATAAGATAGAAAGTATAATGCAGAAACTCATAGCACATAACCATACAACCATAACACCAAAAATTTTACATGGAAACCCGAAAAGGGGAAAACCACAGTGGGATTTGAACCCATAATATTATTATACTATGGCCAGTAGTGGAACAATATTAAAAATGGGAATGCACTTGCATTCAGGCACACTATGTAGAGCTCACTGCTCAATTACAAAATAGGGTTGCAACACCAGAGGATTCACTATCCTACAAATGAGATATAAAAATAATTACAAAGTTTGAACTGGAATACAGTATCTAAAAATGCTAGAAATCAGTTCTGGTTATGCTCAAAATGATACACTATCGCTGATTTGAAAAAATGATCTGTTTTGCTCTGCTACTAAATACCGAATCAACAAAAATCAATATGCACACACAAAACTATGCTCAATCACACCTAAAATAATTTTGCACACATATATTCACACCAAAAATATCACCCAAGTCCATCTTATACATCTGCATCACCAAAATAGATTTCCAACAAGTTGGCTTCACAAAACTATTAAATATGAAATGTGTAGTCTCGTGTTGTCTCAATCTACCACAAATCCATATACTAGATCTAAAACATATGATCTCAAGCTTCACATGTAATGCCAAAAGCTCCTCAAACACAACACCAATCATTGAAATCATCCCTACAATTCCACAACACATGTTACCCAACTTGTCCACACATTATCTCTGCTCTACTGGAATCACCGAATACCGGACCAGTGATCATGCACTAGAATCGACACCAGAGGATAGAATTATAAAATTATCTACCTTAAACAATCAATCGAATATACCAATCACTGCAACTAAAATTGCATCACCAGAAATGAGTTGTGCTCATTGAATCTATACACTGTGGCTACACTTTTTCGGACTTATGCCTAAATTTAATATGCCTTCCAATAGATCAAATCTACAGGTACCAGATATGATTACTAGGTTGAGTTGCCATCAATGACAACCCCTAAGAAATCTCCATGCATCTAACATCACCAGAACAATGTCTCTTGCCAACAATCTCCCCCTTTGGCATTGATGGTAACACTATGAAAAATGGCAATCAACTGATATCAAAACTACAATCAATCTAAAAATATGTACACTCAACTGACTCCCCCTAAGAATGTGCACCATTTTCACTACTCTCTCTCCCCTTTTGACATAAATGGAAAAGGTAGGAATCCACAAAAACTTATATACAAAAGAATGTGTACAGTGAGCTACAAAAACTTGAAATATCTGCATAAGTTACCTTCAAGGACTTCAGATACTCATTCCATCCCTTCAAGAAACACTCCAAAACATTGATTAATGAACTAAACATGTATGCATGCACCTCTACACCCTTAAGATCTATCAATACATCTTTTACCAAAGCAGTTTCTGCATCCTGCTAAGCACCAAGTAAAGTGTCCAACCAAGGAGTGATTAGACTCCTCAATTCTCCCACTCTGCCTATTAACCGCTCCTTCTCTGCACTTAAGCTCTTGATTTTGTCTATTAGATTCATAATTTGGGCTTCAAAAATGCTAGGAAAAATTGAAAGAGGGGCAAAAGATTGTGCAATGTCAGCCAACTGCCCTTCATATTGACTTATCTTTTTGTCAATGTCTATTATAAATTTAGGAGAAATGAGACATGACTTAAAGATCTAATCACCTTCAGTTAAGGCATCCTCAACACTCTTTACCACGGATTTTAAAATTGCCCTATCAACCTCAATTTTTTTCAAAAAGGTTTGGAGCCTCATCTCATTAAATTTTTTCAAGACTTTTATATTTGCTACCTTCTCCAACAATACAATATGAGAATCAACTTCTTGTAACATATATTTCTAATCTTAATGGAGAATGAATCACTAGAATCCTGCTTGAAAGAAGGCAAAATTTTCTCCAAAACTATAGTTGCTAGAGATATAACCTCTTTTTCTTCAGATGCGGACTTAAGTAAGTCCTCACTAGCTTTAATTTGAGCAAGAGTGGCCAATTTCAGTGCTTGTATGGGAGATAGTGTGCTCAAGTCAATTGGTCCATGGGAAAAGTTATCTTCTTCAACAACAATATGCTTCCCTTTATCAGGTATAGTGGCTCTTTCCATGGTCATCGGTACCTTTGCAACCTTTTCTTCTCCTTTATCTTTCTCAGGACCAAGACTAGCATTTGTATCACCCTTTACTACATCAACTTCTTCTTTAGATTTCTCATCTACTATCTTCTCATCTATAATTTCCTCAACCTCAATCACCAGAGGGTCTGCTACAACATCACCAGAGTCATAAACTAATAGATTAGCAGCAGTATCATTTGCAACTTCCTACTCTACTGGATCAATCTCCTCAGATGATTGATACCTCTAATCATTGAGAACTTCAGCTGATACTTACAGAATGGAAGCATCTTTTGGTAATTGTTCTTGCAGTAGGGGATCATCCTAGTCCATATTAATTTGATAGTTATTTTCTTTCAAAAATTTCTTTAGAATACCCTCTATAACTACTTCACTAACTCTCTCGAACATTATTTTATTTACTCTATGTTTGCTCTAAAATTTTTCCTTAGCAAGTCCCAAAATTCTGTGTATTTCATCTTTTGTTACATCAGGACATAGCTTTACTAAGGTATATTCTTTTAAACTCTCATCTTCTAAGCTAGTTGTGTGTCTCCAGGCATCCAAAATATCATATAACTCCTTTGGGATCATGGATGACAGCTCAATCAATTCTTTAAGAGTTAATATAATGTACAATTGTTTCCTCAATAGCTCTGCGAACTTTTCATTAGAATGCTCATAATATAAAGAAAGGTTTGTCAAGTTTCCTTATTTTACTATTATATCTATAATCTTTTGTAACAAAGGCACAATAGTGTAGCGATATTCAAGCTTACCTGACTTGAGAGCTTCATCTATTTCTGATTTATGCTTCTTTCTTGGTCTGGCTTTATCGGATGGCTCACCTTGAGTTTTAGGATTCTTTGCAGGTTGAGCTTCACCAAAGGGAGGATTTATCACCACTCTAGCATAAGTGGTTGTCTTCTTTTATTCTCTAACCTCTTTGTCTAACTTAATTTCCTCTTCTGCAACAGCATACTTTCTCATCGGCTTCTCCTTCTTCCTCTTCTTTGTCCCACCAGTTGATGTTGACTGTGGTGGATGGACTGCCTTCTGCACACCAGAGGGAGGTGCTAACTTGCTTGGGAGGAGTCGTAACCAGCTTAGCCTATTGCTTCACCATGTCTTCCTCCTTCAATATATTTTTTCTCTCGCGCCCTCTGCACAACTTATCTTGTTATGCCCATCTGCTCTACAGGTTGTTCAACCTCCTTTTTGACCTTCCTCTTCCTTCTGGATTTAGTGAATTGCTTGTGTAGGCTTAAGTATTTTTCTTTGAAAGTCCCAAATCTTTCCTCCTTCTCATCCACCTGCTTACTGAGGAGGTGTTGTGCATAAGTGTCAAGAGTGATTTCATCCACCTCATAGCCCATCAGCAAGATCCAAAAAATCCTAGGCTCAACTACTTCCATGTGGCATTAGTCCTTGTCCACCATGAAGCATATTGTGTTTTCATATTTTCCAACTATAGCCTTTGGAATTCTTTCTCTTCCCTGCATCAGCTCCTAAAAGGTTTTGAAGCCATAAGGTAGATTTTTGTGCAACTGCATCACCAACACTCTGCAAACCTTCTTTGATTTGTGCAGCCAAGAGTTTGTTATAGGCCCATTTAAGAAATACAATGCCAGACAAATTATCAAAGAACCATATTTAAATATATTCTTCTTGTCTTGATTGATCTTCTTAATATTGCTCACTAATTCATTTAGAATCATTGTGCATAGATCATACTTCTTGTTTTCTTTAAGCATCTGATAAGCTGCATAAATAGTAGTATCAGATACAGAATTTTGTCTGCTTGACTAATCAACTTTATAATCAATAACCATAGAGGCAAATTTTACATCAAATTCCATAATATCACTTATGGTCATTGACCTGCTATCTTGCTTTGAACCAGTTACCTCCATTACATTAGTGTTCTTCACATTCAGGAGGGTGAGGACTTCCCTGGTAGAATTTAGACAAGTCACTGCTTGAATTGCCTTCTTTGTGATCTTATAGGGTTTGTCTAGCCATAGGAATTCATCATGGATTTGGCTTAGAATGTGCCTTACCCTTTTAGGATCATCAAATACTAGGAAATGAACGAACTGAATGAAACCCTTTTCCTCCAAATTCTTAAAATCTAATTTCAGGTTACCAAATCCATCAATCATGCAGTGGTAACTTTAAGAAACCCCCCCTCAAAAAATTGTATAAAACCTTGGCGAATAATTAATTTTTTGTAAAACTAATAATAATGTTTATTGGCGAATATTTCCTTTTTATAAAAAAAAAATTAATTTTATTGGCAATTTTGTTTATATCAATTTTTTTTGGTCGAAAATATTGGCAAATCTTGGAAACTAATTATTGTATGCATTAATTACTATTGCATTTCCTTTTATTTAAAAATAATCTTTCAAAAAAAAATAAAGGCATGAAGGTTGAAATCATTAATGAGTTTAAGGGTTAGACTATACTTTATTTGGTTTCTACCATTAACTTCAAATAATATAATAGCCCTCTTTTTATTTTGTGAGATAAAATTTACAAATAATTTGTAATACTTATGGGGCCAAAAATTGCTTTTAGACCATTGGTTTTCATTGAAGTCACCAATTCAAAAGTAATTTCAAACTCCACGAGCATTACAACTTGTAGGTACATTTTACCTCATGGAATACAATGAAGGTCATTAGATTATATATTAAATCAATGGTGGAAACAAAAGATTGTTGATATAACCCTAAAGTAAATAATAATTATGATATATTATTGGTGAATTAATTTGGATTTCTATAATAATTAATAAAATGTTGGTGAATCTGATCCAATCATGTATCAAATATTGTGGCAAATCTTGAAGTTAAAAACATTAATAAAAATAAATTCTCTGGCGATTTAAATAACATTAAAATAAAAAATTGTAAAAATGTGGCAATTTGGGTCACCTTAAAAGTTGAAATTATTAGCCAAATTTGATTCCCAAATTTCAAAAAATATCTAGTTGGTGAATATTAGCCACTAAAGTTTTCACTGCAACCATGTGCTGAGCGTATAGGGTTATCATATCTGAATAACCCAATTCTTAAATGTTACAATCTATGTAATCCCTAATATCTTCATTATGTAAGACTTCATACGGTACAAAGGAAAATGCACCATTCAGATCATGTTCTACAGACTTAAACATATGTTTCTTGAAAGTGGGCCTAGCTCTTTTAGTAATCTCAACAACAAGTGGAGTTGTGATGCCAGAAGATGATGCCATTTCGAATTTAGGGTATGAACTAATCTCTTCAAAAATGGATAAATACCTTTTCAATCACAATCAGATGCAAGTCTCTATCATATTACCACAAGCTCAAATTTCTCTTCAGAATCTCTTTCACTCTGTTGCTTTGCTCTTCTCTCCCATTTGCATTGTGAATAATGAAGTATTGAAAATCTTTTTTATCTGCCCAAAACCTAATTTTTAGTTGTAATAAATGCAAAACACTAAAGTTTTCCGGATACATTATTTTTCATGAATTCATTCACCGGATTATCAGACCGACATGAAATATTTTGGTTATCAACTATATAACTGATCTCCATCATCTGCTACCATCCTTGACTAGTTACAGATCTCTGCAAGGGAATTCTAAAGATTTGCATGGTAATCTTCCCCCTAAGACCAAAACGCCCTAGTTACTGGATGAGGTTCCATCATTGGTTTCAGGTGTGGAGTTGTTTTGCACATTTGAATATTCTTTTTTCACCCCCATCTTATTATGTGGATCTATGATCTCTTCCACTATAGCCTTTCCTTTTTCATCTGATTTGTTATTGTTTACCGAAGCATTCTTGCTTCTGCAATATCTTGCAATATGACCAGGTTTGTTGCATGAATGACAAACAACATTCTTTTGCATAGGCATGAAGTTCATCTGATTTGGTCTCATTTTGCATTGGTTAGATATATGTCCAAACATCCCACAAGAATAGCATCTCTTGTTCTGAAAATTATTTATTACAGTTCTACACATGTTTGACTTATGACCAAAATTGTTGCATATAAGTCTTGCTTGTAAAGGGTTTCGGGGCCCCTTCAAAACTTGCTTTTTCATTAATCAAAAACATTGACCAATAAAGGTAGGACCAAATCTATTCATCATGTTGTTCATCATCCCATTATTCATCTTACTTCTGCATTGACTTGCCATATGACCGAATTTACCACAAAAAAAGCATTTTCCATTGAATTTATAGGCATTAGGCTATCTTACTGGAAGCTTTGTGTTCTTCTTATAATTACTTTGACCAGAACTAGAGGATTCTCCTTTCTCAAATCCAATTCTTTGTGTATCTTTCCCATGTCTCTGACTTTCCAGCATCTCATCCAACCAGGCTGAACTAGCTTTGAATTTTTCTTTGTACTCATTAGTAGTAGTAAGCTCATCTCTTAGAACTATGATCTGCCTTTCAAGTCCTTGTCCATCATTCTTTGTTTTCACCAATTCAAGCTTCAGCTAATCATTCTGATATGTCAATCTGCAACATTTATTAGATCTATCCTTCAGTGACTGAGTTAGGGTTTCTTCATTCTTCTTCCGATCTTCAATCTCCTTTGTCAGCTTCATTACAATAGATTGCATCTCATTCTTCAGAACTGCATTCTCTCTAGCCAACTTCTTACATTCATTTATCTTGTTTGTAGGGCTTGATTATCAACACTTTGATCTTCTTTCTCCCTCAGCTTATCCATCAGCTCATTTCTCTTTTCTCTTAAAGTATTCAATTGATCTTTCAATATCTCAATGAAGTCTTCAGCTACATTCAGATTTCTTTTCAAGCTACTATTTTCCTTCATTGTTGCATCAAGATATTCAAGTGCCACAATAAGTTGTTTCTACAAATTGGAGTCCATTGATTCAATCTTTTAGATCTTCCTCAAGTTGTTAGCCTTCTTTGGAGGAACTAGGCTCTGATACCAATTGTTGGAATCAATGAGCACTAAAAGGGGGGTGAATCAGTTTTTTATAATTAACTAGATTATTAAACTGATTCTTAAACCAGTGGTTATATAAGAGAGAAATTATAACACAAAAACTCAAAGAAAATAATCATACAACCATAACACCGTAATTTTTATGTGTAAACCTAGAAAGGGGAAAACCATGATGAGATTTGAACCCACAATATTATTATACTATGGCCAATAGTAGAACAAAATTACAAAAGGGGAATGCACTTGCATTCAGGAACAATGCATAGAGCTCACTGCTCAATTATAAAATAGAGTTACAACCCCAGAGGACTCACTATCCTACAAATAAGATATAAAAGGGTGAACCCACAATAGTGGGTTACACATTTTTGCCAACTTTGATACTTCAATTTTCATTTTCAGAAAAAACCTCACATTCGGACACTTATTATTGCTAAACAATAAGGCATTTGTAGATGATGTGAACTAGTGATTTGTGAAATTTTGTGTGTAGATTCTATAAAAAAAAAATTGATTTTTTTTTTAATCAATTTATTTTCATTTTTCTATCTCCCTCGAAAACTATTTTTTTACAAAAAAACAACATTTTTAAAGAGTGATATACTCATTTGATATGGCATAATTTTTTTTCTAAAATAGATATGAATGCGATTCTTTCACATTTAGTTTTTTTGACATCCATATCTAATGTTTCCAATTGGTTTCATAATATTATCTTCAATATTTCATATTTTATTTAGTTTTGAAGTCGAGTTAGCTATAATTTTGACATATGTTGATTTGGTTGATCATAACTTGTTGTGTATGTATCCAAATTCAAATTTTTTTTTTGTTGGAAAGAGGACTTCAATACCTAGTGCACAGATATCTTTCAGAATTTTTTTCACTTGTTTACTAATTTTTCATAACTGTTGAACTCAGAAGTTGATTCTCGCTATGAAACCTATGTTTAGTTAATCTAAAAAAAAATTATATAATAAAATCTATATATTAAAATAATAGTCATTACAAAGATTGCTTCAAGTAATACTATCATGCATTTGGGTTTGTCAAAATTCATCCATTTGAGCCCCCAATTTGAGCTTCGAAGGGCAAAAATCTGCAAAAACCATGAGAGGATTGGGGGGAGTCCAAAACCAAGCACGTTCGATAGAACATATGTTCAATCGAACCCCCCTTCTATTGAACCCCCTAATGCAAATTTTGTGTTTTATGCATTTTTGGGTTCGATCAGAAGTTGGTTTCGATCGGATGTGTTTTTTACATTCGATCGAAAGGGGGTTTCAATAGAACATGGCTAAAATCAAGTTTTGGACAAAAGAGTCAATGTTTTTCATCTGAAAAAGTGTAAACCACTATTGTGGGTTTACCCAAAAGTAATTACAAAGTTTGAACTGGAATACAACATCTACAAATGCTAGAAATCAAGTCTGGTTATGCTCAAAATAATCCGCTACCACTGATCTGAAAAACTGTTATGTTCTATTTTACTGCCAAATACCGGATCAACAAAAATTAAGATGTGCAAGTGAAACTACACTCAGTCGCACCCAAAATAATTTTTAACACATATATCACACCAAAATGATCACCCAAGTCCATCTTAGATACACACATCACCGAAATAGATTTCCAACAAGTGGGCTTCACAAAACTGCAAAATATGAAACGTGTAGTCCCATGTCGGCTCAATCTACCACAAATCTATATACCAAATCTAAAACATATGATCTCAAGATTCACACACAATGGCACAAACTCCTGAAACATAACACCAATCATCGAAATCATCCCTACAATTCAGCAACACATGTTACCCAACTTGTCCACACAATAGCTCTGCTCTTCCAAAATAATCAGATACAAGACCAATGATCATGCACTAGAATTGACACTAAAGGCTAGAATTAAAAGTGATCTACCTTAAATAACTAATCGACTATCCCAATCATTACAACCAAAACTGCATCACCAGAAATGAGTTGTGCTCACTGAATCTGTACACTGTGGTTACACTCTTTCAGACTTATGCCTAAAGTCAATATAATTTCTGGTAGCTCAAATCTATAGGTACCAGATAGGATTACTAGGTTGAGTTTCCATAAATGACAACCCCTAAGTAATCTCCATGCATCTAACATCACCAAAACAATGTCTCTTGCCAACTAGTTTCCCTCATTTGGTTGAGTCGTTGTAGATGATTCCTCCTTCCTTGGGTGATGATGTGGTTCCTCACTATTCTTCTTCTATGCCTCCAGATGAAAATTCAATTTCATGGTATCTTGAGCCATGATGTAGATTTTCTTATGGGTTTTTTTTTTTTTTTTCTTGTAATATTGTCATTTGACCACTATGGGGGGCGGGGGGTAGTTTGTCAAACTTCTTGGTTTAGTGTTGGGTTGGGTTTGGGTCTCCTCTCATGTATAGGGTGATATCAAACTGGCCTTCCTATATGGGATTTTGATCAATAGCTATAACCGGAGGTTTTCTTTGCTTGGTTCTTTCCTGGTGGTATGCTCATTCGAACCAGGCTTTCTTGTAAACTCTTTTATATTAATAAAATTGTTCAGTGGCTTTGCCACTTTTATCCAAAAAAAAAAATTACATTCAATTCTCAATTTCATAATATTTATATGATTTAATTAATTAAAATAAATTAAGATTATAAACCAAATTAAACCTTAAACCTAAATCAAATTGAACTCTACCCCTAACACTAAACAAAATAAACCTTAACCATAAACTAAATTGAACCCTATGAATAAATTAAAAGGTGATTAATAAGAATAAAAATATTTATATACTTTCAATTACATGATGTTTCTAAAATTTAAGTTCTTAAATAATTAAGAATATGTCAAAAGTATTAATTCGTATTTATAAATATCAATATAGTAACAAAAAATTTATTTTTAAATGTCTATTACTTTCCTTTACATTTAATTATTAATTCCATGATTTTTTTATAATTTGGTTATAAAAAATAAATTAAGACTACATTTAAATTATTTTTCCATATAAATAAATATGAATATAGTAAGAAAATTATCATTTTGAATTTTTTATTTCTTCCTATTATATATAATCTTTTATGAGTTCTCATAAAGTGAACCAATATGATTATCAAAGAAAGTGGGAAAACATATTTATATATTTCCACGAACAATAAAAATAATTCAATACTAAGGCTTGACATGTGATGAAGAATGGTGAAATTTCTTAATCTTCACATATACATAATATAGTCTATCATTAAAAAAAATAGATCATGAAAATTCTAGAAATACTAATTCATAAACTAACATATAATTATTATAAAATTCTTTCAAATTTAATTAGGTGATAATTTTTTAATTAATGTTTCAAAACATGCTATAATGTATAAAAAAGAAAGAAAAATAGACCAAGAAACCCCTTGAAATATTACCTAAACCTAATTTAACCCAAATCCAAAAATAAATTGATACTTAACTCTAACACTAAACCAAATTCAACCCTAACCATAAAACAAATTTAATTGTAACCTTAACCCTATTCTTAATTCAATATTAAACCTAATTAAACTTTAACCCTAACCATGAACCAAAATTTACCATAAACCTATCTCTAAACCAAATTGAACCCTAAACTTAACTAAACAATAAATCAAATTTAACCCCAACTATAACCCTAATCAGATCAAATTGAACCCTAACACAAAACCACTTTGAACCTTAATCTTCTACCAAATTGAACCCTAGAAAAAAACAAAATGGAACCCTAAGATAAATGTAATTATAAATCATATTCAAACTTAACCTATATAAAATTGAGCCCAAACCCTAAATCAAATTAAACCCAAATCCTTAGGTCATGGAGAATCGTATTGAAGATATAGAAATAATCAACCTTGAAAACCAAATTAAACATTAAATCAAATTGAATCCTAACCTTAACCCTAAAACAAATTACACATTAAACTAGATTGAACCCTAACCTTAACACTCAACCAGATTGAACCTTAACCCTAAAGTTTGAATTGAGCCAATACAAACCCTATTTTAATGATTTTTTAATTTAATGATAACCCTAATTAGTGTCTTATCGAGTGATCTCATTTCTAATTAACATGTCGTCTTCACATATTTTTAAACTAATAAGATCTAATCCATCATAGTATAAAATCAAATTAAACCTTAACCCTAGTGACAAAAAAGTTTGAACCCTAATACTAAACCAAATTGATCCTAACTCTAAACCCAAACCTAAATTGCACTCTTACACTTATTAAACCTTAGCACAAATTAAACACTAACCTTGAGCCTAATTGAACATTAAATTGAAGTATAATGGTAAATCTTAAAGCCATCATCATCAGACTTATCTACTTTAAGGTTTAGAGTATTTGACTTTCCGAAATCTACTTCCATGTTGGATGATTTTTTATAGTTATTGTTAGATTCAATTATGTAAGATTAAATAAAAATACAATCATGTTATAAATCAAATGATAGAATATTTAGTTTTGTATTTTATATGATTGAATTATGGATTAAGATTGATTAATTATTTATTTGAAAGCATTATTTTATTAGATTCTATTGCTAAGTTGTAGGTTTTAAATACATTCAATTTCTTGCATGTATATTTATCTTGTAAATAATGCTTCAATGTCTCATGAATTGATCAATGCAATATGGTCCTTATATTTGTTTTAATTGTTTTACATAGTAAATCTTGTCATTCGTATATGTTTATAAATGCTAAAGATTTTTTAAATTTGATATCTCTTGGAGCCCGCCTGGGTAACAGAGTTGGCTTGGGTCATGGGTTTGCTCCCCATTAGTCTCGAGTTCAACTCTGCTATGGTTTGTAATTTTTTTTTTGAGTGGGTGACACTATGTTGTGTGTTACAAGTAGAATCGACAAACATAAATTCAAAGAGGACTAAAAAGGTTGTTCCACCTAATGACAAATTTGGAACAATTTATATAAAATATTTTAGAAAGAATGTACATTTAATTAATAATTAGATCAAGACATACTTTAGTATGGGACCAAGCACTAGAACTCACATCATTCCAATAGTTTATTTTTTATAAACAACAAGATGTATTGATTGAATTAAAATACTTTTAATCCAAAAAAATATTCTTCTAAAAACACAATTTTATCTTTTCTATCTAGAAATTTTTGAAAACCTTGCACATTGTATTAGAGAATATGAATATATTCCCCCAAACTCAATCTTCACTATCATTCTTAATTAGCCTATCCCAAGAGAAGTTTGGTCACTGGCAAGTTTTTCCAAAGTATAAAGATTTTATTCTAGCTCAAATTGCCACACCTTAACGGTGCATGACAAAAAAGGATTTGGTTGGTTACAAGTTTTGGGCACAATTTCAGCATAATAAACCTGTAAACTAACCTAGAGAACTTTGGATATGCAAATGGGGGATTCATGAAAAGCTTCAAGCTTGTGCTGCATTGGTTGAGAATACAAAAATAATTGTGGCCTTGCTAATTGAGATAATTACTAGCTAGGGCATTGAATTTAATATGTGTCATGTTTTTCTGGCTCTATGATCTATTATTTGACATTTTTTTAGGGTTTTTTTTAACATGAATATTCTAATTGGCAAAAGGTTTGTCACCTCTATTTTGTGGTTAAAATTATTATGACTACATGGATTGAATTTGTTAATTTGAAATTGAAAGATTTAATTGTCTGTGTTATACATGGTTATAGAATGTGTGGCACACCTTAGCTAGAGTGTAATTAGAACCTTTCCCACAACGATGCTAGCCAAAAGTCAATTTCTTTTGTGGATGATATTGAAATTTTCCATCAAAACTTGATAGAGATTTATCACATGTGCCCAAATAAAAAGTCCTCTATGAAAGGGTGTTTATGTTTAAAATTAAATAAGGTTTATTTTAAAGGAAAAGGTGGGAGGAAGATATATTTCCCACATGAACACGAGAATTTGAGTAGTCCCAACTATTTTCTTTAATGATTGTGTTTCTATCTTTGTATTCTGAGTTGAAGAAACCCCCTACAATTCTATGGGGGCTTATTAATTCACTGATTAATTAATTGATTAATCAAGGGTGTCTCTAATTGTCATTCCAGATAATTGATCTTACAAAGTGATCGAGATGTCCAACTATCATTCACCCAAGGGGAGGAGACTAAAGGGGGAGGATGAGAAGAAGTTCTCTGGCTCAATCCAATTTTTTCCACAATTTTTAAATCAAAATAAATAGGAAATAGTTGAAAATTCAGAACTTATACTTGCATGTATGGTTTTTCCTTTCATTAAATAACTTACACTCTAATCATGTTATTGTGCATTATTTTTCAATTTTACATTACTTACACTATATGGATAAATTAACCATTAATAATTTCAAACAATGTTTTAAAATTCAAATTATTGAAATTATTGAAATGCATGACCATTGATTTCTGATTTCTATCTACATTGTGTGTTACATTTTTGACATTTCTTCAAATTCATTATAATAAAACTCTTTATTTTTTTTTATTTTTTATTTTTTGTCAAGGTGGCAATGCCACTTGATATATTTTATTAATAATATATAATTTTTACAATATCTTTAAAAACTGGTTCAAACTGAGCTCCTAGATAAAAGAACCAGCAAGAAAAACTTTGGTCATTGCTCATCAACATGACTATAGAAGAGAAGTAGTGAACAATCATCTAGCCGGAGCTAGTTACAAAATAGAGATCAGCAAAGGAGCATGCAGGCTCATTTACAAATAGGACCATGTAAGCTCATTTTACAGAATAGGAGCATGCAAGCTTATTTACAAAATAAGTTCTTGGGATATCTTTAAGGCCCTGCAACAAAGAACTCCTACAACCAAAATTGACATGCCCCTGCACCAAAAAACAACTGCAACCAAAATATATATATACTACAGAATGCAGAGAATTTACAAGAAATGCAAGGTTCCAAAACATGAGTCACACCAACGACATGAGATCTACGGTCCGCCATTATAGACAAATGCCAAAGGAGAAGAGGTGAATGCGGAAATGCTAGAGAGAAATGAAGCCCAAAATTTTTATGTCGTAAATGAAAAGAAAGAGGAGATATATCATAAAAAATCTGACAAACCAAAAGAAGCAACGTATAGAGATAATCATGAAAACAATGCTACACCAAACTTTAAATGGCATATGAAGGACAGATTCCCAATGTGAAAATAAATATCTCTAGATTTTGGACCAGAAGAGAGTACCAAACACACGAACAACATCAATAACAACCAACTCATCATTAATGAATGCCAAGTGATGATCAAGTAAAGCAAAGTACCTCAAATCAAAACCAAATGGAATTATGAAAAGAAATACCTCACCAAGAGAAGATAATATCAACTTGTATAAATGAGCAATCATATAATAAGAAAGATTAAATACTCAACTCTCTACAGGCTATACTTAATAGGTTTGGGAAGCTCATCAAATCACCCCCTAATCGAGAGGAATCAATAACAGTTTTGTCACAACCCATATTAGCGAGGCAATAATCTAATGCATTAACTTCACGATAAACATGTGAGATGATGAGGTGCTCAAACGTATCGAGAAGAGTCCATATTTGTTCAAGAATATACCGAAAATGCCAATTATCAGCTTGTCTTACCTTGCAAGCATTAATGACAATAGTTGAATCACCTTCAATATGAAGGTATTTGAAATTCAAATCCTTAGCCATAACAAGACCTTCTAAAAGAGCACAAGCCTCGGCCATATTATTTGTGCTGGGAGAAATTGACATAGCTTTTAATGCTAATAAAGAACCCAAATAATCACGAAAAACTATCCCTATTCTTGAATCACCAGGATTTCCATGGGAGGATCCATCAAAATTCAATTTACAAAAAGGGGCATTAGGAGGATGCCATTTTATGGAATTTCTGTCTATGGGTGTTTTCCGAATCCTTAGAAAGGTGGGTGATATAGGAATAATGATACTTTTCCAAGAAAAGATCATAAAATTGTCCCAAGAAGAGAACTCTTTATTATTATTTATGAATATTATATATTTTCAAATTTGATATCTCTCATCATATTTTACATAAGTTTTTTAAAATATAAATATACTAATATAATATATTAGAAATATAAATATATAATATGTAGCAATATAATATTTAATTATATATATTATTTATTATTTAGTAGTCATTAAGCTATTTATGTGAAGAATCCTCCACCACATTCTCCTCATGTCTTACGCCATGAATTTAAGACAGCAAAAATATTTCCGATTAGCCATCCATGTTTTCATGTTCATTGTTAAAATCTCTTTCTAACTTTTTATTCGTTTTTGACACAGTACAATTGTCACATGAGCATTGTTCTATGGGCAATGTCTATCTAGCCCCTATGATGCACTAGTATGCAGACATGTAGTTTTATATATATATATATATATATATATATATATAACATGTAATGTATGGGTAAAATGTATTATATGTGTAAGATGTGGTAGACGATGCCATGCAATTATATGTATGTGTAACATGTAATGTATGTATAACATGTATTGTATGCATAGGATGCCAATGAATCGTAGGGCTGGGTAGACGTTGCATGTTCTATGTATTGCAAGTTGTACACATTATTCTTATCACATCTCACTTTTAATTTTATGTTCCATCAACGATGACGTCACGAGCTACCCACACAGAAACATCAATCACAATGGTCAACAACAATGGAGGATTCACAGTCCATGGTAGGATCCAATCTAACAAATGCTAATGTGAATTCAAGTTATGAAAACCCTAGGCTATTGGGTGTGGGTAAGTTGATTAAATAAATTTATAGAAAACATATTTGTTTAACGTTTTTGCAATGGATATATATGATTATTTGTTCTATCTTATTTTCTCATAACTTTTTTTTTCAAATTGGTTTCTCTTTGCAACATCTATATAGTAAGTTTATATTGAATGCCATATAAATTTAAAGAAAATGATTTGAATCATTAATGCATATAAAAGGCTCGAATTTTCATAGGTGTTTATATCATGGAAAATAATATTAACAAAGAGAAAACATTCCTTGTTAATTCCTTTCACATGAACCAGGTGTCCGTAAGCAAATTCAACAATGAGTATACTACAAAATTGAGTTTTAAATACTTGCTTGCATTTCTATTTTCCTGTATTCAGAAATTTAGGGTTTGTGTGTTGTCATCATATTATATTGTATAATGAGAAGTGCCATTTTCTAATATAGTAGTTGAGTCACATTCGTTCATATATATGTATATATATACATATATATATATGTATGTATATATACATATACATATATATATATGTATATGTATATGTACATACATATATATATATGTATATATATACATATATATATATATGTATATATATACATACATATATATGTATATATATATGTATGTATATATATGTATATATATGTACATGTATATATATATACATGTACATATACATATATATACATGTATATACATACATATATATACATGTACATATATATATATATATATATGTATATACATACATATATATACATGTATATACATATATATACATGTATATATATATACATTTATATATATATATATATATACATTTATATATATATATATATAAATGTATATACATATATATATACATGTATATGTATATACATATACATATATATGTATATACATATACATATATATGTATATACATATACATATATATGTATATACATATACATATATATGTATATACATATACATATATATGTATATACATAAACATATATATATATATATTATAGAATAGCAATAAATTAGTCAATAGCATCATTATTTTGATTTCTAAAGTGTTCACAATTTTTTATAATTTTGATTGGTTTTTTATTATTTGTAAATTTAATTTACAAAGAAATAAAGTTTAATGTTTGAATATGTTTATAGAACTCATTTGTGAAAAGGTGTGGAATTGTAAGTTTATATTATGTACATAATAAGTGTAGGAAATAATTCTAATAAGATTGTCAATTTGACAGACATGGATATATATTTATTAATGGATGCAATAGAAACATAATTTTATAAGAACAAATTTCCATGTGTATATTAAGTAAGGAAACTTTTCAATAGTTTGAATAGACCTATTTACATAATTTTTACAAACAAAAAAATTAAAATGAAGATATTTGATATAACTTTATTAAGACCTATATATTTCAAACATTTTAATCAATTAAAAAAATGAAATGAGACAAATGATATAATCCAAGAAGAGAAAAATTGTAACCCAAGAAAATACTATATTGAACAACACTGTATTTGCGAATATGAACATATACAGGAAAAGGAAATATATGTTTCCTTTCGGATTAATTTGAGTGAACCAATTGAAAAGTAAGGGAGACACTTCAAACCATCAAGTTGTGCTTCTTGTAGTACTAAACAAATTTTAGTTTTTTATTTACACACCTATTGTTGTTGTTGATAAAGGTGATTCTAAGATGAAAATATTCTTACTAAATTTATGGTTCATTTGTCTAAATATTGAAATTTAGTTAGATCTTTTATAGCTTGAATTCAATTTATATATGCATGTATTTTTAAAATAAAATTTTGTTTCTAACTCTCTTTTTTCTCTCTATTTTCTCTAATTAAACCCTAAATAACCTTCATCGTAACCCTAGTTTCAATTGTACCCCAGTTATAACTTTTATCCTAATTGTAATTATAATGCTTATTCTAACACTAATCCTAATTCTAACCCTAACTCTAAAGTTTATCATAACTCTAATTGTAAACCTATCCCTAATTCTAAATGTAATCCAAATTTTAGTCTATCCCTAACCCTAACCCTAACTATAACCTTAATTATAACACCAATCATAATTTTAATCATAACCTTGATTGTAACCCTAACCCTAATTGTAATTGTAAAGCTCAACATAACTCGAATTTTATTCTAACCCTAATGGTTACCCTAATTCTAATCTCAATCCTAGTAGACTTATTATATCCTACTTGCAACCCATTAGATGTAATTGTTAATCATTATTATTGCAAATTTATATTATTTAAAATTAATTTTATGTCAAATTATTTTTTAATCTTGATTTTTGTAAATTATTATTATTTACATTGTGCGAAATTAATCATAACCTTAAGATTTAAAAAATAATTTTTATTTTTATTATTTTTTATATACAAATTGTGGCATTTCGACCCACTCATAAATTTACAACAATTTCACGATTCAACATAAGTTATTTTAATAATTTATTTTTATTAATATTTAAATTTCATTATTTCTTATTAATCATAATAGAATAATATTTTTTTATTATTATATTTTTAGATTATCATTATTATATTATTAGATTGTAATTTATATAATAATATTATTAATGTTAGTATTATATTATGACAAATTATTTTTTTGATCAAGAAAAAAATAGGTTTTGAGGGAACCTGAAACCCTCAGATTTTACCAAGATCTGAAACCCACAACACTACACTACAAAATGATTCAAGCAATGAAAATTAGTAGCCCAAACATAGCTAAATTGACAAATGCCAGCCAAACACCAGTCTAGCCACAAGCAGAAAGAGCCAACCAAACAATCAAAAGATAGACATTACAAAATAGGCTGGCAACACCAACAAGGCTACAACCTCAAACTATAGCTCATGAAAGCGAAGGATGAGGGTATAACAAGCACCCTCAACCAGTCAGCGGGGATTTTCCCAATTCCCTTAACCTGTGACAAAAACTCCAAGCAGCTAAAAGCTAGACCACGCCTTAACCAAAAAGAGCCACAATCTATATTGGGCCCTTGAAAACTATCAACATCTAGCCAAACAAGATTACACAAGATAAGCATTAAGAACTGAGCAAAAACATGAGGGTTTTGAAAGTCTCCCCTAACCTTCGATTTAGGTTTTGTAATGGCTCCCAAAACCACCAAAATGAAGCCAACAACCTCAAAGCATCTGATAGTTGCACCTCTAATAGAAAAATGCCTATCCACCTCAATAGGGGCTAAAAAGATGGAAACCAACAGCAAAGAGAACAAAGCTTCAAACCACGAACCAAAGTCTAGCAACTAAGAGATGGAACCACAATGCTTTGCTAGACAACTGGGTTTTAAGAATACTCCCAGAACAAAAAGTTGGAAAAGAGGCCTAAACCAGTCCAACTCCAAGAAGATAAGCTTAACGAAGATCTCCACCTCTATAGGAGAAAAGGGATAGAAACTCAGTAGCAAGGAGAGACCAGTAGTCAACCATTTGGCATTGAAAAATAGGGAATCCAAATCCCCCAACAAGTTTCGTCTCACCGAACTCAACCCACAACTCTTCTCCTTAGTAGAAGAATGATCCACCTCAATAGAACAAACTGAAAAAAGTAGAATAAATAAACCTAGAACAAAACCAGAGATCCTCTTGAAAAAGATAATAAAATAGGAGCACCCACATACATCAAGAGGAAACTCCAAAAGGCAACAAAACAGGAACAAACATACCCCACACAGAGAGATCCCCTACAATAATAAAGACCACTCTGAGGGCCAAAAATAGCCTGAAAGGAGTGAGGAGCCCAAAAGACTAAGGATGAGCCAGGTTGTGGAAGCTCCACCCGAATCCTAGACATCTCCTCTACAACCAGATAAAGGTTGGGCAGAAACACCATCAGCACAGAGGCACCACACTTCCCATGCAAACCCTCCTCCAAGAGTTAGAGGATCACCCTTCCAGTAGCCTTCAAAGAGCCAGACCTTGAACACAATGGAAGACCACCGCAACAGAACCACCTGATAGAGAAACCCATCACACTGCTTCCATCTCTGCACCCTTCCTGCAGCAAGACCCTCCACACCACATCCACCTCTGCTAGCAGCATAAACAAGGGCGAAGTCGATGATCATTGGCGCACCCACAACGGACAGAGCGATGTCTTCATTAGCCACAAACACCTCCTGATGTAATGCAACAACCGTAGCAGCTACAAAAAGGAAGTCGATGCAGGGGTCTTCACAACAACACCCAGGCACTATCCAACAACACCATCCGCAACCAACAACCCCTTAGTCACCTCCACAACAGCCCATCCGCAACTAGCTTCTGTCGTCTCCACACCAAACCACAAACCACGACCAGCAAGACAAATGACATAAGAACATGGGCATTGACAAGAGAGCAGAACAAGAAAAGAGGAGTAAACGTCCTCCTCACCATCACCATCGCGTTCCCCTGATTCATCTGTCTCTCCCAAAGAAACCCTAGTTGCACTCCTACAGCCGCTCCTGCTCCTGCTCACCATAAAATAATATCTTTTTATATTATTAGCAATATTAGTATATTATCATTATATCATTACTATAGTATTGTTTTCTTGTAAGAAGAAAATTGAAAGTTGAATCTATGAAAAATTAGGTCAATACAGATCTTATTTTCCAACAAATTTGAATATTTAATATTTGAATCTTATTTTTCGTACATATTTATAAATAATTAAAATCCAAGTTATATACTATTTCCTTTGCCAACAATCACATATCACAATTTGATTGGATGTTAAGGCAATCCACACTCCTAGAAACAATACAAATGAGTTAAACAAAATACTTTCTATATTTTCCTATTGATGAATACATTACACTTCTTAATAGTGAAGGTGTTTTAACATATTAATTGCTAGAATTTCAAGAACCTCATAGAAGCCATACATGGGAGATTCATAGAGAAACATATCACAATCCAAGTAAGTTATATACTATTTCCTTTGCCAACAATCACATATCACAAGCTGATTGGATGTTAAGGCAATCCACACTCCTAGAAACAATACAAATGAGTTAAACAAAATACTTTTTATATTTTCCTATTGATGAATACATTGAGCTTCTTAATAGTGAAGGTGTTTTAACATATTAATTGCTAGAATTTTAAGAACTTCGTAGAAGCCATACATGGGAGATTCATACAGTACAACATTCATTACATCCGTTATAATAATTTATTTTTTCTCTCTCAGTTTTTTAATGATTTTTATTCTTAAAATGAAATGTAATTGGAAAAAAGAGAAAGTTGGAAATCAATCAATCGGCTCTATTTACTTCTCTAATAATGAATGTGGCAAAAACCTCTTCATTACAAACAGTCCATCTATACCTTACTATCGACATAGCCCCTGCACCCCTTTGATGCAAGTACTAGTATATTTAAAATGTAGAATTAACCCTTCTGTTTAGGTTACGCCTAGAGCAACAAATAATTGATAAGATCCATGATATTGTTGAAGTAAATAGTGTTTTACTATTTACTATTTACTTAAGTTTAACTTAAGTAAAATATTTAATAAGGTAGATTGATATTATTGAATCCTATTTGGACTCTACCCTCTAGATAGATATTGTTGAGTTCTACTTGAACTCTACTTCCTATAGATTGAGACACATCTCTTAACCTTGTCCACTCCAGATACAAACACATCACACCACATACTTGAACTCTTCCAAATCTTAGCAGCAATACCTTATCATGTTTTATTCACGGCGGGGCATTCTTGGCAGCTCCTATTTGCATGCTTGGTAACTCCAACCACTATATGTTTCGATTTGTGTATCGGTGTAATTATATATTGTAAAGCAGTGGAATGTCCGTCTATGGGCATTGTTATTTTCGTCATAGCCTGTTCCTCTGCCAAATTTCCAATCAATAACCATAAAATAGTATACTCGCAAACAAAATGACAGAGAAGCATTGTGGGAATTAAAATGATTGAAAGTTGCCCAGGATTTTTATCAATGTGGGAGGAACCCAACGACAAATTTCGCCCTCGACGACATAGAAAACATTTACGATGTTGATTCAGCTGCATCTTTATAAGGCGTATTGAGTTGAAGGAGGTTCAAGGCATCTTAACAACAATTTTCTGTGTTTCAAAACAGAGAGAAGAGGAATGGCTGGAGATTGGGTAGACAGTGGAGACAACGCATGGCAGATGACTGCGGCCACAATAGTAGGGATGCAGTCGGTGCCAGGGCTCGTCATTCTGTACGGCAGTATTGTGAAAAAGAAGTGGGCCGTCAACTCGGCCTTCATGGCTCTCTACGCCTTTGCAGCGGTGTTAGTGGTCTGGGCACTTTTTGCTTTCGACCTCTCCTTTAATTCTGCAGATACGCTTGTTCCACTCTTGTGGGGGAAGCCAAGTTTTAAGTCTCTGGGTCAACATTTCTTGTTCGATGCACCGAATGAAGCTGTTAAATTCCCTAACGCCACCTTCGTCTTCTTCCAGTTCGTCTTCGCCGCAATCACACTCATTCTCATCGCCGGCTCGCTTCTGGGGAGGATGAATTTCCATGCCTGGATGTTGTTCGTACCCTTATGGCTTATTTTTTCATACTCCATTGGCGCCTATTCCTTGTGGACTGGTTTGTTTCACTCTATGTATCCAACAATAGATTTCGCGGGAGGCTATGTTATCCACCTTTCATCGGGAGTAGCAGGATTCACTGCCGCCTACTGGGTGATTACAATTCATAAACATATATGCATAAATTCTTAATTTTGAATATGGTTGTAGATCCTAACAGTATAATTTATGCGTTTCAGGTTGGGCCGAGGTTGACGAAAGATCGAGAAAGATTTCCCCCGAATAATGTGCTGCTAATGCTGGGAGGCGCAGGTATGCTGTGGTTGGGATGGTCGGGATTTAACGGAGGAGCCCCCTATTCTGCCGGTCTAATTGCTTCCTTGGCGGTGCTCAACACACATATCTGCGCCGCCACTAGTCTGCTCATGTGGTTATGCCTCGATATGATGGTCTTTGGAAAGCCTTCCGTCATCGGTGCAGTGCAGGGGATGATCACCGGTCTCGTCTGCATCACTCCTGGAGCAGGTACAGTTTATATCTTAAATATTACATATGAAGAATGAAGAATATAGAATGAAGAAAACTAAAAGTAATATATGTGTACTGTGGTACTGGTATCAGGTGTTGTGCAACCATGGGCAGCAATTCTGATGGGAATGCTTTCAGGCAGTGTTCCGTGGTTGACAATGATGGTTGTTCACAAGCGCTCAGCTCTTCTTCAGAAGGTGGATGACACCATGGGCGTTTTCCACACCCACGCTGTGGCGGGCCTTCTCGGAGGAATTCTTTCTGGCATTTTCGGCCATCCTACCCTCTGTGTCTCTTTCTTCAACTCTGATCTCAACAAAAACCCCAATCCCATTGGATTTATATACAGTTTCAATCGTAAGTACTATCAACATGTAGATGGTTACAAGTATACTCACACTGGTCCCGTACAAATCTTGTACCAAATATTCGCTGCGATGTTTATCATAGTGCTGAATGTGGTGATGACGAGCATTATATGCTTGGTGATTCGGGTGATCGTTCCCCTGCGGATGCCTGACGATGCACTGGAAATCGGAGACGACGCAGCGCATGGGGAAGAGGCTTACGCTTTGTGGGGCGACGGCGAGAAGCTGGAACTCTCAAAACATGGTGGATCCCAATATGAATTCGAAGACATGTCTGGCCTCCCCACCACCAAGAAGACTGCCAAAGCTGAAGCTTGATCCCCAGACTTCTATTTTCTATTGACGGATTGTCTTGCATTCTATTTACTTGTTTCCTAGATATTTTATATTTAGTCGTGTGTACCACAGAACTGAAAATTATGATTCTATAAATTTCCGTATTTTGATTTTTGTTAAGTTATTTTTTATGCAAGGATAAATATAAAAGTGCTATAGCTATGGCTAAAGTTTGGGATATAAATCAATCTTTTTCCACCTATATTTGCATCCATTGTTAGGAAAAGTTTTATGTTCTAGTTTTATCTAAGTCAAATTTTCAATTTTTATAAATGATTTAGATCACTTAAATACGATTATAAAAATGTCTTTGAATTTTTACATTTTGTATTTTGAATTTTAATTTAGGTCAATTATTTTCCTCCCACTTAACTATTATGTGTTGACTTGAAGAATAAAATATTTTATTAGCATATTTGAAAATGTATTTAAGGACTAACCCTAATGCATTTAAATATCTAACAAATCTATGAAATGATCATTTATTTAAAACATCAAGAAGCTTGAAAATAATTATCTAGTTACATCAACAATGCTCCATCAACATTCTAGGGAATGCTACACACTACTTATAACCTTTGAATATTTTTTAAAGCCATAACTTAGCATGCTTACATAATTTGACAAAAGGGAGAATTATTCCTATCACCTGCGAATTTCCAATCATAGGACTAGGCTTTTATGTAGGTTCAAAAATAAAGGTGGACTATTTTCAAAGCTAAAAGTGGTTATTAGTAAAGTTTGTGTAGAAGCATCATATTTGTAATTGTATTAGCATACTTATATTTGTGGAATTGATTCATCTAAAGAAGAAAAAAACAAACTAATTCTATTGCATTCATCTAACATACCTAAATTTTTAATTATGCAAAGTGACATAAAAAAAAATTGAGATGAGCTCTACAAGGGGCGGGAAGGAATCACATGGTGCAAAGGTGAAGGGGCAAGGTCCTCCCATGTTGAATTACCACTCCATTGAGGATGGGTCCAAAATGGTTTTAGCACTTTGTGAGGACTGGTGTGTGGATGGTCACATCCTTTTCCTATAAATTTATGATGGGGTGTTACGCCCAAGTGCTAGTGGGTCCTTTCCTTTGGTCCATCTTGCTTTGGAGCAAAAAGGTGTGGCAAATGGGAATAATGTCAACCCTAGGGAAATAAGCTAAGTGGTTACTTTCCCTCCTAAAATGTGTAATCTATCAACAATTCTCATGGGTTTTGGAAGCACCTTTCAAATAGTGGATAATTTATCCCTACTAATGGGGTCTTTGTTGAGAATTGTGAGAATGGAACATCCTTAAATATTAAGGACCCTTCTCTAGATCAGACTCTTGCTAAAATGGAGAAATCCTTGGTTGGAAAATTCTTGTGTAGACACCCTAATATTGTAGTTGTGAACAAATGGAAACCACTCAATGGAATCTTAAAGGTAGTGTGTACATTTCGACACTCCCTAAAGGGATGTTCTACTTCCCCTTCACTCTATGTGAGGATAGTATTCACATCCTTTCTTCTGGTCCCTAGTTCTTTAGTAAGCAACACACCATTCATTGTAAATGGTGCTCAAGGTTTGATCCTAAGGTTCATCTGGCTGGTGCTATTCCAACTTGGGTCCATCTTGTGGGGCTAACATTGGAGTTCTAGGATGAAGAGATCATTGTTGACATTGCTAACTCCTTTAGCCAACTTCTTTCCCTTGATTTGCTCACTAAGTACAAAGCTAAGTTGGTCTTTTTCTTCTTCTATATATATTATTCTTGGTACGACCTTACCATTATCGATTGTGTTAAAATATCAAAGTTCATGGACCCAATCATTAGAATTTGAGAACTCGACTCCCTTTCATCAACTCTGCTCCTTTGCAGGTCACCTTTGTGATTCTTTTTTGAAAGGAGGTCATCAAAAGTCGGGCCAATTTCTTTGACCCAAAGGGAAGGGCCCTATGGTTTCTTCTTTGTTTCCTATGGATGGTGGTTCTAGTTCCATTTCTTTGGAGTCCACTACTCCCCCTTTACTAGAAGATCTGGTTGAGGAGAAGCAACTTCCTTTGGTTCATCCTAGTACTAATAATTCTTCACTAACTTCACCCCAAATTAAGGAGTCTCTAGAGTCCCTTCACTAATTTCTCTAAAGGGTTTTATTCCTCCTTCCTTTGTTTAATTGCCATTAGTGAAGGTCGATGATTGTGCCCAATATCTTGTGGTTTATTTGGCTTTAGAAAAGGAATTTGGTTTTGACTCTATTCTTGACCTTGTTTCTTTTGAGACTACGAAACATATGAAGGTCGATGATTGTGCCCAATATCTTGTGGTTTATTTGTCTTTTGCAAAGGACTATGGTTTTGACTCTATTCTTGACCTCATTCCTTTTGAAGCTACGAAATACATGAAGGTTGATGATTGTACCCAATATCTTGAGTTTTATTTGGCTTTGGCAAATGACTATAGTTTTGACTCTATTATTGACCTTGTTCCTTTTGAGGCTATGAAATATAAGAAGGATGATGATTGTGCCCAATATCTTGTGGTTTATTTGGCTTTGGCAAAGGATTATGGTTTTGACTCTATTCTTGACCTCATTCCTTTTGAGGCTATGAAATATATGAAGGTAAATGATTGTGCCCAATATCTTGTGGTTTATTTTCCTTTGGCAAAGAACTATGGTTTTGACTCTATTCTTGACCTCATTCCTTTTTAGGTTATGAAAAATATGAAGGTTGATGATTGTGCCCAATATCTTGTGGTTTATTTGGCTTTGGCAAAAAACTATGGTTTTGACTCTATTCTTGAAATCATTCCTTTCGAGGTTACGAAATATATGAAGGTTCATGATTGTACCCAGTATCTTGTGGTTTATTTGGCTTTGGAAAAGAACTATAGTTTTGAATATATTCTTGACCTTGTTCCTTTAGAGGCTACAAAATATATCCAAGTGATCAAACCCTCCTTAGTTGGAACTAAGGATGAGTCTTATATTGTTGAGGCTCCTTTATTGGACTCTTCAATTCCCCTTACATTGAACTCTAGAATAGAGATTAGTGAGAATGTTAAGGTGCAAGCTCCTTCCTCTCCTTCTGCTAGCTCCTTTATAGTCTCATTAAAGAAAGCTCATGTATCTCCTCCACATGTTTCTTCAATAGTTGGGAGCCCCTCCATTAAGAGTGCTAAAAAAACAACACATGTGGGAAAAGGTTCTAATATTGGAAGGGAATATGCTAGGGAAAAATAGTAGATCTGTACAACTAGAGATGTGGCTAATGGAAACCAAAGTAATCTGGACAATCTTTGCTACCATCAATCTAAGAAATGATCATCCTTTCTTATAATATTAGGGGGATAAATGGTTCCCACAAATAGATTTTAATTAAAAATCTGGTGAAAGGATTTAAACATGACATTTTGCTCCCTCAAGAAACAAAGATGAGTGTTGATGCCTTTCAAAAGGTGACTAAATTTATCTGGCCTTTTTCTAAATCATTGGTTCTCAATGCAGATGGTGCTTCAAGGGGATTAGCGATAATGTGGAAACCCCACCATCTAAAGGGTGTTTTAATTATCGAGATTAGAATTAACAAACTTTTTTTTGTGTGTTGAAGCTACTAAATCTGAGTGGATACTCTCTAATATCTAGATGCACCTAATAATTTGGTTTTAAGAAGGGGCTTGTGGTATTCCCTTCTTAACTTGCATGCTTATTTTTAGAGTTCTAATTGGATAGTGATGGGCGACTTCAATACTCCCCTTTACCCCTCTGAGAAAATGGGGGATCGCTAGTTTTTCTGATGGTATGCTAGACCTCCATGAGTTTTTGCCTAAAGGAAAGCTAATTGATATGAAATTGGATGGAATAAATTTTACTTGGTCTAATATGAGATCGGTAGATGGCCACATCCAAATCCATCTTGATCAATTTCTTATCTCTTCTTCATGATATTATTGACCAAGGACATCTTTCCTCCCTTATTCATTTTGGTTTAAATCATTCCCTATTTTTCTCTATTAGATTCAAAAAAGACCAAAGGGGATTTTCCCCATAAAATTTGAATAAATATGGAATCGATACCATAATTTTAAAGATTCTGTAGCTCTTTGGTGGATCTCCAAAGTTCAAGGCCCAACTATGTTCAAGGTTATTCAAAAAATGAAAAATGTCAAAAAAGAATCTTCGTAAATAGAGAAAATCTTGATTTGGTAACGTCTTCCATAGAAGAAGGTTTTAAAAGATTACATGTCAAGGTCGTAATGCTTAGTTCTTCATCATTCATTTACAAACAACTTAGAAAAGTGTTATTTACTTCCTTGCATGATCCAAAATACCATTAATGACTTGGGAATGGATGGAATTGAATAGATGATGGCTTTCAAATATTTATTAATATATTTAAGTCACAATTTGTGTACAAAAATATAGGTTTGCTGATGTCAATGACAAAGTCCCAAGCACAAAAGCCATATGAAGTTGACATAAGATAGTATGGGAAACCTCTACCATGACTAGTGAGCATAGTTCTTTCCCTACAGTAGATCAATAGTGCTAGATGATACACTTACATGGTCTCAATATTATGAGGAGGAAAATGGTTATATAGCTAAAAATTAGAAATGGGTGCCAAATCAGTAGGGTTTCCTTTCCAGCAAAAGGTTAGAGGTATTTCGTACTATGTTTTTCTAAGTTTTATCTCAAAGACAAATATAATAACAAATTTATTTGTATATTCAATATCTTTTGAATGTATCCATGATTGTTGTGTATGTCTCTAAAGATATCAGTAGTCATATTAATTATATTTGATTATTTGAATGTTAGTATTGACTAGTTTATTATCTAGAAGGTAATAAAATCCTCTATAAATCATTTGCAAGGTATCTTTTTAGTTTAACACAAGAAGTTGTAGTATCATAAATTGTACACCTTTATTAGGGTGCTCAATTTCACACTCTCCTAGCACTCATTTTAGTATCTCTCATTCCTCTATGCATTATAGGATCTTTATTAATTTAAGTTAATATTATGGGTCCTCTATTTATTAAATCTCACCAAAATCCCATTTGAGTCCTTAATAATAGGTGTTCCCTTTAATTATTTTAACTCCTCATTTATGACCTATCTAGGCCCTATTTTAACATGTTTGGCCTTTTGTATTTCATCCTGGCATCACAACTCAATTTACATTTAGTCATAGCCTCTCCTCGGTATTCTAGACCTTGGGTTTAAATTTGGGCCCATATTAGAAGGAGGAAGGTGCTCTAGGCACCCCACTCATAGGAGAAAACCAATCAAGGCCCCGCTCCCCAATATTTGACTCAAAGTTAAACCACTTAATGGTCAACTAGATTAAGCAGAAATTCTAGGCCCATGTCAGCTCTTGCTTCAATTTTTGCACCTTGAAATGCTTTATGAGGAATAAAAGACCTCTCTCTCAATTTATTTGGACAGTTTTTTATTCATTAGCATCTCATCATCAAGACTTCAAGAGCATATCCAATTCAAGGAGCAACAAAATATTTCAACACATTTTCAAGACTTGTTTTATTTATGATTCTGTGATGTTTGAATCATGTTATTGCATCAATACATTGTGAACTTATCCTAAGAGAATCACATAATCAATTGGGGGTATAATTGTTTCAATTCAGGCATTTCCTTTCAAGCATTTCAAATAAAAATTCTATTCCATTTTATCAATGTTGTAGGATTGAATCCCAACATGGGGTTTGACTAAGGGAAGCTCCTATATAACCCCCAAAATACATATACAGGTTAAGTTGCAAGTTCTAAGAGGTGCAACAAAAATAAATCATCTCGATACACAGTCACAGGTTTAGATTTTTTATTTCCTCAGGAAAAGTTAGGACTAGGTCACTTGGAGTGTCATAGTCCACCCAGAATTAACTGAAATTTGGCAGAGAGCATGTATGGACCCTCCGGAGCCCAAATTCAGTTCCTACTATCTAGAACTCATCTGGAAGGTTTGAAAACCAAAGACAATAAAGATCATCTCATTTTGGCTCAATTATAGGTGCACCACATGATTTTCCTTTCATTCTTGAAGTTTATTCTTTCTAGATGAATCAATATCATTTATTTAGACTTAGATCTTAATCACCTAATCTATCCAATCATTCAATCAATCACTTATAAGAAACACAAGAATAGAAGCCCTAAGAGTATGATATTGGATTAACTCTCTTAAAAATTACACAGTGTTAGTCAATTATACTTATCTCGTGGTGGCTTCGTATTCTAAATGTAGTCAAACTGAAAGTAGGCCACGTTCCCTAGTTTGCATACCTAAGCTAGTGAACCTTATTTTCCTTCGTTACAGAAATATATTGGTATATTAGCAGATAACTAGTTATTTTCATTTATCTATGTCCTATAAGTTTGTTTATCTACTTATTTGAATGCATAGAGATGAATTTCATGTGGAGTCAAAAGGTGTATATGTAATGCCCCGCCAAGAACCCCAAAGGAAAACCCACATCAAGGGTGAAACAAATTTTTTTTAAAGTATAAACGTAATAGGTGCATAAAATATAACATGCACGATAACACAAGTGGAAGACTTACACCAGAATTTCTTAAGGGTTAACAACGAAGAATTAAAACAAAAAGATAAATTCCACAATTAAGGTTAATCCAATAATCCATCATTATGATGAATAAATGATAAACAGTTAGTACCAAACCAGTACTAAGAGGGGGGCGTGAATCAGTACAAACAAAAACACTTTCCCTAAACTAGTTTGACTGCAAACACTACAATTGACTGGCAAGCAATAACACCGGTCTAAATCAGATTACTACCGATAAAACATAGTGAGAATGTGAAAGGTATAAACCGGTAACTATTAGCTTTTCACACAATCTAATACCTCATTTCCACTTCACCCTTATGCATAAACAAGTAATATATCATTAGAAATATAATGACTGCTAGTTCAACATGTTTTACTACTTTGACATAAAACACTAAACCATCCCATGAAAGGCAACACACATGACACACTAATTTTTCACATGGAAACGTAACTGGGAAAAACCACGGTGGGGATGAACACCCACAAGCTATTCTTGAACTCTTTTGAAGTCCACTCTGTTAGGAGCCTAGTCCGGTTAGAGACTTTTACAATAGGTTCTTCTAGGAACCAATCCTACTAGGGATCACCCGGTTAAGGGAAGCCTAAATACTCGTTTAAAGGTTAGAACCCTATTAAAGGTTACCTCGCAAGAGCATTTTAAGAACTCATTGAATTGAGTCACCCAATTAAAGGATTTACACAAAAGCCTGTTAAAGTTACCCGGTTAAGGGATTTTCCAACTACTGAAATGGTTAGAAGTCAACAGGTAATACACTGATCTGATAATAGCACTCAATGCCAAGGCAGATCCACTTTAGCTCATTTTCTTCTGCAATCACACTCTACAGGTATCAACACACTTCTCTGGTCTAGCAAGAATCAAGTATCAATTCACTTGGATACACACATAACATTTGCCAACACCCTCAAAATGAAAAACATCATCGACCTTATAGGAAACAGATAGGTCGGTAGCATAAACCCTAAACCCTAAACATTTAGGTTTTACATTTCAATCAGTTCAATCCTGATAGTTAATCATACTGCATTGAATCCAACAGTCTTGAACAAATCTCAAGACATTCTCCAACATTCATTCTTTGTCGCTTCAAGAAGTTGATAACCCATCACGCGTTCTCCACCATTTACAGAGACTTCGTGCATTCTCGAGGTAGATAAGATCAATCTCCATGCAAGATCCTCAAGGAAATCCTTCACATGCACAAGGCTGACGTGGCAACACTATCTAATCTTCATTATAATGCTAACTCATCACAAGATGTCATCGGTTGAGTCACACAGGCTTGGAATGCATCAACTAAAAACCCTGAAGTTGAGACTACCAACCGATAGTCATGCCAAATGAAACCCTGATACAAAACTTCCATATATCGGTTCTCATACTAACATACTGGTTCACTTTGAACAAACATACCACTTCACTTTTTCACATATATTGGTTTACATTATCATACCGGTTCTCACATATACCGATTCACAATATCATACCAGTTCTCTTGCCAGTTTGCTTACTACAACATACCGGTTCATACTTCAACATATTGACATCAATGACAACATACAATATCATCATGTCACCATGCTCTGCACATATGCCAACAATCTCCCCCTTTGGCATTGATGGCAATTTACAAAGATATCTTTCTGCTTCTGCTTCACATCTTCTCCCCAAATACTGCAGATATCTTCTTTGCTTCACATCTTCTCCCCATTTGACAACAATGCCAAAGTGGAGGCACAAAAAGCTATGTTCCACTATGTTGCTTCTCCTAAGGAGTAGCATCCTTCATCACACCAATCTTGAGAAAGATTTAACAATTGCAATACCTGACTAATGTGGAGCACACACCTTTAGTTCACGTCTTGAAGGGGAAGCAGCCCTAATTCACTGCTTAAATAGGTAAATGTAGCCTTTGGTAGAGGCTTGGTGAATATGTCTGCTAACTGCTCCTTATTGGAAACATGTTCCAATACAACCTCTTTGTTCTAGAACCTTCTCCCTCAAGAAATGATACTTGAGCTCGAAGTGCTTGGTTCTAGCATGTAAAACCGGATTCTTGGAGATGTTAATTACACTTGTGTTCTCACAAAATATACTTACCAATTCAGATACAGGAACTTTGAAGCCATTTAATACATGCTTCATCCAAATTGTCTAGGTGCAGTTCATAAATGCTGCAACATACTCTGCTTTTGTTTTAGACTGAGAGATACAGCTCTGCTTCTTACTCATCCATGAGACTAGTCTACCACCAAGAAAGAATGCACCACTGGTTGTTCTCTTCCAGTCGTCCACATTACTAGCCCAATCAACATCTGTAAACACTTTCAAGTTGAAATCATTACTCTATGGATACCATAATCCATAGTCAATAGTTCCCTTCAGATATCTAAGAATCCGCTTGACTACTACTAGGTGGGATTCTCTTGGGCTTTTCTGGAACTATGCACACTGCATGTACAATGTCTGGTCTGCTATGTAATACATAGTGTAATTTACCAATCATTGATTGGTATTCCTTCTCATTTACCAACACTGAGTCATCCTCTTTTGATAATTTACAACCAGTCACCATCGGTGTAATCAGTTTGTTGTCTTCCATGCCAAAGGTCTTCAACAACTCTTTGACATACTTGGACTGAGTGATAAAGATTCCATCTTTCATTTGTTGAATCTATAGTCCAATGAAGAACTTAATCTCCCCTATAAGTGACATCTCAAATTCCTTTTTCATCTCATCTGCAAAATCATGACTCATCTTGTCATCTCCACCAAAAATTATGTCATCAACAAATACCTCATAGATTAGAATCTAATCTCCTTCTGACATCAAATAGATATTGCTATCTTCACTTATTCTCTCAAATCCAATCTTCACAAGATGGGAGCGTAGGTGTTCATACCATGCTCTAGGTTCCTACTTCAATCCATATAGGGCTTTATGTAGCCTACACACCATGTCACTAACTTCTGATAAGACAAACCCACCTGGTTGCTCTATATACACCTCCTCTTCTAGTATTCCATTCGGGAATGCAGATTTTACATCCATTTGCTATACTTTCAATCCCTTGAAAGCTGCATATGCAAGAAGCATACGAACTCCCTCCAATCTGGCTACTAGAGCAAAGGTTTCTCCATAGTCTTCTCCTTCTTATTGAGCATATCCTTTACACACCAGTCTGGCTTTGTTTCTTACCACTGCGCCATCTTCATTCAACTTATTTCTAAAAACCCATTTGGTGCCTATGATATTTTTATGCTCAGGTCTGGGTACCAAAGACCATGTACCATTCTTTTCTATCTGGTCAAGTTCCTCTTCCATTTCCTTGATCCAGTCTTCATCTTTATGTGCCTCCTTAAATGTTTTAGGCTCAAATTCATAGATCATGCAAGAATTTTCTCTGACCTTTCTTATAGTAAGAATTCCTGCATCCTTGTCTCCTATGATCTGCTTTGGATCATGATTCAGCTTTACATACCTAGGAATGATCTTAGTTGTTTCCTCTTGCTTTTCTTCTTCATCCTCATCTTCATCAGTATCGGCATCTACCGATGTAGGAGCACTATTACTGGTGCTAGGCTATTTTGCAACCAGTTCCCAGAAGGTTACTACCGGTTCATCTACCACTTGCTCGCTATCGGTTTCCTCAGGTTTCTCAGAGGTTTCATCAACTCTAAAATTGATGCTTTCAACAATTCTCTGAGTCCTATTATTGAAACATTTGAGAGCTTTTCTCTTTGTGGAATACCCTAGGAATATTCTCTTATCACATTTTGCATCAAACTTGCTTTGATGTTCACTCCTCTTGATATAACATTTTCTACCAAACACTCTAAATTAGCTTACCATTGGTGTCTTACCAGTCCAATACTCATAAGGAGTTTTATCCTTACCTTTCTTGATGAGTACCCGGTTCATTGTGTAGACTATAGTGCTCACTACTTCTCTCCAAAAAGTGTGAGCAACCTTCCCTTGGATCAGCATAGTTCTGGCTGCTTCAACTATAGTCTGGTTGTTTCTCTCTGCTAGGCCATTCTCTTGTGGAGTCCGAGTGGCAAATAGTTGCCTCTTGATGCCATTCTCTTCATAGTACTTGTTGAATTCACTGGAAGTGAATTCTCCTCCTTGATCAGTTCTTAGGCACTTAATCCTCTTACCACTTTCTTTTTCAACCAATGCTCTAAAGGCTTTGAACTTTCTAAAGGCTTCAGACTTGTCCTTCAAGAATGTGACCCACATCACTCTTCATAAATCATCAGTAAGAATCATAAAATACCTATCTCCCTACACACTCCTAGTTTTTATAGGACCACACAAATCAGTATGCACAAGATCAAGTAAATTGTCTACAGTGAAAGATTTACCTTTGAAGGTTGAGGAAGACATTTTCCCCAATTGACACTCTCTGCACAAAGGATTCTCTGGTTTGCTCAGCATAGGCAATCCTCTAACTGCCTTGATCTTACTGGCCTTCATAATATTATCAAAGTTTACATGGCAAAGTCTCCTATGCCATATCCAGCTATCATCAAACTTGTCCATTAGACATGTACTGATATTTGCATTCAGCTGAAATAGGTTACCTTTGGTCTGCATATCAGTGGCCATCAGTTCACCATTCTTTCCTTTGATTTTACACACTCCATCTTTGAATTTCAGAGTGATTCCATTATAATTCACCTGGGAAACACTCAAAAGGTTGTGTCTGAGACCTTCTACCCAATACACATTATCAACACTATTTTTTCCATTGAGAGAGATAGACCATCTTCCTTTTACCATACATGGTGCATCATTACCAAATCAAACCACACCACCATCATACTCTTCCAGAGACAGAAACTTACTTCGGTCACCAGTCATGTGGTGAGAACAACCACTGTCAATAATCCACTCATTGGAATTATCAAAGCGGGAGACAAGAGCCTTCTTGTATGACACATCTTCCTTAACTGCTACAAACATAATGTCTTCACTTTCTTCATCTTCCGATTCCTCATCAGTGACATCTTCATTAACTACTACAAAATAGTTTCTCATGTTTCCTCCTTTAAACTTCTTGAACTTCTCTAGTTTGTCCTTATTATCACCATTAGGACAGTTCACAATAATGTGTCCTATCCTATTGCAAGAAAAGTATTTCAAAGGGAGCTTACCTCTATATTTACCAGTTCCCTTAGGAAGTCTCTGGGCAAGAAGAGCTTCAAATTCCATCAGGATCTCCTCATCATCCATTTCTCTACTTTGTCTTGGTTCACCACTGGTACTAGCTTCTTTGCCCTTTCTAGATGGTGTAGCAGATTCTCTAAAGGTTGATTCAGTCTTCTGAATACTTCCATCATAATTATTTAGCTCATATGCGATCAACTTTGCAATGATGGAGTCTAGGGATACCTTTGTCTTGTCTATAGACCTCAACTCCTAAATAGAAGCAACCCTTATTGCATAGACCGGTAATAAGGATCTCAAGACTTTGCTAGCAACAGTGGAATCATCTATTTTACCACCTACACTCTTGATGTCCCCAACAATAGTTTTGATTCTTATTCCATATTGTTGAATGGTCTCTCCTTCAACCATCTGCATGTCTTCAAACTTTCCCCTAAGGCTCTCTTCCTTAGCTTGTTTCACATGCTCATCACCGCCATAGGTATTCTCCAGAGCATCCCATACTTCTTTGGGATTATCTTTATCCTGAACATCAATAAACTCAATGTCAGATAGACTACTGATTAGGGCTTTCATGACTTGCCCATTCTCCCAAATCTCTCTTTTTTGGTCATCGGTGAGAATACTGGTAGGAATAACATAAGCATTCTCAATATAGCTCTAGTGTTGAGCACCCATGCTTCTAATGTAGATCTTTATTCCGTCCTTCCATATTTTAAAGTTATCTCTGTTGAACTTTGGACCTTCCCTCTTCATCATTAGAGTAGGATCTTTTCCTCAACCGGTTAAGCTTACAACACAAAGGACCTAGAGGATGCTCTGATACCAATTTATGAATAAATGATAAACAGTTAGCACCAAACCGGTACTGAGAGGGGGGCCTGAATCAATATAGACAAAAGAACTTTCCCTGAATCGGTTTGACTGCAAACACTGCACTTGACTGGCAAGCAATAACACCGGTCTAAATCAGATTACTACCGGTAAAACACAATGAGAATGTGAAAGACATAAAATGGTTACTCTTATCTTTTCACACAATCTAATACCTCATTTCCACTCCACCATTATGCATAAACAAGTAATATATCATCAAAAATATAATGACTGCTAGTTCAACATGTTTTACCACTTTGACATAAAACACTAAACCATCACATGAAAGGCATCACACATGACACGCTGATTTTTCACGTGGAAACCGAACTAGGAAAAACCACAGTGGGGATGAATACCCACAAGCTATTCTTGAACTCTTTTGAAGTCCACTCTATTAGGAGCCTAGTCCAGTTAGAGACTTTTAGAATAGGTTCTGCTAGGAACCGATCCTGCTAGGGATCACTCAGTTAAGGGATGGCTAAATACCCATTTAAAGATTAGGACCCTGTTAAAGGTTACCTCGCAAGAGGATTTGAAGAACTCATTGAATTGAGTCACCCTGTTAAAGGATTTACACAAAATCTTGTTAAAGCTACCCGGTTAAGGGATTTTCCAGCTGCTGAAATAGTTAGAAGTAAACAGGTAATACATTGATCTGATAACAACACTTAATGCCAAGGTAGATCCACTTTAGCTCCTTTTCTTCTGCAATCACACTCTGCAGGTATCAACACACTTCTCTGATCTAGAAAGAATCAAGTATCTCTTCACTTGGATACACACATAACATTTTCCAACACCCTCAAAATGAAAAACATCATCGACCTTATAGGAAATAGATAGGTCGGTAGCATAAACCCTAAACCCTAAACATTTAGGTTTTACATTTCAATCGGTTCAATCTTGGCCATTAATCATACTGCATTGAATCCAATAGTCTTGAACAAATCTCAAGACGTTCTCCAATGTTCATTCTTTCCCGCTTCAAGAAGTTGATAACCCATCACGTGTTCTCCACCATTTACAGAGACTTCGCGCATTCCCGAGGTAGGTAAGATCAATCTCCATGCAAGATCCTCAAGGAAATCCTTCACATGCACAAGGTTGACATTGCAACACTATCTGATCTTTATTATAATCCTAACTCATCACAAGATGTCATTGGTTGAGTCACATAGGCTTGGAATGCATCAACCGGAAACCCTGAAGTTGAGACTACCAACCGATAGTCATGCCAAATGAAACCTCGATACAAAACTTCCATATACTGGTTATCATACCAGCATACTGGTTCACTTTTAACAAACATACCACTTCACTTTTTCACATATACCGGTTTACATCATCATACCGGTTCTCACATATACCGGTTCACAATATCATACCAGTTCTCTTGCTAGTTTGCTTACTACAACATACCGGTTCGTACTTCAGCATATTGACATCAATGACAAAATACAATATCATCATTTCACCATGGTCTGCACATATTCCAAAACATTAACTCCATGATCATAAGAAGTCATATGCAATAACAGATTACACCATTGAAAGATTTAAAGGATACAATATAATTTCTCTTGAATAAGCATATACACAATCATAAAGAAAGTTGATAAATAACATCCCAAACTTATGATTAAATTTCTCTTCCAATACATGACTTCTTAATATACATATAAAGATATAACTAAACCAAATACAAGGTTACAAAAGATCATGATACAATGACCACATAGGTCTCCAAATAACAATAATCTCCAACATGAGATAAAGAATGAGCCACGATCCACAAAAACACCTACAAAGCCAATCCTCGCATGAAAGTACGAACAAGAACATCCGATGGGAAGTGGCACTACCACCCGACCATGTAATTCCCAAAATGGAATCACCTCACTGTGCTAGGAGATAGCAGATGACCCTCAAGCAAGCAAAGCATGACATGGTCGATAGAACAATACGACTCCATGAAAACACAAAATGACTCCACAATATCTAGGTGACTCAACATCACAAATACACAAGTGAACCTAAAGAGACAGTGCCATTGCATAGCTTCTGATGGCTACCATGGTCGGCCTCCATAGGTTCCGACCCCCATCCTAGGTTACCCTGGTAACCTTGCCCAAACTTCTGGCTCCAACTAAGTCTCATGCGGACCCTACCAGCCTTTCGCGAAGACAAGGTGGTTGGCTTTCCATTCCAGGTCTTCTCACTACATTATGAGCCCTGTACAAGCACTCACCTATGCATGAGGTAAAATATCTTATTTAATGTTATGAACTACCCAACTAATCAATTAATTAGATTATCACTTTATTATCTGACTTTCGATGGGTTATCCTGCCAACCACTTTGGGTGCGGCCCCCACTCGAAAGCCACTCTCTCAAAGGACGCTAAACAATCATGATCACTCCATGAGGACCCTATGGCGAAGAAGACAACCATAACACCACTATCCAAAAACAAGTGGTCAAAACAAGGACATACTAAATCTTGGTTAACCATAAGTTAAAGACGCTACATGGTTAAGACAATGAAGTCATCATATATCACTTGGTCAAAGGTACCAAATATGCCAGCACAGGATGACTGAAACATATACCAGAAATAACACAATATAACTCTTGCAAGGAAAGCTAATTTCAGTAAGTCTGCACTCAGACAAAATTTGAGAAAATTAGCATCATAAGCACTTGCAAAATCATTGATTGAAAATTAAATCAAACACTCTTTTACGACATTCACATCTATTCAATTTCCAAATCAATATTCCATCAAGAATGAAATCCAAATTAAACATTCAACCAAATTAAACATGAATTTCTAACAGGCATTTAATTCATTTCTAGAATATATCTAAATTAACCAATTTGAATTACTAATTCATGCCTTGATTTCCATAACAAATTTATTAAACCACATAATAAAAATCATTTGGAAATTACCCTTCATATTTAAGAATAAACCAACTTTTAAAATAATTCATTTAATAAACTATATTCATGGTACATAACAATGTATACTACAAAGGGTACAGGGTCACGCGGGGGCCAACACCAACCCGCAGTAGTGTTGCTGCCAACTGGTAGTGCTTCTGCCAACCGGTTGCAGGCACTACCAACCAGTAGCACTGCTTCCAACCGATAGCAGTCCTACCAATCTGTAGAACTGCTACCGTGTAGCAGTACTATCGACCGGTAGTACTGCTACCTGTAGGTAGTAGATACTACCAACCCGCATGGTGGGACTAGCCCGCCATGGGTAAGGTAAAGTCCACAAATAAAATAATCACATGTTTCCAAAGAATTCAAAAATTAATATGCCACCAAAGCGTTTAAACATGAAAATGATTTATTCCCTGATCATTTCATAGGCACACACACACACAATGCCAATATCTAAATTCAAAGGGATAATTGCCAATAAGGTAAATGGTGAAATAAAATCACACAAGAACCCAATAGATAACAATTTAGGCAACAATAGAAGAATGAAATCCAACACTCTTTTACACTCTTTTACAACATTCACATCTATTCAATTTCCAAATCAATATTCCATCAAGAATGAAATCCACATCAAACATTCAACTGAATTAAACATGAATTCCTAGCACGCATTTATTTCATTTCCTGAATATATCCAAATTAACCAATTTGAATTACTAATTCGTGCCTTGATTTCCATAACAAACTTATTAAACCACATAATAAAAATCATTTGGAAATTACCCTTTGTACTTAACAATAAACTAGCTTTTAAAATAATTTATTTAATAAACTAAATTCATGACACATAACAATATATACCATGAAGGGTACAGGGTCATGTGGGGGCCAAGGCCAACGCACAGTAGTGCTGCTACCGAGGCAGTAGGTACTACCTGTCGGTAGTACTGCTGCCAACTGGTAGCAGGCCTACCGATGGGTAGTGTTGCTGTCGACCGGTAGCACTGCTACCAACTGGTAGCAATCCTACCGGCCGGTAGTGCTACTACCGCCAGTAGCAGCCGCTACCGACCAATAGCAGTCCTACCGACTGGTAGCACCACTACCGCGTAGCAGTACTACCGACCGGTAGTACTGCTACCTGCGGGTAGCAGACACTCCTGACCTACATGGTGGGACTAGCCCGCCATGGGTAAGGTAAAGTCCACAAATAAAATAATCACATGTTTCCAAAGCATTCAAAAATCAATATGCGACCAAAACATTTAAACATGAAAATGATTTATTCCTTGATCATTTCACGGGCACACACACACACAATGCCAATATCTAAATTCAAAGGGATATTTAACAATAAGGTAAATGGTAAATAAAATTACACAAGAACCCAATAGATATCAATTTAGGAAACAATAGAAGAATTCAATAGGTAGGAGAAGGATAAAATCAAATTTTCTTACTTCCATACATAGGAAGAATTCCTTGCATCAAGCAATAAGCAATAACCAATTTTTGCCAACATAAACCCCAAATATTGGGCATTTAGGTACTAGGATGCACACAACAAACCAAATCTAATTCATTCTATTCCAAATAGAAGAGTTGATTCAAGAAGTTGATTTTCAAGAACAAAAACATACAACAAATAGAGAAATGAACCATTTCTTTCCTATAAGCAATCATATGATATAAGCTTCACAAAATCAACAATACCAGGTACTCTTTCTTCTATTCCAATCATTCCACAAGAATCCACAAGGAGATTTGCATCTTTTCCAACACACAGGAAGAAAGTGAAAAATTCAAAAATAAATTTAAAACAAGAAGAGATTATCCAACCTTGAAGCAAACTTAGCAGGCAAAATGATGGAAGAATCCCAATCCTTGCAAACCAAATCAAATTCCAGCTCCTCTTTCAGAATGGTTTCCCAAATTTCTCTTCCAAATTTTCTACCTTCTCTTCCCATGAATTTCCAGGGATATATGGGGAAAATAATTTCAACCTAAACTTTCTAGGTTCAAAGTTTTCTCCACCAATCAGATTAAATTATTTAAAAAGTAAAAAGCAATCAAATTTACTCTTTTCCAAAAACCATTCTTTTCCCAAAAAACAAAATACAAAAGTCAAATGGAAAGGTAAAAGGAAAAGCTTTTATTAAATTTTCTATTTCCAAAATACTTCTTTCAACATAAGCATTTAACATTTAAATGGTTAGGCAATTTTTTATTTCCTTCCACAAAATATATTAATGCAACTTTGCACAATGAAATAAGTCATTTAACCATTTAATCTAGCAAATCATTAATTTAATTAAATCAATAATTTCAAAGCATAATAATTAACTAATTATGCCAACAAAAGATAGCATCACCCATTCGACTAAATAACCATTCAAATAAACAGAAACACGCAAAACAAAGCATGATCAAATGATGACTTACAAATGACCAAACCAAAGCACTATGACTCGCATACCAAGCAGACAAGAATGACAACTGACTAACAACACTCACACGAGTGTAACTGCGGGTCATGTTAGGGTCCAACAACTATCTCCTCCACTCCCATTGGACATATAAGGCACGCTCATGCCTATGAAACTAGGTGGAGTCGATACTAGGTATTAGTACCTGTAATGTCCTGCACCAAAGAGCCACACGTGCATATAGACATATATATATACAGACACGATATGCACACCGATGAAGGAGAATCGTGACGTTCCCTGTCTCACCAAAGTGAGTGAAGAAAAATCATCCCCTCACATTCCAATACACTTTCAAACACGCAACATATAAATAACGTATCGCACATATAAGGAAGAGTGTCTGTCCTTGATAATGATCCATAAAATAACATTAATCATAAGCACAAAGATACTGCATAAAATCATATACCACAGATCCAGATAAAGCATGAAATAATATCACAAAAAATCTAAGTCAATATACAATAATGTTCTACTGAAGTCAATCAAAAACATAAAAAAAGAGTCTGATCAAGGAGGGGTACTACATCATCCCCCCAAGCCTAGGCTTACTCCTGGAAGCCTAAAATAGATAAGAATAAAGCTCTCTCATCTTCACTACATCTTCACATGTCGCTGAGGTCTCATCACATGGGTCCCATAGGACCCTTACCTGCTCGATGGTACGACCCCTGAGGGTCAAATCCAAAATGTGCACAGGCTCCATGGAAAGTTGCCCGTCCTCGACCTGCAAAGAGTTCCAATCAAGAACATGGGTCACATCAAGATGATAAGGTTGAAGAACAGAAACATGAAAGACATCGTGGATGCGGGATAGACTCGGTAGCAAGGCAAGATGGTAGGCAACATGGCCTATCCTCTCAAGGATCTCAAAAGGGCCTACAAAACGAGGCACCAACTTAGAACCCTTTCCATAATGGATCGGACTCTTCCATGGATGCACTCTCAAGAACACATGGTCGCCAATAAAAAGCTGACAATCTACTCTATGGGCATCAGCATACTTCTTCTACCTATCCTGAGTAGCAACCAAATACCCACAAATCTGCTCAACCTGTTGCTCCATCTCACGAAGCAAATCCGGTCCTAAACGGATGCTATCCTCCAACCGATCCCAACTCAAAGGAGTACGGCAAGGATGACCATACAAAGCTTGGAAGGGAGACATGCCTATAGAGCTATGATATCTGTTGTTAAAAGCAAACTCCATAAAGAAAAGATATACCTCCCAACATGACTGATGGTCCATAACATACATGTGAAGCATGTCATCCAAAACCTGATTCACACACTCAGTCTGACCGTCAATCTCTGGGTGATAAGTTGAACTAAAGTTCAACTAGGTTCCCAAAGCATGCTGCAGTAAAGACATGGTCTCTATCAAAATTGATCCACCTTGGGATCCCATGCAACCTCACCACATCTTCCAAGAAGACTCGTGCCACCACTGTTGTTGTATAAGAAGATCGAATAGGAACAAAATGAGCAAGTTTGGTCAATCTATCCACAATGACCATGATGGCATCATGATGATGCGAGGAAACAGGCAACCCCACAATGAAATCCATGGAAATGATATCCCATTTCCAATCCGGTATTAAATTCAGCTGTAAAAGCCCTATAGGGTGTTGATGCTCCGCCTTCACCCACTAACATTATAAGCACTTAGACACAAAATCAACAATGTCATGTTTCATACTAGCCTAATGATATATCTATCTAAGATCTATGTAATCTTCTTGACACTAGGGTGTGCTGAATAAGGTGCACGATGGGCCTCAGTCATGATCAAAACACGAAGACCCTCCAAAGGTGGTACATAGATCCGTCCAAGATGTCGAAGAAGACCATCTGACTCAAGAGTATATCCAGAATATCTACCCTCCAATGGTCTTCCAGACTCCGCCACAACTCTAACATCATGATACCAGGTGTCCTGAGGAAGAACTCCAAGAATTCTCTCACTCAAGTCCACACCAAGGGACAATGCTACAACCTCATGCCGCCTACGGCTCAAAGCATCTGCCACTATATTCTCTTTCCCCTAAATATAATGAGCCTCAAAATCATACTCGTAGAGGAATTCCATCCATCTTCGCTATCGAGCATTCAAGTTCGGCTGCGTGAAAATATACTGCAAACTGCGTTGATCACTATGCAGCTCAAACCAATGCCCCAATAGAAAATATCTCCATCTAACCAATGCATGCACTACAGCTGCCAACTCCAAGTCATAAACTGGATAGTTCAACTCATGATCCTTAAGTTTGCGAGACTCATAGGCAACCACATGTCCATCCCGCATAAGCACCACACCTATACCTTCTAAAGAGGCATCTATGCATACCATGAAATCTCCGGATGGATCAGGAACTGCCAAAATCAGAGCACTAAGAAGGAGTTCCTTGAAGGTATGAAAAGCTAATTTGCACTTCTCTGACCAAACAAACTTCTTCCCTTTCCTCTGAAGAGAATTAATCTGGTGGCCTATCCGAGAAAAGCTCTACACAAAGCGACGGTAATATCTGGCCAAACCCATGAAAATTCAAACCTCAAAAACATTGGTCGGTGCTGGCCAATCAATAATGGCTTCAATCTTAGAAGGATCCACAGATACACCTTCTCCCAAAACTATATGACCAAGATAGCTCACCTCTGATTGGAAGAAATCACACTTTGCCAAATTCACAAAAAGTTGATCCTCCTTCAAGCACTGCAATACCTGACACAATTGACCCTCATGCTCTTCCATAGATCTAGAATAAATCAATATGTCATCCAAGAACACAAGGACAAAGTGGTCAAGGTAGGTGAAAAAAAACCCATTCATAAGACTCATGAACACTGAAGGCACATTCATCAACCCAAACGGAACCACTCTGAACTCATAGTGACCATAACGAGTATGAAACGTCGTCCTATGAATGTCTATATCATGAATGCACAACTGATGATACTCTGATTTCAGATCTATCTTAGATAACACCTTGGCTCCCTTTACCTGATCAAAAAGATCATCTATCTGAGGCAATGGATATCAATTCCTGATGGTTACCTTATTCAATTGTCAATAATCAATGCATAACCGAAGAGAACCATCCTTCTTCTTAATGAAGATAACCGGCGCACCCAAAGGAGAAACACTAGGACGAATGAACCCCTTGGCCAACAACTCCTCAACCTGTAACTTCAAATCAATCAACTCCTGAGTAGTCATCCAATATGGTGCTCTCGAAATAGGTTTCGCACCAGTAACCAAGTCAATGCGAAAATCTATGTCTCTCTTCGGAGGCATACCGGGAATATCCAAAGGAAACACATCAGCATACTATCGAAGAATAGCGTGACCATCAAGAGCAATTTCTTGACTCTCTTCCTCATCCACATCCTCAAGAGAAACTTCAAAAAGCTAACACCCTTGATGCATGCACCACCTAAGTTGCATAGCGGAAATCATACGTAAAGATATTGATCGCTGAACTCCAACGATCCCCACTCTCCTGCCATGGTCATCTAAACACTCTACTATCTTCAGATGATAGCCTACATGAGCGTTGTGAGATGATAACCAATCCATCCCCAACACAACTCCATAGGACCCCAAAGGAATGACTCGAAGGTCAACTGAAGTGACAAAGGGTTCTAGGTCCAACTCACAACTGGGAATGAAGGCATCTACAAACACACGCACACTGGTAGCCAACTCTACTTGCAACTTATTCTCCTACTTAGTAGACACAAGCCCGCATTGCTCCATAATGGATGAAAAATAAAAGAATCTGAAGCATCGGAATTAAAAAGTACGGAGATAGGAATACCACACAACACACTTGTAGTCTTAATCATATTACTATGATGCTCAGCCTGGTGGTCATCCACCACTACAAATGCTCTATGGGATCTACCTGCATCCGCCATTGTTGGCTCTGATGTGGCTGGCCTCTGGCTACTCATCTGGTGAGGACGCTGAGGGCACATAGCAACTTTGTGGTCAAACTGACCATAGGAGAAGCAAACTCCTCTAATAGGTCCTCTCCTCCCAGACGGCCCACTGGACTGCTGAAAGCTTTCCCCACTAGGGGCCTGAGATACACCCTGAGAGGACTACCCTGGGAAGGTCTACCTATTCCTCTGCCAGTTTCTGCTCTTTCGAAACTGAGAGTTGCCACCCTGCTGGCCCTGAGACTACTTCGATCTCAGTAGTTGTTGTTGTTGATGACCACCCTTAGCAGGTGCCTGAGGACCCCTAAGAGGTGCAGCAGTCTAGGACTGATTCCCTCTCCCTCTAGACCCACTAAAAGGATCACTCCCAAGCTGAACTCTAGACTAGCCGCCATGAGCATGACTAAGGTTCTTCTCCACTAGCCTAGCTTTCACCACGACTACCTCTACTGAAGCAGGCTCAAAAACTCTCACTCCTCCATTGATGCGGTCATTAAGACCCCTCAAGAAGTGCTAAACAAGAATAGCCTCATCATTTTCGATCCCGACATACTGTTTGAGCTCATATAACCCATGCTCAAATTGATCTACTGACAACCCAAATTGGGGCAGAGCATAGAACTCATCTGCACACGACTTCCTCCACTGGGGTGAGAGAAATTGTGCCCTAAATCTCTCCAAAAAGATCTCCCATGACATGGTATTAATGCTCACACCGATCCTCTCCTCCTCTAACCACCACCAGATATATGTTAAACTCTCAAGATGCATAATAGCGCATCTCGCCTTGGTGTTGTTACCATATGGATACTTGGCGAAACACCGATCTAAACTGATAAGCCATGTCTCTGCCTCACAACCGGTACCTTTACCGTCAAAGAAAGGAGGATTGGACCTCATCAAGTCCCTCATGTGCCCCATGTTAGCTAGATCCTGGTCCACTAGGACCTCTCTCCCTCTAGGAGATCTCTCTCTCTCTCTAGAATCTGTTGATGGGACTCCTCTACCTAGGCATGGATGGGCTGATCCACCTTAGGTCTGGCGCCTAGTCTAGCTAGCACCTCTTGGAACATCTGCTGCAGTTCTTCCCTTTTAGGAACCTACTCTCCTAAATGTGGTCCCTCTTGATGAACAAATTGATCCCAATGCACACTCGCATGAGTGGGTGGTGGCGAAGGACTATGGCGGTCAGAACCTCGACCCCATCCTCCTCCTCTTCCTCTAGTGCAATCACCAACATGGCCACCTCCCTTTTCTTTCCTAGCCATTACCTAACACTACACAAGAGAGAAAAGTTTAGATCAAAGGCAAGGAAAGAGGCAAGGAAGTCACACCACAAGACCTACATAAAAGGTCAAGGCGAATGGGCTCACAACAAACCCAGAGTACCCAGTGTTGAAACATGGGCTCTGATACCAAATGTAATGCCCTGCTAGGAAACCCAAAGGAAAACCCCCATCAAGGGTGAAACAATTTTATTTTTTAAATTATAAACATAATAGGTGCATAAAACACAACATGCACGATAACACAAGCGGAAGACTTACACCATAATTCCTTAAGGGTTACCAACAAAGAATTAAAACCAAAAGATAAAATCCACAATTAAGGTTAGTCCAATAATCCATCATTAACTCCATGATCATAAGAAGCCATATGCAATAACAGATTACACTGTTGAAAGATTTAAAGGATACAATATAATTTCTCTTCAATAAGCATGTACACAATCATAAAGAAAGTTGATAAATAACATCCCAAACTTAGGATTACATTGCTCTACCAATACATGTCTTCTCAATATACATATAAAGATACAACTTAACCAAATACAAGGTTACAAAAGATCATGATACAATGACCACATAGGTCTTCAAATAACAATAATCTCCAACATGAGATAGAGTGTGAGTCAGGATCCACAAAAACACCTGCGAAGCCAATCCTAGCATGAAGGTACGAACAAGAACATTCGATGGGAAGTGGAACTACCACCCGACCATGTAATTCCAAAAATGGAATCACCCCACCGTGCTAGGAGATAGAAGAGGACCCTCAAGCAAGCAAAGCATGACATGGTCGATAGAACAATACGACTCCATGACAACACAAAATGACTCCACAATATCCAGGTGACTCAACATCACAAATACACAAGTGAACCTAAAGAGAGAGTGTCATCACATAGCTTATGATGGTTACCATGGTCGGCCTCCATAGATCCTGAGCCCCATCCTGGGTTACCCTGGTAACCTTTCCCAAACCTCTGGCTCCAACTAAGTCTCATGCGGACCCTACCAGCCTTTCATGAAGACAAGGTGGTCAATCTACCATTCTAGGCCTTCTCACTACATTATGAGCCCTGTACAAGCACTCACATATGCACGAGGTACAATATCTTATTTAATGTTAAGAACTACCCACCTAATCAATTAATTAGATTATCACTTTATTATCCAACTTTCGATGGGTTATCCTACCAACCACTTTGGGCGTGGCCCCCACTCGAAAGCCTTTCTCTCAAAGGACATTAAACAAACATGGTCACTCCACGAGGACCCTATGGCGAAGAAGACAACCATAACACCACTATCTAAGAACAAGTTGTCAAAACAAGGACACATTGACTCTTGGTAAACCATAAGGCAAAGACACTACATGGTTAAGACAATTAAATCATCATATATCGCTTGGTCAAAGGTACCAAATACGCCACCATAGGATGACTGAACCACAGACCAAAAATAACACAATATAACTCTTGCAAGGAAAGATAATTTCATTAAGTCCGCACTCTGACAATCTTTGAGAAAATCAGCATCATAAGCACTTGCAACATCATTGATTGAAAATTAAATCAAACACTCTTTTACGACATTCACATCTATTCAATTTCCAAATCAATATTCCATCAAGAATGAAATCCACATCAAACATTCAACTGAATTAAACATGAATTCCTAGCACGCATTTATTTCATTTCCTGAATATATCCAAATTAACCAATTTGAATTACTAATTCGTGCCTTGATTTCCATAACAAACTTATTAAACCACATAATAAAAATCATTTGGAAATTACCCTTTGTACTTAACAATAAACTAGCTTTTAAAATAATTTATTTAATAAACTAAATTCATGACACATAACAATATATACCATGAAGGGTACAGGGTCATGTGGGGGCCAAGGCCAATGCACAGTAGTGCTGCTACCGAGGCAGTAGGTACTACCTGTCGGTAGTACTGCTGCCAACTGGTAGCAGGCCTACCGACGGGTAGTGTTGCTGTCGACCGGTAGCACTGCTACCAACTGGTAGCAATCCTACTGGCCGGTAGTGCTACTACCGCCAGTAGCAGCCGCTACCGACCAATAGCAGTCCTACCGACTGGTAGCACCACTACCGTGTAGCAGTACTACCGACCGGTAGTACTGCTACCTGCGGGTAGCAGACACTCCTGACCTACATGGTGGGACTAGCCCGCCATGGGTAAGGTAAAGTCCACAAATAAAATAATCACATGTTTCCAAAGCATTCAAAAATCAATATGCGACCAAAACATTTAAACATGAAAATGATTTATTCCTTGATCATTTCACGGGCACACACACACACAATGCCAATATCTAAATTCAAAGGGATATTTAACAATAAGGTAAATGGTAAATAAAATTACACAAGAACCCAATAGATATCAATTTAGGAAACAATAGAAGAATTCAATAGGTAGGAGAAGGATAAAATCAAATTTCCTTACTTCCATACATAGGAAGAATTCCTTGCATCAAGCAATAAGCAATAACCAATTTTTGCCAACATAAACCCCAAATCTTGGTCATTTAGGTACTAGGAAGCACACAACAAATCAAATCTAATTCATTCTATTCCAAATAGAAGAGGTAATTCAAGAAGTTGATTTTCAAGAACAAAAACATACAACAAATAGAGAAATGGACCATTTCTTTCCTATAAGAAATCATATGATATAAGCTTCACAAAATCAATAATACCAGGCACTCTTTCTTCTATTCCAATCATTCCACAAGAATCCACAAGGAGATTTGCATCTTTTCCAACACACAAGAAGCAACTGAAAAATTTAAAATTAAATTTAAAACAAGAAGAGATTATCCAATCTTGAAGCAAACTTAGCAAGCAAAATGATGGAAGAATCCCAATCCTTACAAACGAAATCAAATTCCATCTCCTCTTTCAAAATGGTTTCCCAAATTTCTCTTTCAAATTTTCTGTCTTCACTTCCCATGAATTTCCAAGAATATATGGGGAAAATAAATTCAACCTAAACTTTCTAGGTTCAAAGTTTTCTCCACCAATCAGATTAAATTATTTAAAAAGTAAAAAGCAATCAAATTTACTCTTTTCCAAAAACCATTCTTTTCCAAAAAACAAATACAATAATCAAATGGAAAGGTAAAAGGAAAAGCTTTTATTAAATTTTCTATTTCCAAAATACTTTCTTTCAACATAAGCATTTAACATTTAAATGGCTAGGCAATTATTTATTTCCTTCCAGAAAATATATTAATGCAACTTTACATAATGAAATAAGCCATTTAACCATTTAATCTAGCAAATCATTAATTTAATTAAATCAATAATCTCAAAGCATAATAATTAACTAATTATGCCAAAAAAAGATAGCATCACCCATTCGACTAAATACCATTCAAATAAACGAAAACACGCAAAATGAAGGATGATCAAATAACGACTCACAAATGATCAAACCAAAGTACTATGACTCACATACCAGCCAGACAAGAAAGACAACTGACTGACAATACTCACAAGAGTGTAACTGTAGGTCACGTTAGGGTCCAACAACTATCTCCTCCACTCCCATCGGACATATAAGGCATGCTCAGACCTGTGAAACTAGGTGGAGTCGATACCCCGTACCTACCCAATACTAGTACTTGCAATGTCCTACACCAAAGAACCACACATGCATATAGACAAATATATATATACAAACATGACATGCACACTGATGAAGGAGACTCGTGACGTTCCCTGTCTCACCGGAGTGAGTGAAGGAAAATCATCCCCTCGCATCCCAATACACTTGCAAACACGCAACATATAAATAACACATCGTACATATAAGGTAAGAGTGTCAGTCCCTGATAATGATCCATAAAATAACATTAATCATAAGCACTGAGATACTGCATAAAATCATACACCACAGATCCAGATAAAGCATGAAATAACATCGCATAAAATCTGAATCAATATACAATAATGTTCCACTGAAGTCAATCAAAAACATACAAAAAGAGTTTGATCAAGGAGGGGTACTACAGTATAACTCATTGTTTTCTTCATTAAGGTATCATTCCCAAACATCAATACTATGCCTAATTCCAAATCAAAACCCTAAATCCCCTTTTTTGGCCTCCCAACCCTTGTCAAATTTCTAAAATTTGTATTGTTCATAAAAACAACTCCCTTAAGCCTCATAAGATGCCATTACTAGGCCACATTTGATCATACAACCACTCCAACTTGCATTTCCCTCCCAAACACCATCCCCACCTCAATGATATGGATTATAATAAAAAATCTAATGATGAATGATTAATATTTTTTATCCACCATTAATGTGCCCGAGTTGATGTACAATTCTTAATTTTTCTAACTATATTCATCCAATTTTCATAATTTTTACAACTTTTACCATCTTACATGCCAAGGTTATAATGCTTGGTTCTTCATCATTTGTTTTCAAATAACTTATAAAAGGGATATCTACTTCCTTGCATGATCCAAAACACCATTAATGACATGGGAAGGGATGCAATCAAATAGAAGATGACATTCACATATATTTAATACATTTATAACTTATTTTGTGTATAAAACATAGGGTTGATGATGTTATTGGCATGGTTCCAAGCACAAGGCCATATGAAGTTGATGTAAGATAGTATGGGAAAGCTTTATAGTGGCCAATGACCATAGTTATTTCCTTGATGTATATCGATAGTGTTAATGATATACAATTACATATTCTCAATATTGCACATGAGGAGGAAAATGGTTACATAACTAAGAATGAGAGAAGGGTGCCAAATCAATAGTTTTTTTTTCCAATAAAAGGTTAAAGGTATTTTGTACTATATTTTTCTAGGTTTTATCTCAAAGGTGTAGTACAATATTCTAATCTTACAAGAGCAAGTTTAATGTATATATTAAATTTCTTTTGAATTTCTCTATGATCATTGTGTATGTCTCTAAGGATATCTCTAGTCTTCTTAATCATATTTGATTATTTGAGTGTTAGTTTTGACTAGTTTGTTATCTACAAGGTAATAAAATCCTATATAAATCCTTTGAAAGGCATCCTTTTAGTTTAACACAAGAAATATATTGGCCTATTCATGGATAACTAAGTTGTGTTCATTTATATGTCCTATAATTTTGTTTATCCAATTACTTGGATGCATAGAAATAGTTTACATGTGGAGTCAAAAGGTGTATTCTTCATTGATATCTTCATTAAGTGAATCCCAATCATTTCATATTTTTGTTTATAAAACTTATGACTATCTTTCCCTATTGGATGATGACACCATCTACTTCTTTTTAAACCTCCCATCACAGTAATACACTCAAACAATAAAGGATTAAACTTCATTTACTTTTTTGTTAATTTTATCTCATTTACTTTCATGAAAGGTTTATATAGGATCAATAGAAGTTATCAAAACCATATTTTTAGACATTTAATATGGTAATTTATCTACTTTTTTAAATATCTTGCATTGTAAACTAGCATTTAAGCACTTGGTGAGAGATAAATAGGAGTGTACTATGTAGTAGCTGTTTTTTAGTGTTTATGTCTAGTTGCATAGTTATATTTAGTCTCTAGCACCTTATGGAAGCAGTCTCCTTGGCCTAAAAAAGACTAAAGTCACAGATGCTCTTAACAAACTTAATAAATTGGTACATTATTCTCCAACCTAATCATAGGTTATATAGGCATCGTGTCTAGAGTTTGACACCCTTTCGACTCAATAAAAATCTATTTATAAGGACTTTGGAATCAAAAAAATTGAGCACCAACATGTACATGGAAAAAAATGGTGCAATATTGTATGAAGTTGGGCTCGTTCCCCTAGCCTTTACTTATCCCCATACACACACATGACCAAACATTTATTTTTAACTTATCCATACATGTAGTAGTTCTATCGCATTCACCTAAACAATGTATTAAGTATCTTGATCTAGCCATTTTTATATCATAGCTAGTGTCTATAGATGTCTCAACCCCATGGTTGCAAACTTGAACCCAATTTTTAAATTTTAAATTCAAAATTAACTAAATCCCTTAAATTATGTTAGCCACTATGGAATGACTAAACACATTTCACATTATTTGGTGTTATGTGCTTGTGTTTAGAAACATTGATTTGCATCTATTTCATCATCTCTCGTCTCTCTCATATACATTCATCCTAAAAAGAATTGCAAGGAGCAAAAGTGTTAGAATACCATTTTAGTTTGGTGGTTAAAAATAAATCTAACGTTACATATTCATCTTTGTATGTTTGGTTGTCATTTTCTAGTCTTCCACAAACATTTGTTATGGTTGAAACAACTTAATAATGTCCCCTAGCAATGCAAATGGAATCTTTTGATAGTATTTCTAAATATCATTAATTAGATGCAAAGTGAACTCAATGACTTAGAAAGTAAGAGGTAGAAACACAAAAATCGATTTTACATATATAAATCCACGAATATAGAAAGACGACCTTAATTCATAAATGCAATCAAACATAAATCGTTATAGAATTTCACACATTAAAAATAGAATTTTTAAATTAAAAACAATTCAAAATTAAATGTCATATTAAAATCATTCATTTTTAATCATAATACTAAATAGTAATTTTTTAACATTTAATTTCGTTAAATTATATTTAATTCAAAAATATCATTATTCCATCTATCAATCATTATTCTTATTCTTATATTTGTTTGTATATGCACATCATATTGAAGTAAGCCTAGCTCTTCAATAGGTAAAAACGGAACATTTAGAAACAAATCAAAACTAATTATGTTTCTATTCTGAAAACTCATTTAAATTAACGACAGTACTACTAACACTCATAACATAGATAGGCTAGGGAATAACGAAGACCACCCCATGAATTAATCGTCCTGTACATTCTTAGAAGCTTTTAACTTTGGAATCAGGGGTGCCCTTTTAAGTTGATCCGAGAGAAATACGTTTGGTTGTGCGCAATGATGGCATTGGATTTTCAGTAGCTGGAGTCAGACAAGGAGTCGAGGTGAAATGTTTTGGACTGTTCGACAGTGGCGGACATTCGGAAAATATTCACCTTTTCACCGTCTCCCCACAAAGCATATGCCTCTTCTCCGTGAGCCGCATCGTCTCCCACTTCCAATGCTTCCTCCGACATTCGAAGTGGAACAATCAACCCAATGACCACGCATATCAGGCTCGTCACGGCTACGTTCAACACAATGATGAAGAGGGCAGCAAATAATTGATAACCCATTTGTTTGCGATGCGTTCCAGGATCAGAAAAAGTGTATACAAATCCAGTGCGCGGGGGTTCTCCCTCAATATTGTTGTAGAAAATTTGACAGAGGCGAGGGTGGGCGAAGAGGCCAGAAAGAATCCCTCCGAGAAGGCCCGCCACAGCGTGGGTGTGGAAGACGCCCATGGTGTCGTCCACACGCTGAAGAAACCACACTCGCTTCTGCAGCACCATCATCGTACACCACGGTATGCTCCCCGCCGCTACACCCATCACCATGGCAGCCCATCCCTGCACCACGCCTGCCGGAGCAGCCAAACAAGGAACTATAGAATCAACAAGGTAGGATTAAGAATAGATGAATACTAGAATACTAGAAGGAGGGGGCAGAGGGTTACATGCAGCAGGTGTAATGCAGACGAGACCCGTGATCATTCCCTGGAGGGCGCCGATGAGTGATGGGCGTCCAAAGAAGAGCCTGTCGAGCGCCATCCAGACGATCAGACTGGTGGCGGCGCAGACATGAGTGTTCATTACGGCCAAGGCGGCCAACTCGTTTGCCGCCCCAGGACCTCCTCCGTTGAATCCTGACCATCCCAGCCACAACAGCCCGCCTCCTCCCACCATCAGCAGCACATTGTTCGGTGGAAATCTTTCCCGGTCCCTCGTCATCCTTGGCCCTACCTGAAACATACATCATTATTATTTCCTTCACGTTCAAACAAAAAAACACAAACCCTAGCGCTAATCATAAAATATTTACTCACCCAGTAGGCCGCAGTGAAGCCTGCGATTCCAGAGGAAAGATGAATAACATAGCCTCCCGAGCAATCGATTGTGGGAATTTTTTTGAAAAAATATCCGTTGAGGTTCCAAAGAGCGTAGGCGCCAATTGTGTAGGAGAAAATAAGCCAGAGAGGCACAAAGAGCATCCAAGCGTGGAAATTCATTCTTCCTAGAAGGGATCCGGCTAACAGAATTAATGTGATGGCAGCGAAAACAACCTGGAAAAAGCTCATCGTGGCTTTGGGAAAGAGGGAGGTGTAGGATTTTTCAAACAGAAATTCATACTGTAGAGCTTGTATAGAAGGCTTCCCCCAAAACCCAGGTATCATCTCCTCGTCGCTGAAGGACAAAGTAAAACCACAGAGTGCCCAGACCACTAAGACCGCTGCAAAGGCGTAGAGAGCCATGAAGGCCGAGTTGACGGCCCACTTCTTTTTCACAATACTGCCGTACAGAATGACGAGCCCTGGCACCGACTGCATCCCTACTATTGTGGCCGCAGTCATCTGCCATGCGTTGTCGCCTGTATTCAACGTCCATTCCGACTTCCCACTATCAACAGCCATTTGAAATTTGGTAATGAAGCGGAGTCCCTGGTATTATGGTGGTTGCTTGATGAAGGTGTCGATGACTCCAAAGCCTCTTCCTCGATTGCTCCTCTCACTTCACTTGTCGACATCAATTACTCTTGTTGTAACCGCTGCAATTCTTCCCACTCTAATGCTAAAATTCGCATACCCGTGCCACTTCTCATATGTAACTTCGCTTCTTTACTCTAGCATTAAGTTTGTCTAATAGTTATTCCTTTTCTTGTATTTTATCTTTTTCATTTGATATTTATTATTAAATATTGGTTTAGAGCTTTTTACGAATATCAGTCAAATGGTTAAAACATAATCTCGTGAATTATGAACATAAAAAATATATGAAAATTATTTAAACAAAAATATTAAAGTTCTTAGGATCGATCTTGATTTTAATTTTTTAAAGTTCAAAATTTTAGATTCTTGTACAATCCTACTTAATTATAATGGGTTAACTTTACACACATTTAAAATTCGATGTGCAATCAATTTATATATACATTCAAGCTGAAATTATTAGCACACACTTCAATTTCTAAAAATGAAACAAAAGAATCATATGAATCTACATCATAATCATCTAAGTTATCTATATGCTTAACAATTTTGTCTTTGATTATTTGCTCATAATTACAAAACCTAACTAATAAAAGTGGGTTCACCAAGCAAAACATATCCCTTCTAATGTAATAACTTTTAGGAATATATATATTTTTAAACTTCACCTATCCTTTTAAGCATTCAATAATTAAGACAAAAAATAATAGAAATCTTATGAGTTATTTGAATTCCCCTATTTTTCATCAAAAAAATTAACAATATATGATTATAGACAAACATTTTTTGCAATGCAATTATGACACAACATGTTACAATGCACACCCATGCGTGATATATGGCACGACATAATATAACAAGACTCACCAAGCATGACTACAAAAGTGGAAAATATAAACATTATCACATGATGACCTCAATGCAATAATTATATGAGAAGATCAATCTGCCTCTCTAATGGCGGAACTTCTAGAGGTTGTAACTTTTGACTTCAGAGTCTGATTGAGTTGAAATTTTACATGTAGAAGTGTCTCAAAGAGTTGAACCTGATGTCAAACAACTTTCAATTGGAGCATATATTGACACTTTTTTGGGAACCATTATTTTCATTCATCTAGGGCCTCAAATTGAGTTTTTAGTGATTTTTTGAAAAATTTCTAACTTATTTTTCTATTGAATTTCAAACTTTTACATGTGTTTTGATTAGAAAGATGACAATTAATGTTGTTTTCATTAGTTGCAAATAATTTACAACTTTCATGGCCATGTAGATAAGCATGCAAAGTGACCTATAAGGGAGAATTAAGAAATTTGCTAAAAATAACAAGAAGGGTAATTTTTAGATTAGTAGATATAAGAAATTTTTCAGTTATAGAAGTAGAATGGAATGAGAAATGACTCAATTAATGAAGTTTTCTAAGTTTTTTTGTGTTTTATTTTTAATAATTCAAATGAATTTCATGTTGTGAATTTTGGCTGGTTCATTTGGTATTAGAGAAGGAAGATGGTTGGGAGAGGAAAAAGAAGTCTTGTTAAGATTCATAGGGATATAAAAAATCTATAGAGGTAACTAGCAAAGCTTGTAGGTATGATAACAGATCAAATAATAAGGGGAGAGAATCCTAATGAAGAAAAAAGACAATGAGGTAAGGATCAAGATGTAGAACATGAAGAGGAAGCACAATTAGAGAGTGCCTAACCTTTAAAGGATACTTAAAGAACTAGAAGAAAGAAGTAAAAGTGAAGGAATCAAAATTGAAGTTCAAAATAATGCAAACAAATTCAAACTAGAGGAGCTAGTAGATTGGTAGACAATATGGAGAATTATTTTTGAAGGGGAGACTATAATAGAGGGAAGGAATGTAAAATTTGCATGCACTAGATTGAAGAATAATGGAATGATATAGTGGGATCATCTACAAAAGGTTAGTGTAGGATCATGGGGCTCCAAACTAGGCCCTTAAACAGCAATGAAAATTCAAAAAAATAGGGTTTGGAAACTTCATATAAAATTTTGAATAAGCTTTTTACTAAGGTAAATGGGTTTTACAGGGACTCAAAACCAAAAAGTATTACAATACCCAGAAAATAAGCATTAAAGTCCAAAACCAACAGCAAAAGACAAACGAACTTGAGCCAAGCCCATAAAATAGCCTACAGAACAGAAATGATTAAGACCAACAAAAACATAAACCTACTGATAAGAATGCACCAACTCTGCATTCTTCTAAATAACTTTCCCATTGATAGTCTCCAACTCGTCCATGATAAATCTGTAGATGCCTTTCTCTTGGTTCTTTCTCCTGGTACGGGTACATGAACCTGTCATAGTATGGGAATGATTAATTTGACCACTTGTGCCCTTCACTTTCTTTTTCTGCTTGGATCCGAAGGAGTCACATTGGCAATGGGATCAACCCTGCAATCGACAATCATATTATTGACCCTCATCAAACCTTCAAAACTATTATTCATGGCAGCCTTGCTGATCTCAACAAGATTTTTCAGACTTCCTTTGATTTCTTCAACACTCACCTCCAAATTCCATATTCTACTTTCATGATTCGATTTCAACTTATCCACGTCCTCACTAACTTTCTGGGTCAATCAGAGGATTTTCTCATTTTTACTGGGTCCAAGGTTATCCGTAAAATTATCTACAATACCCTTTATACCCTCTTTTAGGACTTCAATCTCCATGCCCATCTTCTGGAGACAATCCATCTAACTGTTGGCCGCAAGGGAAATGCAATCATCCAAACTTGGGTCAATGACTACCCTCCCCTATTTCCCAAGATCAATATCAATGGGGATGTCAATCTTAATCTCCTATTCACTATCTATGTTGGCCCCCCCATTTCTAGATTTGGGCTTCTTTGATTTGGGAGAGACAAAGTCAACAGGCTTGGTCCCTAGATTTTTGTATTTACTAGCGGCCCACCTAGGGTGTTTGTTGCGCCTACTACTATTTGTTCCAAGGGTAATATTTTGAATGGGGCCCTCACTAATAGGTGAACAATACTCAGGATCATCAAACAAATCTTGATCCTGCCAATCTTTGGCAAGCGTGCTATCTTCCCCTTCTGAATTCATGTTATAAACCACCTGAACCTCTGGTTTGGAAGAAGAAACATAGGTTTTCATAACAAGGGACGGCTTGACTTCATGGGCCTTAGCATAATCCATAATGAGATGGATAAGGCCCTAGTGGAGGATTAGATTATCCAGATTCTCAGCATGTTTCTCGAGACTATGCTTTAAGGAAGAAAGAAGATGAAATGAAATGAAGATTTTCCTATCGTGCCTAAAGTGATTCAAAATGACAAAGTGATAGGAAAAAACACTCGCATACTGACCATCAAGAGTGATATATCTCATGATAACCTCTGCCACATCGGCCCAAGGTGTCTAAAGATCCTTCTAGTTGTAGCTATCATCAGTCATCTTCTGAACCCTATTTTACTCCTTCATCTTGTCAAAGAAAGTGCAAATAGATTCATCTGTAGATTTCCTTTCTCTATAGAACTTCCTTCCCTTCGTCTATAGGCCAATAATTTCAGCTATAAAGTCTTCATAAATCCTAAATTCTATGATATAGACCTTAAGGATACCATTATCCGATCTGCTCACAAATTATTTAGTGGCGCTCGACGCATTCCCCTTCAACCTTTCCATATACGGCACCAGGCCTCTGTCTGAAATCTCATTCCAAACCACAAAATTCCTTTTCCAGTTTTTAAAAGAGGTGGGTTCCATCCTTTCCTGTCACTCCTAATGAAATTCACAATTCTGATAGAGCCAGAGAGCACACCCAGAACACTCAATAGCAAACCTAACCAGAAACAAACAAAGCCTCTAGAATAGCAAGAATAGAAAGAATTATCCCAATGACATTCAGTCATTACGAATTGGTAATGAGTGGTTGATTAATTCAACATCCCTTCTAGTCAGCTCATATAGGTTTCTTGGGAAACTTTCCATTTCCATCCACCATTTAACCTCCACGTAATCCACCCCAAGATTTTCCATATAATCGGCGGGGGCATTTCCTTCTCGATACGTGTACGAATCTTTAAAGTCATCCAAGTTGGAAATCATGTTATGACAATCTTTGATCAAATGCCTAATTGTCCAGCTTGGCTCCTGGTGTCTATTAATGCACTTGATTATGTTCATCGAATCACTTTCCAACCAAACATGGTTAAACCCTTCTCTAATCGCCATTTGCAAACCAATGTAAGCCATGTAAGCATCAGCATAGTGGTTTGTCTAGGTGCCCAATGGGAGCGCCACCACTGAGACAAGCTTAACATTGTGATTCCTAGAAACTCCCCCACAACCAGCTGGCCCAGGGTTACCCTTAGCTGCCCCGTCAACATTAATTTTAATCCATCCGCTAGACAGAGGGAACCAAACAACATTACTTCTAGGTTGCCTTATCTTAGCAGTCAAAATAGAGATGTCCCAATTTAAGTTCCATATTTTGAGGATATCTAAATCCTGCTACAAAATATCAATCTAAGAGTCTCCTTTCCGGAAAGGGCAGGATGATAAAAAGTTTTCCTTAATATAGTTCTAAATTCTATGAGCCACAACAATAGGTGAGGATTCCCTGTCCCTAAAGATCTTATTATTTCTTTCCTTCCATAGACCCCAAGCATTGTGAGGCATCATGCAACTCCAAATCTCCTTAAGAGAGGGATTCACTGAGGGACAGACCCACTGGAACCAGCAGTCCCTAATATTACTTGGCCAAATCCACCATAACTCCCACAGCTAAAACAAAAAAGCCCAGACTTCAGTAGCAAAGGAGCAATGTAGGAGGATGTGATTAGTATTCTCCGCATTATCTTTACATAGGAAAAATTTGTTGGGGATGGCCATACCTCTTTTACAAAGATTATCAATGGTCAAAACTTTCTCCTACATAAAGAGCTAAAAAAAAATATTAATTTTGGGGATTAGGACATTGTTCCAAATACCAGACCAAAAGGGGGCTAGAGAAAGGGACTTAGTGATGAGCTAAAAAGCATGAGCAATACAGAAATCCCCAAAGGGAGAACCAGTCCAGAAAAACTCATCATCAAAAGGGATCGAGGGAATATGAATCTATGAGAGCCACTCCTGAACAAGATGAAGGGATGGGTCAATGCTAACTTGATCAATCCAAGCCCTGTCTCGAATATAATTAGCAACCCAAATGCCAACAATTCTAACACATCTATCCTTGAAGTTGTTCACCCATGAGAAGGTGGATCAAGAGCCATCCCCCGCCCACCAATCATCCCAGAAATGGATATTTCTACCATTTCCAAGATACCATCTCATTCCTTCAGAAATAATGTCCTTCGAGTTAAAAAAGTTCTTCCACATATGAGAGGCCACAATGGGTAAAAAATAATTCTCCGGGGCATCTTGAATTCCCTAAATATGATATTTATGATGGAGTATAGAAGTCCATTCATTATCCTCTTTAAGGCATAATTTATTAACATAATTTGAAAAATATGTAAGAACAAAATGTATAACAAATTGAATGTAGTTTGTAGGCTAATAGTTGTTATTTGAAAAAAAGTAAATCTATTTGGTGAAAATTTGAAATTTCAATGCACTAGTATTATTTTTTATGAAAAAAATAAAAAGAATGAGTATGTCCGACTAACCTAAGTTCAAGCAAAAAAAATAAAAAATTTCAAAACTTTCAATATAAGTAGAGGGCACATGCCCAAATGTGAAGCATATAATTTAATCATTTTTTTGCAGGTAAATAGTTAGTTACAATTTTTTTATTAGAAATTTTTTAAATTATTTTTTTGACCACCCTAACTTAGTTAGAAATTTATGAAATTCAATTTAATGTTTCATATTTCATATATATGATAAAAATATTATATAAAATATTTAATATATATTTCCATGAATATAAGTATGAATAATTTTTCATATCTATCCAAATAATATCATACTACTAGCTATCCTTTCTAGGTTTGCTCCTCATACAATTTATTAGAACGATACTGCCCATTTATAATAAGTCTCATTAAATTAAAGAAGGATTAGAGGATTTTTTAATACATGATATTCATAAAAGTACTAAAAATGCTAAATAGATGTAATGATTTTACCCCTTATCATGTTTAATGCTATAGTCAACTAATAAGATATCATGTTATCTTTTTATTTAACATGGTTGCAACTTTAATCCTTCAACACTAAAATTCCCTCGAAGCAGGTTGAAGCCTTAACCTTTTCCTTTTGGAAAATTTCATGAACTTTTTAATTTTGAAGGTTAGGACATTTTCTCATATAATTGGGTCTCTTCTTATTGCCCAAGTATTGATCATAAGCCTGACTTTGTTAGGTATATTATAGTCATCAATATTGCATGCTCCTCTAGATTCATGGGGAAACATTAGATTTTCTCCACAATATGATCGAAGTGTCTTCTTACCCACAAATTGCAAGTATTCCATATGTACCATATCAAAATAGATGTTTACCAAGGTTTGTACACACAAGACCATTGTTTCCTTGAAAGTAATTTTCAAATAATATATGTAATAGCATGAAGTTGGAATTTAACTTTTATTAGGATTGAATAATCAAAATTGAGATTTATAAGCTTTGTAGACATTGTAGTGTAGGTGCTATCTAAGATCATGGCCCAATCATTATGAGGTCTATTGAATAAGTTGTTTATTATTAGTTAGCAATTTAGCATGCAAAAAATTTCTTAGATCGGTTTTATCAAAAGATAGAAAACCATATAGAATAACTTTTAAGTCTTACTGTTAAAAAGAATAAAAGATGGTAGATAAAACATTTTACCTTATAAAAAATTTAGAAAAAAAATGGAGAACAATCATGATAGAAAATGCATAAGAAACAAACCAAAATCATCAAATAATATTATTTCTAATTTGATGTTCCATTTGTTTAATTACTTATTTAAGAATGGTGAATTTGATTGAAGTAGACTACGTCATGTGCAATGATACTTCCACTAGTGATTAACATATCAATGGTAAAACTTCTTTGATCTTCTTAAATAATTTTGAGTATTTTAGTGATCACTTAAGATATAATTTTGTATATTATATTACAAAAAAAAAATAGATATCAATAATAACTGAAACATTTTATGTTTGGATTCTTTGAAACTAATGTAATGTTTTCCAAGTTCAATTCCATGGGAATATTCATTGATTTTATTGAGTTTTCTACATAATTTCATACATCCTTACCTATTATGCCATAGCTTTTTTTTCAAAAATAGCTTGAAATCCACTATGGCTAAGAGGCTTATCAAAATTAAAATCTAAAATAGTGACTTTTCCCTCTTGAATTTGCATTGCATTTCACCATGTTATTGGATTTTACAACAGATGTAGAATAATCTTCCACATCTGCACTTATGTTCCCAATTTAGATTTTGGTATAATTATATGAGGGGATACCTCTTTTGTCTTAAACATATATACCCATGAAAATTCTTGAGTCTCTTTGTATACCCTTTTCATTTGCACTTTGTGTTAAACATTTGTGTGTACATGCTTCTCACAAATTGTATAGGGTGATCCAGATAGATATTTGACATGATAAAGGATCAAAATTTAGACATCATTTTCATATGTATATAAGTACCCCACATTGTCCAACACAAGATTATTGTCTCTATTGCATTATTGTACAAAATAAATAACGAAAAATCCTTTTGGAATGAATTCTAAGAATGGGAAATCATTCCAATTCATTTTTCTTTTTTTTTTAAGAAAGCGCTTTTGACTGGAGCTATGAACCAGTGAGATCACAAGGAGGACCTCATCTCTAAATCGAGGGCCAAGGCATCCTCTTTGAAGCATCCTACATAGCCTAAGAGCACAACTGTCAATTTCCTAGCCAACGAACAGAGAGAAATCGACCAGCGAGCATCAGGGGGGACCAAGAGCATGCTCCAAATTTATCAATCACTCCTTGACATGCACCAACAGTGAACTACCTCTCTGGCCAAAGAAAACCTTTGTCTGCCAAGTTAGCAGACCAGTGCAGCGATGAACGATGTGGAACGGCGAGGGCGGAGAGGGGCCAAGCCCCATGCATCAAACTCACAACCTCCATTGAGGGAGGCTCACAGCTGTACCGATGTGCTATGGAGTGAACCCCCAAAATCATTACAATTCTTGTTTACCCATTCATGTGCTTTCACTTGTGCTCTCCATAAAAAAAATTATTATTATTAAAACTTTAGCATTGTGTGCCCTAATCCTCCCTCTTATGGTAATTGCTTTGCCTTTAAAATTGGTCTTGATTTCCATTTCTTCTCTCTTCTCTCTTTGTTGTGCCTCTGGTTCTTGCTTCTAGTCCTAGTAGAGGGTCCAATCAAAACCTTCCACATCCTACAAGTTTGTCTCTAAGCTCTTCTTACTCGACTTGGTAGCTGAAGGTGGAACACTACTGAGTGGCTAGGATCTTTGGATAGAAATTTTCTCATTAACCCTTTTGAGACCTTCCGCACTCTTATTCATAGCATATTTTCTAATATCCACCAAACCCCTAAAGTTTCCCTTTAATTCCTCCATACTTTTTTCCAGATAAGAAATTCTTAACTCATGCTCGGTTTTCATAACCCTCACATCTTCAATTATTTTTTGAGTCATTCTTAGGAGCTTATCAGTTTTGTCTGGAATAGGATTCTTAGTTAATGTGTTTATTATGTCATTAATGCCCTATTTTAAGAGGGCAATTTCACTGTTCACCCAACGAAAACAATTCTCCTGGTTGTTGGAAGAGTTAGCCAGGACCACTTCAAAATTCATTTCTTCCTTTTTGTTTTCTCTCGGGTTCATATTGAGGGGGATATCCAGTTTGATTTCATCATCCCCTTTACCCTTTGACTCCACTACTTTCCCCATTTTCTTCTTTTTTGAGCTTTGAGGGCCCAACTCTTGGGGTTTGGAAAGAGGGGTTTTCAACTTTTTAGTTGCATGTCTAGGAGGGGGTTTTATTTTTTTGTTATTGTTAGTAGTGAGAGTAGCTTTCTATGGGGGACCCTCATCCTCTAAAGGTCGGTAATCTGAGTCATCACACACATGGAGATCACGCCAATCCATGGCCATTTCACCCCCCTCCTTCTCATCAAACTTGGTGTCAAAAACCTCATGCACATCATGGCTAGCCAAGGATTTAGGGTTGTTCACAATAGGGGAAGACTTAAACTCATGTGCTTTGGCATATTCCATAATAAGTAGGATTAACCCCTCATGTAAAATAGGGTTCTCATTGTCTTTGGCATGATTTAATAGGCTATGCTCAAGTGAAGAAAGTAAGTAAAAAGGTAGAGAAATTTTCCTATCATGCCTAAAATGATTTAAAATGGTGAAGTGATAAGAAAAAATGCTAGCATAACGGCCATCCAAAGTGATGTACCTCATTATGATCTCTTCCATATCCACCCAAAGCTTCATGAGATCTTTTCTATTGTATCCCCTATCGGCCATTTTCTTCACTCTGTCTCTTTCACCATGTTTGTCGAAGAAGAATGATAGAGCTTCCTCTGAAGCCTTCCTCTCTGTATAGAACTTTTTCCCTTCTATTTTTAAGCTCATAATCTCCACTATGAAAGGCTCATCAATCCTAAATTCAGCATCATAAACACTGAAAATTCCTTTATACCAGCCCTTCACAAATACTTCCATCAACCTGGAATCCTGGCCATGTAGATTTTTGAGGTAAGGCTCAAGACCACCATCCACAATTTTAGTCCACAACTCCTTGTTCTGTTCCCACTTCTAGAAAAATGATGGCTCCATTATGTTCTCATCTCCCTCCATAAAATGAGTACCCCTGCAACTTTTAATGTTCACAAAATTAGCTCCAAACCCAAACTAGTAGAAACAAATCCATATGGTCAAGAACAATCTGTAAGGTCGATTCCATTTTATACTAGAAATGACTTTACTCATGCAAACTGATGGCATCATTAATATTTGGCCTTTGGGCAATATTTTTGGAATCCCTTTGTGTTAGCTCAGATAGGTGAATTGGGAAGGATTTCATATTTGTCCACCATTTTATTTCATCATATACCACACCAAGATTTGTCACATAATCTGCAAGCATATTGCCTTCCCTAAAGACATGAGTTATTTGAAATTTGTCTAGATTGGCAAGCATACTAAGGTATTCTTGGATTAAATTTTTGATTGTCTAGTTGGGAGGTGTCTTTTTAATCAGGCAATTAATTGTTAGGTCCCGGAGACAACTGAGAGGGAGGGGAGGGGGGTGAATCAGTTGTCAACTAAATTCAAACCAAAAACAACTTAACCAACTTAGTGCTTGGTACCAGTAAACCAGTTAAGTATGTCTGTAGATAGTGTTAACAGTTAATTGCTATACCGGTAAAGATTAATGCATGAAACATAAACACAAAGTCATCCACAACACATAACACCAATATTTGTACGTGGAAACACTGTAAGGGGAAAAACCACGGTGGGAAACCTTACCCACAATCAGATGATACTACTGTAGATAGTAAGTGTACATAAATGGGGTCTGCACATGCAGAAAGGCCAATAGCCTAGAGCTCACTGCTCAATCACAAAATGGGAGTCACACTGACTACAGTTGGATGGTTAAATACAATAAGAATGTACTACACAAAATAACATCTTCATATGCTGGATTCAGTACTGGTGTAATGCTGATATGCTTCCACAAAAACCTAGCTTCACCTTCAAATGATGTCTTCGTGTATAGCTCTGCTTAATCTAGCATATACCTTCTCACAATTCTTTTTCGCATTCCACATTCAATCTTACAAATAAGATCTTACATTTATACCATAACCTAAGACCAATTTTAGTAGGTCGGCTCTACAAGATATTACAATAAAAACATTTTACAAACAATATAATATCCAATACAATAACCAATTAAACATGTCGTCTTAATGCATTTACAACAATAATTAATCATCTCCATAGCGTGCCATGCTGATCTAGAAAAGATAAACCTATCTGTGTAACCCTAGGTAACCCTGGACCTATTTGCCGGTAAAAGAAAATATGCAAATATGAATATACCAATGATTAATTCTTCAAAACAAAGTGTCCACACAATGTCTTTGACATTACCAAGTGTCTTCTATATCATTCCAAGTGTCAGTGATCATTATATCCTATCGGTGAACCATATACCAGTAACTGTGCAATAGTCACTTGCTTGCCGGTGAATGCTGCTGGATCTCCAGAGTGCTAGTGTTTTAGTAGGTGTTGACATCAATGACAAAACCATACCAAAATGCCAACAATATCCCCCTTTGGCATTGATGGCAATACAAGATGGAAAAACCATCAAAGTGCCAAAACAGAAATGCCAAATACCAAAAACCAACAATCTCTCCCACTGGGAGCAACATGTGTTATCCAAAGTTTTTCAATACCAATCTCTCCTTAAAAGGATAATGTGTTTTTCCATAGATATCTCTCCCCCTTTGACATCAAATTCCAAAGTTATAATAATACCAAGTTCATATACAAAATACCAATCAATTCAATATACCAACTACTCCCCCTGAGAAGTAGCTTCCTCATCAAAGAACAGAGTAAAAGATTTATCTTTTAATTATGTCGGTTGATGACAATCATCAACTATCTAAGTCTCTACCGGTGATGGTATGACTCCAAGTTGATCTATGAGATATTCAAAAGTCTCCTTAGGCAAAGGTTTTGTGAAAATATCTGCAAGTTGTTCTTTAGTGTTCACATAAACCAGTTTTATCTCCTTTTCTTTAACTTTTTCCCTTAGAAAATTCAGTTTGATAGAAACATGTTTTGTTTTAGAATGTAGTACTGGATTCTTAGATATATCAATTGTTGCAGTGTTATCACAATATATAGTAATAGGTTCCTTGCATTTTACCTTTATGTCTTTCAACATTTGCTTAAGCCCTAGTACCTGTATACAGTTGGTTGTTGCTACAACATATTATGATTCTGCTATTGATAAAGATGTACAACTTTTTTTCTTACTCAACCAAGGAACTAATCTGTTTCCAAGAAAGAATGCTCTGTCGGTGGTTCTTTTCCTATCATCCACATCTCCTACCCAATTTAAAGGTAGCTCAGGATATCATTCAGGCACTTCAAGAGAATCTTACTGTTGCAAGAAATAAGAGAAGAGAACTTTGTGAAAAGATGCAAAATGAGAATGATGAAAAGGAATCATTTAATGATCAGATAAGCAAGCTAAAACAAGAGAACATGACAACAAAGAATGAGATGCAGGATATGACTATGAGATTTTGTAAAGAAATTGAGGATAGGAAGAAGAATGAAGAAGGATTCACCAAAAGACTACGTGATGCAGCAAATGAGAACACAAGACTTAGCTATGAAAATGATTTATTGAAGATAGATCTGATGCACAGTCAGAATGACTCCAATGAACTGACGAGGCAGAAAGAAGTCTTAGAAAGAGAACTAGAAACTGCAAATCAACATAAAGAAAAATTCAAGAAAAGCTCAGAGGAACTTGGCACCTTGCTGAAGAATCAAAAACCTAAGGGTGACACTTCTGGAATTAGCTTTGAAGTTGGTGAAAGCTCCAGTATTGCAAATACTCAGGATCACAGCAAACCGGTAAGACAACCTAATCCTTATAAATTCAATGGAAAATGCTTTAACTATAATAGGTATGGTCATAGAGAAAATGAATGTAGATCTAGAAATTATCAGAATATCAACACACCCACCGATCAATGTTCAAAATGCAACAAAGTTGGTCACAACTCTGAAAATTGCAGAATGAATGTGAGATGTTATGTTTGTGGAAGATTTGGACATTTATCTAATCAATGCATAACACAAACCGGCATAGGTTATCGGAAAGCTATTCAGAAGAATAATGTAACTTGTTATGCATGTAACAATATTGGGCATATTGCAAAATTCTGTATAAGTAAAGGATCACCGGGAGACAACAAAAGTTCTAGCTTGAAGGGTAAAGAAAAAGTTGAAGAGTTTAAGCAAGAATTCTCAAAACAATGGATTAAAAAAGCTGATCTAAATATTGGGAATACTCCTCCACCGGTAGAACCAATCAATGCTTCACCGGTAGGACAGAGTGATGCTTCACCGGCAGGACAGAGGAGTGCTCCATCGGTAGGAAGTTCTTCATCGAATTGAATAAAGTTTCCTTGAGGGTTTGGCAATCTAATGACACATGTGCTATTATTCCCTCGGTTAGAGATGAGAAGTTGGAAATTACTTTATTACCGGCAGACAATGTTAAGTGAATACTTAACCGACATAGATTTAATGTGGTAGATGGCAAAAAGACACCTATAAGACAAACTTTTTTACTGTAGATATAGATAAGAAGATGAGCAAGGTACAAGATGAAATCAATAAACTTGCTGATAATTTTGTTAACTCACCTGATACATTATCAGTTTTTGAATAGAAGATAACAACTTTTGAGGAAGAATTAGTTAAATTAGAAAGAGAAAAAGAGAGAATAGTAAATAAGGCAAAGCATCTGAGATTAAAACTGAGTCCAAGATTGGACTATCTTGCATCATTGTGGAAGGAAATATCTAAGGCACTAATACAGGGACAGAAAACACTGGCAAAGCATATGCGGCATCTCACCGGTATAGTTAAAATAATAGAGACAGCAATAAGAGACAGTAAAAAGTTTATGGAGAGTATAAACTTGATTTTTGGGGATCTATTTCAAATTGTAACTACCCAGTTACAAGGTTGAAACTACAAACTCTACTGACATCTTGACAACCTTTGTCATTGATACCAAAGGGGGAGTAGTGGTATGAGAAAATTCAATATCATAGGAATCATATGCTAAGGGGGAGCACACATTTTTGGTAACATTTTTTGGACTTCACATTTTTAGATACACTTTTGAAATTTCTCATGAGTGTTGCCATCAATGCCAAAGGGGGAGATTGTTGGCATATGCACACTCTAATGAGACATTGTAGGTGATTGAAGGTTTTGTCATTGATGGCAACCTTACAATCCTATGGCACTGGCAAGGCATTACACCGGCAAGGCATTACACCGGCAAGATAGTTCACCGACATCAACGATCAGGCTCTACACCGACACTCAGACCACCGGCACCGACACAAAGAAAGGAAGTATACCGGCACAGAGGCCAACAAGATTTTGTTATATTATATTTTGTTTATTATTGTAAAAACTTTGTAATCTGACTTGGCAAGTTGTAAAATGACTCTTATATATAAGAGAGATCATTGTAGACATTTTGTAAGTTATATAAGTGAAGTAAGCGAAAAGGAAAGTTATTAAGGAAGACCTATTATGCGAAATATAGGTTAAAGGATTTATGTAAGAAGTAGAGCAGCAACCGGTATTGGATCAGACATTATAGATGCTATTGTAAAGCAATACAAGATATTGGATTTGTATAATCCACATTGTAAGTCAGTGAGACTTCCCATTGACCAGCGAGCTCTAGGCAATTGGCCTTCCTACATGTGCAGGCCCCTCTTGTAAGTAATATTCTCTTATTGGCCAGTAAGTGGATATTGTGGGTCACAAATCCCACTGAGGTTTTTCCCACACTAGGTTTCCTCATTAAATCCTTGCGTCATGGTGTGTTTTTCATGTGGATGTTTTTAATTCTGTTTATTTCATTATTTCTTGCATACCGGTACACTGTTATAATATGTTCTGCATGTTTTAAGATAAGAAATTCTACTCACCAGTTAGATACTGATTCACCCCCCCCTCTCAGTATTTGTAGGAATCCTAACAATAATAATATTTAGAGAATCAATTTCTAACCATACCTTTTTATTCTCTCCTCAAATAAAAAGTTTAAGCCCAATGTAAGCTGCATTTGCCTCAGCAAAGTGGTTTGTCTAGGTACCCAGTGGGAGTGCCATTGCTGAGACAAGCCTACCATTGTGGTCATGAGAAACTCCCCCACAACTTATTGGACTAGGATTCCCCTTAGTTTCCCCACCAACATTAATTTTGATCCACCCTTTGGGGTGTGCAACCCAAGCAATGTTAGTTCTGGTATGCTTTATCTTTATAGTAGGTCTAGAGATATCCCAATCGATTTTCCATCTATTAATAATGTCCCAATATAAGTCAAGAGTAGGAATAACAGTATCAAGCCTAAGAGAAGGACAAAATGACACAAAATTCTCCTTGATATTGATCTAGATGCAACGAGACACCAAGAAGGTCAATGACTCTTTATCCTTGAAAATATAGATGTTCCTTTCCTTCGAGATGCCCCAAGAAATATGAGGGAGTATGAAACTCCATAAAACCTTAAGAGAAGGATTGTCAGAAGGGCATATCCACTGGGACCAATAATCAAATAGGCTAAGGGAAAAACACCATCTAATCCCCCAAAGGTCAAGAAAGTAGGCCCAAATATCCTGAAGGAAAGAACAATGAATCATCAAATGAGAAACATCTTCAACAAATTCCTTACATAGAAAGAATTGATTAGGCATTGACATCCCTCTCTTGCAAAGATTCTCAATAGATAACACCTTATTTTGCATAAAGAGCTAGAAAAAAAATATTTATTTTTGGAACTGACATTTTATTCTAGAGGCAAGAATAGAAAGGGGTAGGGGCAAAAGTTCTACTAATAAGAGCAAAAGCCTGAGAAATAGAAAAAACTCCATAGGATGAGCCATCCCAAACTAGGGAATCCTTAGTAGGGAAGGAAGGAATATGAATACCTAAAAGCCACTTCTGGAGAGGTTTGAGCATAGGATCAATTCCGATAAGATCAATCCACCGACCATCCCAAATATAATCAGTAACCCAAGTGCCAATCTGCTCCACACACAAAGCTCTGAACTAAAAAAACCCAGTGACTGTCAATCAGAGGACCATCACTCACCCACCAGTCTTCACAAAAATGAATTTTCTGGCCATTTTCAAGACTCCTAGCACCTTTTAATATTAAGGATTTCATATTTCGAATATTCATCCAAAGGGTAGAAGCAGCCTGAGGGAGAATGTGATCTTCCAAAACATGTTGAAGATAGTGGACATGACCAAGGTACTTGTTATGGATGATAGTAATCCACTCATTAGACTCCGTAAGAGCTCTCCATAATTGTTTAGCTAGGAGGGCATTGTTAAAATATTGAATGTGTCTAATGGCAAGACCCCCTAACTTCTTCGGAAGATATACTTGATCCCAGACAACAAGATGAAGATGATTTTTGGTCTCTATGCCCATCCACAAAAAATTCTTTTGGATTTTAATCATTCGATTCGCAAATTTCAAAGGGATCTTAAATAGGCTCATAGAATACACTAGTAAATTTTGCAAAGAAGCTTTGATTAAGTATAGCTCACTTGCTTGACTCAGAAGAGCACCTTTCCAACCAACAAGCTTGTTTTAGAATCGATCAATCAAATTGGACCAAAAAGAGTCGGGAGCAGGATCGAAACAAAGGGGAAGCCCCAAATAAGTAGCCAGAAGGGAGGTTAGCTTACAACCCAGCATTTTGGCAATTTTGATAGATGCCTATGATTAGGGGTGTTAAGAAAGAAAATAGAACTTTTGGGAAGACTAATCCTCTGGCCCAAACCTTTTTCATAAAGACAAAGAAGTTGCTTCAAAATCTTAGCTTTTGACATTGAACCTTCACGCAATAGTAGAGTGTCATCAACAAACTGTTGATGCGAGAAAACCTAGATACCAGAAGAGGGTCGAAGACCTTTAAGCCTACCAATCCTGATCTCTCTATGAATAATTTTACTAAGGCCTTCACCCATAATAATGAACAGAAATGGAGAAATAAGATCCCCCTACCCGAGACCTCTGGAAGATGAGAAAAAGCATGATGAAGAACCATTAATCAATATCAAGAATTTGGGGGTAGATATACATTGGTTCACCAATTGGATGAAGTGGTCATTGAAGCCAAAGGCTCGAAGCATCCTGATAAGAAACCGCCAATTCACCCTGTCATAAGCCTTAAGCAAATCCAATTTCAGCAAAAAACCAGGTTTGTTATTAACCGACAAAGAATGAATATTCTCACATGTGAATAGAAATAATCGAGTCCAAAATTTGGTGCCTTGGAACAAAACCATTTTGTTTCTTAGAAATTAAAATAGGAAGAACTTTTTTCAACCTGATAACCAAAATTTTAGAAAACACATGTAGGCACTTAAATTTGGCTAATCAATATAGTCAAATTTATTTCCTTTAGCCATTTAATTAATTAAATATGTTAATTAATTAAGCCAATCCCTTGAATTAATTAATTCCCTCCATCCAATCCCTTGAATTAATTAAATTAATTAATTAATTCCCCTCCTTTCCAATCCTTGAATTAATTAATTTCTAATTAGTTAATGCCCCTCTCCAACCTCTTTAATTAATTAATTCTAAATTAATTAATTTCCCTCACCTTGAATTTAAATAATTAAATAATTATTTAAATATGTCACATGTCTCCTAACTTCTAACTACCTAACTAACCCCCTTCTAACCTAACCTCCAATCCAACCCATGGGTTCTAACCAACCCTATCTCCCCAAACTAACCTTATCCTAACCTCCCCTCACATGTGTGTGCACACACACATTCCCTAATTTCCTTAATTTTAGGAAATTAAACCCTATTTTGGGTGGCTTCCTCCCAAAAGAGACATGTGTCCTTGAGGACACATATCATTCCTCTTTTGGAATGTGCCTTTCTTAAGGACAAATCTCTTTCCCTTTTGATCCACTTGTCCTATTTGAGGACAAGTGTGGAATATTGTTCCACTTGCCATTTATAGGATTGCCACTTCTCCTCCTTGAGGACAAGTGTTGCATTTTCCAATCCCTTCCAATCCCATTTAATCCCCTCTCTTTTTTTATCAACTCCTCCACTTTCAATCACTCATAATGTCCTAATGTAGGATTTCATAAACCATTTTAGCATAACCATACTATCATAATCTTGAAATTCATCTTCATAATCCATCATCCTATCCTCATATCTTGAATCAAGAGCACACATCCAAACACGAGAAGATCGAATCAAATTTGGTAAATGAGGTTTGCATTCACTTGTTTTAAAATTCATTTCTTTCTTTTTATATCCCAATCTTGAGGTGCTTTGGGTTAATTATGTTTCTTAGATTGTTTGGTATTATCCTTTATTCATTTACATTTGAACATAATTTACTTCAGACATCACCTTATAGATAGAGTTACACAAACTGATGGGTCTAAACTCTTGAAAGCTACTAGCATCTAGCTTCTTGGGGATCAACACAATGAAAGAAACATTGAGCTCTTTAAGGAGAGAACAAGAGCCAAAAAATTCCTTAGTCACGTTCACAATATCCTCCCCCTTAATATTCAAAAAAAGCTGGAAGAAAAACATAAGAAACCCATCTAGACTCAGAAATTTATTTCCTTCAACGGAGAAAACCACCTCCCTGACCTCATCCACAGAGGGAATTTTAATGAGCTCTTTATTCATGGCTTGGAAGAAAATTGTGAGGATTTCATTGATAATCTCTTCATGTGCACCCAAATCCAAGGGGCCTTCATCAGCTAAGAGAGAGGAGGAGAAATGAACAACTTCTGAACGCATCTCCTCCTGCTTATCAATCCATTGATTTTTGATGAAGATCCTCTTAATTTTATTGGAAGATCTGTGTTTTAGAGTGGTCATATAGAATAATTTGGTATTCTGATCCCCACTTTTGAGCCAAATAGCTCTAGGTCTCTATTTCTAGTACTCCTCTTCTTTGGAAATAATATCATGAAGTTTTGTGAGAATTTCCACTTCTCTATCCATGATTTGGGAACAATACTCATGGTTTTGGATATGTTGTTGAATATCATCAAGCTCCCTTTTCAAAGTATCTTTCATCTGAAAATATTCCCAAAAGAAGACTTGTTCCATTTCCAGATATTAGCTTTAACATTGGCAGAGTTTTTGCCCACTCAGTACGTAGTCATTCTCTGGACATTGATATCCCACTATTCTACAATTTTATCATATAACTCAAGGTTATGGGTCCAAATTTTTTTGAATCTAAAAGGGAAATCCTTTCTCCTACTCAGGGAGGAGATACTCGGAGCAATTGGGAAGTGGTCAGAACCAATCCTGGGTAAAGAGGATAAATTACTAGAGAAATCTATCAATCAATCAGGAGAGAGGAAACCTCTATCCAATCTAACTTGGATAAGCTTCGAACCACAGTATCTGTTGGACCAGGTAAACTTAGATCCTCCAAGATCCAAATCAAGGAAACTGAGAGAATTAATCAGATCTAACATGTCTTGTTTACTTTCTTCTGAAATAGGAGCCCCGCCCATCTTCTCCAGATTAGATATAGGGGTATTAAAATCCCCTATCGGGATCCACTTCTCATTAAGAAACCTTTGTCTATAATTCATCATAGAAGCCCAAAGAATATTTCTTGCATTCTTACTATTAGGAGCATAAATATTGGAAATAATCCAAGAAGAACCATCCAAAAGATTTATGAACCTAGTAGCAATATGATTAAGACTTGTAACAATAGTGAAACCTTGAATCACCCTGGGATTCCAGAAAGTAGCAATACCTCTTGATGCACTATTTGCATCACAACAATGGACACCACAATATTTAAAGACTGTCAGCTTCATTTTCAAAAGTTTGTCAAACAACATTTTAGTCTCCTGAAAAAGGCAAATCTTAGGTCTATGATCCCTCACCAAATTAGAAAGAAGATCATGCTTATGGGGGTGTTTTATCCCCCTTATATTTTAGGAAATGATCTTCATTTAGTATAACTAGGGGAGCCAATCCCCATATCTTGTAGGGTTATTCAAGAGCCATCAACAATCTTAGCCTTGCTTTGCTTATCCCTATTAAAAATATTTGGGGGTCTTCCCACTCCTCTTGTTTTTGAGCTGCAATCAATTCTTTGTCTATTCCTGGTCTTAACCCCAATAGAGCCTGGAGCCGACCTAGTTCCCAAAGGGAAGAGGAAACTATGCTAATGATTACGAGATTTTACTTGAATAAAAGGATTTGAATCATCAAGCGCATTATCCAGAAAATTGATTGATCAGGGGCTTAGTTTGTAATTCCTTTGAGGAAGAAGTTTCAAACTCCACAGCCTTAATCTGAGGATTTAAAAGATCTGAAGAATTACCCACATCCACAATCAGATTGAGACTATGCTCTCTTGAGATAGGAGAAATAGAGATACTCGCAACCAGTGTCTCTATCATTTCCTCCGAAGAAGGATGACAATTTTCCAACATCCCTTGATCAAGAATACTATTATGATTCAAAGGATCACTCTGATCAACATGAGGAACACCCCCAGAGGTAGCTAAGGCTTGATTATCAACATTGGGAACCACTTGCTATTGTTGGCCATTCTAGTCCAAAGCATTGGGCTTCTCCACCACTTGAGACAGTAGACCATTATGCACTAGATTAACAATTAAAATTGATGCAATGAAAATGGCGATTAGTGACAATCACAATTAAATCATGTTAGTAAAATTTCAACCACAAGCATAACATGAAGATAAATCCATTCAAAGCATATCAAGAAAGATTGTAACAAAGCAAATTGGAAGATAAAGAACTAAATAAATCTAATACTTCTCCCTATGCTTGATGATGTTGGATCTTCCTTGTCCTTCTCCTCTTCAATATCTTATGGCTACATGAATTATGCCCTTAGGTTAAACACTCACACCAAGATGAAAATTGAAAGTTTGAAGTGGTTGATGATTATGGAGAGTGGAATGGGGATGCAAATGAAGTATTAGAGGTTAAACAGAAATTCCAACAAGTGGAAGAGCTCTAGAACTTAATACATTGGTTTCCTGAAAAACATTCAAACTCTAAGTAACAATGATAATGCATGGGTAACTCTTATGTGTGTGTGTGTGTGTGTGTATCCTCAATAATGAAGGAATGAGCCCTATTTATAGAAGAAATGGGATTTGGATGGTTAAGATGGATTTATTAACAAGGGCTAGGATTGAAAGTTCCTCAATCCATGTGACACTTTCAAACCAATCCTATGTTGACAAGTGTCAACATAAGAAGGATTAAGAGGAGAGAGAAGAGGCATTAAATGCCTAAGGGGACATGATGCTTACCCTAGGGGGTTTGGTTAGGGTTGAGTTAATGGATAATTCTTTTATGCAAGAGTTAAAGGATAACCATGGTCAAAGAATTGAATGCTTGAAGAGACTCGTGGGTTAAATGGATGGTTGAGTTAGAGAGAAAGTCCCTAACCAAGGGTCAAAGGCGGGTTAGTTAGATTTTAGCCTTTAATGGTTTATGAAGACTTTGAGGGTTAACTTGTAGAAGGGTTAAAGCCTTTAATGGTTTATGAAGACTTTGCATGTTTTTGAGAAGTGACCCCTTCTTAAGGAATGCGTAAATGTTTAGGAGGTGATTAGGCTAATTAGAACGTATTAGAAGAATCTAGAAGGTGGGTTAGTGAGCAAGTGGATTTTGTAGGAAAATGCAAGTGGGAGGGATTTTAGGATTTTTAATTAGAATAAAATTAATTTATTTAAATTTATTGGTTGCAACTTGCATTGGATACATTTAAATAAATATTAATTTATTTAAATCTCAAAAGGGGTATTTAATTAAATGTGAAAGGGGGATTTAATTAAATAAATCAGATTTATTTAATTTAAAGCAAGAATTTGACTAAATGAATTAAATTGAATAAATTAAATAATTTATTTAATTAATAGGAGAATAAGGTTACGGTGAATTAATTTAATTAATTGTTGATCGATGGTTAAATAATCAAATAAATACTAAGTATATTTGGGTTTCTACATTTGCCTCTCTTTGAGACAGTGTGATGTTGGAATAAGACACTATTCCAGTGATGCTCCGGTGAAGATTGATGATGTCTAGTGCATGATATTTCTTAGGAGGTGTCATTGATGGCAACTCAACCTATTTATCTTATCCGGTATGGATTTTGGAATGTGTGGATGTCATGAGTAAGTTTTTGTATAATATTATCGGTGATACTCAGTGTATAGTTTTGCTGAGCATTTATCATTTCCAGTGATATGTTTTTGGTTTTAGTGATCAGAGCTAAGTTGATTGAGTATGAGATTCATATTATCACATAATCCTATCCTCCAGTCTTATTTCTTAAGCATGTTAGAAAGTCTGATATCTAGTAGAGCAGTAAAATAGGGTTATCTTCATTATTGGTGGTGTAAAGTGTGGACCGGATTATTTGAGGTGACTCTGGTGGTTGTTGGTAAGTTTGAGGTAATTGGATCATCTTATGGGAAGCATGTGATCATATGTTTTGGATCTAGAATATGGTTTTGTGAAGCTACACGTTTCATATTTTGATATTTTGAGAAGTTGACTAGTCGAAGATTTATTTTGGTGGTTCAGATATATAAGATGGTCTTGGGTGATCTTTTTGAGAGTATGCATGTGTGTGAAAAAAAAAATGTTGTGATTGAGCGCAGTTTCACGTGCACATCTTGAGTGTTTATGATCCGATATTTGGTAGCAGAGAAGAAAAAAGTAGTTTATTAGAACAACAATAACATATCACTTTGTGCCTAACCGGAACTGTCGTTTGGCAAAGTTAGATGATTTTATTTAGTTCATTACTCATTGTATTTATTTTGTATTAGCCTATAAGGCAGTGAGCCTTCCTCTAGGTTGCAGCCCTTTTGTAATTGAGTAGTGAGCTCTAGGAAGTGTGTCTAAATACATGTACATTCTTCTCATGTAATATTGTTCTACTACTGGCTATAGTATAATAATATTGTGGGTTCAAATCCCACTGTGGTATTTCCCTTTTTGGTTTTCCACATAAAAATCTTGGTGTTATGGTTGTATTCTTATTTGGGTTTTGTTTTTGTACTTTGCTTTTAGTTATTTACATCTAGTGGTTGAAGAATCAACTTAATAAATTTGTGAACTACAAAAAACTGATTCACCCACCCCTCTCAGTGTTCATTGATTCCAACAATTGGTATAAAAGCCTAGTTCCTCTGAGGAATCCTAATAGCTTGAGGAAGATCCAGAAGATTGAATCAATGGACTCCAGTTCGCAAAAACAGTTTACTGTGGCACTTGAAGATCTTGATGAAATGATGAAGGAAAGGAGTAGTCTGAAAAGAAATTCAAGTACAGTTGAAGAAATTATTGAGACATTGAAAGATCAATTGAACACCTCTAGAGAAAAGAGAAAGGAGTTGATGGACAAGTTGCAAGAGAAAGAACAACAAAGTGTTGATAATCAAGCCCTACAAGGCAAGACTGAAGAATGTGAGAAGCTGACTAGGGAGAATGCAGTTTTGAAGAATGAAATGCAATCTATTGTAATGAAGCTAACTAAGGAGATTGAAGACCAAAAAAATAATGAAGATAGCTTGAATCAATCCTTGAAGGATAGATTTGATGAATGCTATAAATTGACATATGAGAATGGTCATTTGAATCTTGAATTGGTGAAAACAAAGAATGATGGACAATAACTTGAAAGGAAGAACATAAATCTGAGAGATGAGCTAGCTACTGGTAATGAGTAAAAGAAAAATTCAAAGATAGTTCAGCCCAGTTGGATGAGATGTTGGAAAGTCAGAGATATGGGAAATATATATGTGGACTTAGATTTAGGAAAGGACAATCCTTTGGTTCTATTCAAAACAATCATCATAAGAAGGACAAGAAACCTTTAGTAAGATAGCCTAATGCCTATAAATTCAATGGGAAATGTTTTGTTTGTGGTAAATTTGGTCATATGGAAAATTAATGCAGAAGTAGGATGAATAATGGGATGATGAATAATATGAACAATGGTCCTACCTTTACTAGTCAATGTTTCATATGCAACAACTTTGATCATAAGTCAAACATGTGTAGAATAGTAATAAATAAATTTCAAAACAAGAGATGCTAAGCTTGTGGAATGTTTGGACATATTTCTAACCAATATAGGATGAGACCAAATCAGATGAACTTTAGGCCTATGCAGAGGAATGTAGTTTTTCATGCATGTAACAAAGTAGTTCATATAGCAAGGCATTGCAGAAGCAAGAATGCACCTATGAACAAGAACAAATCAGATGAAAAAGGAAAATATAAGGTAGATGAAATCAGAGATCAACATAAGAAGATGTGGGTGAAGAAAGAAGATTCAAATGTGCAGAATGACTCCACACATGAATCTGGTGATGGAACTTCATTCGATAACTAGGGAATTTTGGCCTTAGGGGGGGTTTTCATGTAGATCAATAGAACCCCCTCTTCAAAGATCTAGATCAAGCATGCAGATAATATCGAAAAGATTTCATGGAGATTTGAGACTCCGGTAGGTGATTTGATGAAAAGTAAGATAACCGAAAACTTTAAGGATGGGCATTTATTACAACTCAAAATTAGGTTTTCAAAGGTTAAAACAGAATTTCAAAATTTTATTCTTCATAATGTGAATGAGAGAAAAGAGCAAAGTAGTAGAGTGAAAGAGATTTGACAACAAAAATTGAGCTTGAAGCGATCATTTGACGATTTCTTGCACCAAGTTGTGAATCAAGAGGTATTTATGCATTCACAATCTATCTTTTTAAACCCTAAATTTTTCAATGGAATCTACATTTGGTATTTCTATACCTCTGGTAGTTGAAAATTCTGATAGAGCAAGGCCCGTTTTCAAAAAGCGTCCTTTCAAGTCTATTGAAGATGATCCAAAAGGAGAATTTTCTTCAGTCTCGTATGGTTTTCTTCAAAATGAAGATATCAGGACATACATTCACTATGATATTGAAGAACTTGGCAGTGTAAAAATGCTTACACTCTATAATAAGCATATGGTAGATAGTCTAGGAAATCTAAAGTTGGAATACAAGATTCTTCATGATAGGGGTTTCACATAGTTTATCCATTTTTGGTATTTGATGAAGTGGAATGGGTATGATACATTCTAAGTAGGGTTTATGGTGAGTTCATATGGTTGGACATACCTCACAAGATTACATATCAGGCCATTCAAGCAGTCACATGCTTGAGTGTAACCAGTGAGATCCCTAGTCTAAGGAATGTACAAAACACCACTGTGGTAGTTGTTACTAGTTCCCAATATGACAACCAGTCGATGAAAATCAGCAACATAATTGAGCATGATGTAATATTTTACTCAATGGTGGTGGGATAAAAGGTATATCAATCTAGCAGGCGGAACTCAGTCTTTGGCACTGCCATATTCACTGCATATCAGATGCTTAAGGAGGGTAAAAGGTACGATATTTGTTCAATACTCCCAAGTGAAATGATGAGAAACTTGAAGAAAATAAGGCAAGATAAGAAACATACCTTAAGTTTGGATCCCTTATTGTCTTTTTAGCATTATACATCATGAATGAGATCCCTGGTATAGGAAAATTCTAATGGGATTGTGACAAAATGGTGGCTATGCAAATTAAGGATTATTAGGTATAGGTGACAATGTAATGAGACTGTTTGCCTTATGGGGCTATTTCAAAAACTTCCAAGCCACTGTGAAAGACAAAGAGAGAATTCCTAAGACCATAGTAGAGAAATGTGAGAAAACTATCTATTTTATGGAGGACAAGGATCAATGTCCGATGGAGGTAGTTGAGCCAAGAACAATGTGGCTCATGCCCATGGGGTGTGAGGTTGATGCTGACACACTTGATGCATATGCTCAACACATGCTGAGCCAATCGGTGGACTAGAAAGAACAGAGATTTGGCACATTTAAGGAGAAAGATATGGACTTGCACATGAAATTCACTGAACCGGCAAGGAAAAGGAAAGTTAGAAAGGAAGTTGAAGAACTAGCTGAGAAAATGGGTATAACCCGAGAAGCAGTGCAGAAGGCAAGATAGCAGAATGTACTGAAGGTAGAGGATATGGTGAAGCCACAACCCAAACTAGTATCTTCATCTTCAAAGAAGTCTAAGGTCAAACCCAGCAAATTTGCACCTACCTTCAGTGTGCAGAAGTCGGTACCTCCATCCAAGCCTAAAACAACAACATCTACCAGTGGATACAAGAAGATGAAGGAGAAATCTACAAGGAAATTTGTTGCAGCAGAAGAGGAAACAAAGTCAGATGAAGAGGTGACGGAAGTAAAGGAGAATGCCACCTATGCAAGGGTAGTCCAAAAATCTACGTCTGGTGATGCTCCTCTTGCCAAGAAAGCTAAGTCACGAGGAGAGCCATCCAACAAGACAAGGGCGGGAAAGAAGAAATCTGAGATAGATGAAGCTCTTAAGTTCGATAAGCTTGAAGGCCCATATGAAATTGTGCCTCCTATGAATTTGCAGTAGTTAATTGATGAGATTTTGAAAGATGGAAATTTAAAAAGAATTTCTATATATTATGAGAATTTTGAGGATAAAGATCAGCGGGTTTTAGAAGAATCCATTGTACATTATATGGATAAGTTTAGTAAAGTCTTGATAGAATTATCACATATGATCCCCAAGAGCATGTATGAAATTTTTGATGCAAGAATACATAGAGCCTTACTTGAAGATGAGATAATAAAAGAATATGTACCGGTAAGTCTATCTCATAGTATTTCTAAGGAAGAAGCCATTGATCTACTAAAGCTTGTAAAGGACAAGTTCCAGAGCAAGAGGAGAGTTAATAGGCTTATGGTCAGAAAAAAGGATGAAGTCATAAAGGAAACCGAAATAATTTTGAGAATTTTTTTTGATAGAGTAGGGCATAGAAATGATTCCGACAGAATCTTCTCAAGAAAAATATGTTTCGAAAGAACATGCAATAGTCTATGAGCCTAAGGATACTCCATCTATCCTAGATGTGCATGTAGATGTTCCTGATGGACAAGAAGATCAACCATTTGTGCATCCAGTTGGACAGGAAGCTACAGATGATCCCACTGCAAATCAGGAAATTGATGACTCTGGTGATGCTACCCAAGATCCTCTAGAAATTGAGATCATATCAAAGATACTAGATGAGGAGATGGGTGATGTAGGAAAGAATAAAGATGATGGAAAAGAGGGTGAAAAGGATAAGAATGAAGATGTTGGGAAGAAGAAGGGTGATACTCAAATCGACAAGCACCCAACAACCATGATAGTAGTCACTGTTCTTGACAAAGGTAAGAAGATTGCAGATGTTGAGCATGATTTCTCTCATGGTCTAGTAGATCTAAGCTTAGTGTCTCCACTTCAAGGACTTAAACTTGTCACTCTTGCACAAATCAAGGAAAGTGAGGACTTGTTGAAATCACAATCTGAGGAAAGAGAGGTTATTTCTTTAGCCACATAAGTTTTCGAGAAGATTTTGCTAGATTTTAGATAGGATTTCAGTGCTTCACCATCTGGAAAGCTAAAGAATATGCTAAGTTCTAATGAGAATCATTAGAAAAGGTTGCAGATGAATTAGTTCAGAAGAGGTTAAATGAGATGCAGTTGCAGCAAACTTTGAAGATGGTTGAGTGAGACAAAATAAGTAAAAACTGTCGTGAAGAGTGTAGAAGATGCATTAGATGAAGGTGGAAAAATATTCAAATCATGTTTCTTTTTTCCCAAGTTTACTGCAGATATTGATAAGAAAATAAGAGATCTTGAAGTGAAACTAGCTGGTATTGGTCATTCATTTGGCCCTCATTTAGTTTTTCCAAGTTCCCTTGAAGCTCAAATAATGGATCTCACTGAAAAAAAGAGGGCTTGAATAAGGAAAAAGAGAAAGTGTTAAGAAGAGTGGGAGAACTAAGAATTTTAATCACTCCTTGCATGGACACCTTACTTGGAGCTCAGCAGGATGCAGTCAGTGCTTTAGGTAAACCGATGCAATCAGATCTCAAGGGTGTTCAAATTAATGCACATATGTCCAGTGCCCTAATAATTGTTTTAGATTGTTTCCTGAGAGGATGGAATGAGTACTTGAAATCCTTGAAGGTCACTTATGCAAACATTTTTAAATTTATGTAAATTATTACATAAATTTCTACATAAGTTTTGACGAATACCTACCCTTTTCCATTGACATAAAAGGGGAAGAGAATTGGGAGAGAGCAGTGAAAAATGATGCTCATTCTTAGGGGGAGTCATATGACTGTACAAATTTTGGATTGTCAGATTGCTTGTAGTTTTTGGAGTTTTGGAACACTTATCATTTTTTCACATTGTTGCCATCAATGCCAAAGGGGGAGATTGTTGGCATAAGACACTATTTCGGTGATGCTCCAATGAATATTGATGATGTTTGGTACATGAGATTTCTTAGGAGTTGTCACTGATGGTAACTTAGACTATTAATCTTATCTAGTATTGATTTTGGGATATCCAGATGTCTTGAGTAAGTTTTGGTATAAGTCTATTGACGATACTCAGTATATAGTTTTGGTGTGCATTTCTCATTTTCAGTGATATGTTTTTGGTTTTCGTGATCATAGTTAAGTTGATTGAGTATGAGAAGAATATTATTATGCAATATTATCCTCTGATGTTGTTTCTTAAGAATTTTAAAAGGTTTGGTATCCGGTAGATAAATAAAACAAGGTTATCATCATTATATGTAATTGCCTTATTATGTTTAGAAAGTGCGAATGAAAAGCTTGTTTGATGTGTATGCATAAATGTGTATTATTTAGTTGATAGCTCCTCGCTTATCTTCTTACCATACCTTGAATTTTTAATGATAGGTTACAAATTATGATATGCGGTTGTATTGTATTAAAGTAGTGAGTGTTCTCAAGGGGTCTTGCATTATTGACAAGATTACCTATTTTGATCTCTATTGTTTGGAAAACTAGAACATTCTGTTGCAACCATAATAATTGGAAATTTCTTGTTAGGCTATTTGGCATCCTACTAAAACAGTAGCGATATGAAAATCATGCAAATAAATGATAGACATATAGTGAGAAATTTCAGCTTGTAGTGTGATCTTGTTAGTCTTGTGCCTTTGTAGGAAATAGTTTGATTATCAAACTCTCTTTCCCTTTTCTTTGCCTAAATCATAAGATTTTTAGAAATGCTACTAAGAATGCATTGATTTAAAAAGAATTTTTATAACGCATATGTAATTGTATGTTTTCTTTTGGGCTACTTATGGAAAGATGAAAGTCTTAAGCTTCAGAAAGAAATTTGCATAGTTAGTAATGTGGTTGTGAATGCTTAATGGATTTAGAAAAGATATTGGAATGATGTTATTTCCTTATGTAATGGTGAATTGTTAAGAATTTCAGTACTAGTATCTAGAGTAAACTTTATTTAGTGATTCATGTGGAAAGCATAGGTAAAACCTTTCCTGAGTAGATGATAGCGTATTGAAAAGTACTCCCCGTAAATGTGACTAAACCAGTAATGGTGCTTTCCTTGTGTATTGTAAGAAACGTGTGCTTGCTATGTGTGCCCATAGGATGGTGAAGTAATCGACCATGGAGGATATGTTTGATTATGAGTATGGGAAACTATACTATTTATGTGATGTTGCTTATTTGTTTCCTTACTGGATGCCAACCCATGGGTTGTTGATAAGTCAGTATGTGAAGGGGTAGTATTAGAAGTCACCATTCCTTGAATAGTATGGAATAGCGTACGAGTAATGTCAATGCGAAGTGACTTTAGCTTCTCTATTTCAAAGAAAAATATAGTTTTGTAATGAAACTGTATTATAGGTGTACTCAATAATCTCCCTTGTGATGAACCAATTTATAAGGTTCATGTGTGTCGGCCTATTCCTATCCTTTATTTGAGCATATTGATGTCAGTTTTAAAGAAGAATGATGGTTTTATTAGAGGATATTTTTCCTAGTCTTCATGAAAGGTATGTTATTTTTCACATGAGCTGCCAATTGTCCGGCATTGGTAGACATGTGGGTGGACCTTAGCCATGTATACCTCTAGCTTACGGTGAGTATCCTGAGAGGTACGTCGCTATGCAGGGTGTGACCTATGCATGCCCTTTTCTGTGAGGTACATTGCTATGTAGGATACATCCATTGCATGCCCTTTCTGCTTGGATTATTGCCATGTCACGCTGAGACACGATGCGGGATGTAGTAGACATTTCCATGTGGGATATGTCCATTACATTTTTTTTCCACTTGGATTATTTCCATGTCATGTTGAGACACGATGCAGGATGTAGTAGACATTTCCATGTGGCCTACCGACAGGTTTAGGGTAGAGCCATGCCACGTGACGATGTGATGTGGGGTGATGTCAAGGTGCACACTGTCATCCCATGCAGATGTATGACTAGGCCACACCACATGATGAGCTACTGCGATAGCTAGATGATTGTTCATTCCTTCCTCGTTGGTGGCTAGATTCTAGTCACATAGTGATGTTATGTGCAATTATAATATTCTTTTTCTTTTTTGGGGGGGTGGGGACCAGAAATTTATTTTATTTTGACCTTCAAGGTTTGGCCATGACCTTACGATCTTTTTCTTACTTGATTTGGTGTTGCAATTCCAGAATTATTTTATTGCCTTACTATTGGAATTAGTGATTATTATCTTTACTCTTTTGTACTTTGGTGGCTAAACTGGTTTATCCTTATTGTTTTCATATGCTGGTCTTGTGTTGTAATATGAAGTACTCTCCAAGAACGTAGGAGGCGGTCTTGGATGAGTGTATACGAGGAAGTAGACATAAGGAACCTTGAGGATGGGGGTATGTGATGTTGTGATGCAGCTAAGATCCACTACCTACCTATGTGTGGTGACTATCTCTTGGAGGCTAACCACCTTACATAACAAGGGATGTTCATGAGGGTCTTGTATGGAAGGTAGCACCACTATGGTGTGCCCTAGCACCATCAAGCCCTTGAGTAAGATATTGGATATATATGATCATATTATTATTCCGAGATCAGGCATAGAGATGTTGATCGTGCATGTTATCTTTGACCGAGCATTAGACATGCTCACATGTGGCCCTTTTGAGTTGTGCATTCCAGTTATGTGGATGATTATCATGTGTAATCATGGAGTAAATTGTGTTAACTTGTCACTATGTTATGGGACATAGTCTTTGGAAAGGTTTTTATATGCCTGGCAAGTGTAAACAATTGAGTTATTTATATTGCTCTTATTTATTGAAAGTTAACTTGGTTGTAGAATTTGATATTGGAAGCTAGTTCTATGTGATAAAGTTTTATGAAAAAGATGTATTGTTAAAAAAAATTGATCATGATGGCATGTTTTCTTGTCATGTTTGATAGATGAGTATAGTAATTATTGTCTATATCTTTTAATGTTTTAATTTGGTGTAATGAAAGGAAGAAAATTCTTGTTTCTCTGCTATGATTGTGAATAATTCCTAGAATATTTTAAGAAGTGTATGGTTTTAGATGTATCTTGCAAATGGATAATGACATTCGTAGAGGATTTAGCAATAATGTTTCAATTGTTGAGAAAATATTTATATGTGCAAATTAATAATTGTTAAATGAGTTTCAGGGCTAATATGTGTTGCATGATTTCCGCTTAGCCTTACAACTTCCGGGAGTAAGTCGGAGCCTAGGGGGGGAGGATGTAGTACCCCTACCCTAGTCAGCTTTGTAAAACCAGTTTTGACCTTGGTTGACTTTTTATGTGACATTCTTGAATGGTTGAATTACCATGAGGTAATGTTATAGGCTGATATTATGATTATTGTGCGTACCTATTATTGTGCCTTCACATCAATTCTTATGTAAGTTTAATTGTCCTCCTGATTCTTGTTATTAATCTCGAGCTAACATCTTCATTGTATATATATATATACATATATATATATGTATATATGTATATGTATATATATATATGTATATGTATATATATATATGTATATATGTATATGTATATATATATGTATATATATATATATATATACATATATATATGTATATATATATGTATATATATACATATATATGTGTATATACATATACATATATACATATATATCTATATATACATATATATATATATATATATATATATACATATATATATATGTATGTATGTATGTATGCTTGTGTGACTCTTGGTTGCAGGAGATTGTAGGTACAGTACTGCTTAGGTGCGAGGTTCATCTTCACCTGGATTCGTAGGGTTGAGTATACCTCTTCCATCCTTAGAATTTGTGTTAGGTGGTCGTAAAACCCTCAATTTACCCTAGTCATGCTTAAGTGAGCGTCATCTGTGGTCCGTCAGTTTCCCTTTTCATTTGGATTTGTGGGTCGTGTATTTGGTTGTCTTTCTTGGGTTGCGTGCTTGGTATGTGGTAAAACTGAGTATTTAATCCTAAGTAGTTATTTTGATTTAATGTGTTCATTTATGCATTAGTAATTAAGAAACTAAATTAATTAGGTTTCTTTTATATAGTTAATCATTAATTAAAAAGTGCTCTATTCATGTTTGTAGCAAGTTTAATTTAATGGTTAATTTTAAATCATGAATTTATTTAGTTTATGCATTTTGAAAGGGAAGATTTAAATTTATTCGAAATAGAAATAATTTAATCTCTTTTGCTTTTTGGAATAGAAAGGTTAATTTTAATTATTTAAGAAAATCAATTTTGATTGGAAAAGTAAGTTTTATTCATATATATTTTTTATAGTGTGAAAGATTAATTTTAAAAATTTAATTTAATTAAAAATATTTTACCCTCATTAATATTGTGAAATACAAATATTAGCTTTGTTAATATTGAGAAAATTAAAAATTAAATGAGGGAGAAAAGCATTTTGATTTTTAATTAGAACAACAATTTTAGATTATTTAATAGTTGAAAAGAATGATTTTTCTTTTATTTTATTTATTTATTTTATTCTTTTTATTCAAAAGTTGTTTAAATTCTAAAATAAGGGATTAGGTCAGGGGATTCTTCTATTTAACCCTAGGTTTGGAAATATTTTTGGGGGGAATTGTTTTTGGAGAGCTTTTTGGAAGATATTTTGGAAGAAGGATTTTTGGAGGAGATTTGGGCTCTTCCTCAGATCTTGTCAGGAATGCGAAATGTGGTAGGAATTCTTTTATTTGTCTTCCTTGTTGTCCAAGAAATTTACTGTTCTGGTTAAAATATATATATATAATAAATAGAACAAATATTGGGGGTTTGGTTGTTCTTCATGAATTTTGGTTGAAACCCCATTGAAGGTTCCTAATTTAGTTTTTAGTTTGCCAGATGGTTGAGTAAATTTGTGAGAAATTATTATTTTGCTCTTATATGTTGTTCTTATTGAGAGATTTGCCTACCTTGAAGGTTATTTAACAAGATTTTATTAATTAGAATACCATGGGTATTCTGGAAATTGTTTGTTTCATATAGACTGGTGTTTTTATGTTCTTTTATATTTTGTGTTAAAAATTTATATATCAAAACAAAAAAATAAAATAAAATAAAATCTTGCTTCTACGTGTTTGGGCGTGGGGAGCTTTCGCTCTACCCATAGCCCCGTGGAAATCCACGTTCTGTGGTTCCACGTTGTGGAGACCACAGTTCATGGAGTCCACGTTCTGTGACTCCACATCGTGGAGGCCATAGCCTGTGGTTCCACGCTGTGGAGACCACAGTTCGTGGAGGCCATAGCCTGTGACTCCACGCCGTGGAGACCATAAACCATGGTTTTCCATGGCTGTGGAGACCACAACCCGTGGAAACCACAGGTGTCGGGGCCACTATGTGGCAGTTTGTTTTTTTAAAACAAAAAAAAAAAAATATTATAACATGTTAAATTTAAAGTGGGTTTTAAAATGTTTAATTGTTTTATTAAATATTAATTAATATATTTGATTATTATATATTAATTATTAATTATTAATTAATGTATATTTTAAATATATGTTAATCATGATAATTTATATATTAATATATATATATATATTAATTAATACTTAATTCATTAATATTGTGTATTATTAAATTATTAATTATTTATATTTTATTAATTTAAGATAAATAAATATATAATAATTAATATTTAATTTTGGTATCTGTTTTATTGAGGAAGTATCTTTTTGGGAAAAAGATAAAATATTATTTTAATTGGAAAGTTGTTGAAATAAAATATATTTATTAATTGATAATTTTTAAATGATATTTTATTTAGGAATATTTTATTTGAGTAATTGTGAAAAGAATGAAATATTTTATCTTGGATATTTTGAAAATTTAAACGATATACTATTGGAAATATTGGAAATTTAATAAGGTATTGTTTGGAATATTGGTGAGTTAATGATATGTTCAATTAGTAAAATAAATGGTTTAGTTTATATTTTTCCTCTGTATTGAGAAGTAGACAAATGGTACTATTGCTATTGAGGTATTGTATTCTCCTTGTTATGGTGATTTTTTTGTTAATGTATTTTTGAAAACTTAGATCTTATAAAAAACTTGATCAACTTTTATTTTTTAAACCATTAGGAAAGAAGATTGTTCTTCCCTGGTTATTGCCTATGCAAGTTTAATTTATGTATTCGCTTTTGTTTAAGTAATGGCAAGGCCTTGATATGTTTGTTTGGACCCTGTCATTTGGTTGATTTGGGGTGCCTGCTTATGTCTTCGGTCTCTAGTTTGGTTGTTGCCTTGTGATGGTATTATAACTGGTCTTATCCTTTATGCGGGTGTCGAGTGTTGATTTGTGGTTGACCATAGCAGGTCAGGTCTCTAGTTAGAGTATTGTCGAGCAATGGACCTTGTATTAGCTTTTGTTATGTTCAGTTGGATCCGTTTCTATGTAGGGATTATTTATGTAATTATTGACCGATGTGATCGGTTGTTTATTGGTATGATTCTCCTTGATGGCAGGAATGTAAATGATGCGAAACTTATGTACCCTTAACTTATTTAAATGATCAAAGGGGTCTTGTAGTTGAGAAGACCCAGAGATGTAGCCCTTTAGGGGTGAACTCCAATATCAATTTGGTGTTATGTGATGCTTTTGTTCTTATGTTTCATGTTTTTTAGTGTTAGCATGTATGGATGGCTTTTTGATAGAATGTATAAGTGGATTAGATGAGATTTATTGTAAATGCATGTATGCAGTTGTCTCTTAATGTAGTAATGTGGATCATGAAAGAGTGTAGTTTGATTTACAGAATGAATTCTACAATTGTTAATAAAATTAAGTATGCATGAGAAGATCTCACTAGTTATGATGAAATTAAAGTGCGTTTTGGAACAAGATGCATGGCATGTGTTTAATGTAAAATTGAATGAAATGAATGGATAACAATTGTTGGATCTGAACTCGTCATATTACCTAAATTGTAATTCTAATGGATGAAGTTCATTTAGTTATTTACATTTTAACCTTAATAAATGAACTTCATCATATTAGCTATATTTTAACTTAAATAAATGAACTTCATCATATTAGCTATATTTTAACCTTAATGAATGAATTCATATGTTGTCTATGTTTTAATCTTAATGGGTAAATTTCCTCATGTTAAATCACCTTCAACCATAATGGATGAGCACGTCCTATTTTCTATAATGATAATTTACTGAACAAATTATATCCTTGTTTAAAGTAATAACATGAAATTAAGTTAACTTGTTTTATTGGGTCAAATGTTGTGAGTTGAGATAGATGTTAAGTTACGTAATCATGTTGGGAAACTCCTTGGGTTTTGTTTAGTCTTTCGATGTGTTGTTTGAACTTTTGATAACTCCTTGTATCATTATGTTGTGTCTAAACAAAAAAATTATTGCACTCCACTTGTGTGTTTTAGCTTTATCCCTTCGGGGTTTCCTGGTGGGGCATTACACCGATGGTTGTTGGTAAGTTTGAGGTAATTGCCATCTTATGGGAAGCGTGTGATCATATGTTTTGGATCTATAATATGGTTTAGTGAAGATTTGAGTCGACTTGAAGCTACATGTTTCATATTTTGAGAAGCTGACTAATTGGAGATTTATTTTGGTGGTGGGGATATATAAGATGGTTTTGGGTGATCTTTATGAGAGTATGCATGTGTGCAAAATTGTTTTTGGAGCAATTGAGCATAGTTTTACGTGCGCATCTTGAGTATTTATGATCCAGCATTTGGTAGCATAGAAAAATAGAGTAGTCTATAAGAACAACAAGAACGGATCACTTTGTGCCTACTTGGAACTGTCATTTGGCATAGTTAGATGATTTTATTCAGTTCATTACTCATTGTAATCATTTTGTATTATCCTATAAGGTAGTGAGCCTTCATCTGGGTTGTAGCCCTTTTGTAATTAAGCAGTGAGCTCTAGGCAATGTGCCTAAATGCATGTTCATTCCTCTCATGTAATATTGTTCTACTATTGGCCATAGTATAATAATATTGTGGGTTCAAATCCCACTGTGGTTTTTCCCTTTTTGGGTTTCCACATAAAAATATTGGTGTTATAGTTGTATGCTTATTTGGGTTTTGTTTTTGCACTTTTCTTTTAGTTATTTTCACCTGGTGGTTGAAGAATCAACTTAATAAATTTGTGAACTACAGACCATAGTGTTCATTGATTCCAACATGTGGTTTATCGTATCATTTCAAATAAAAAACAACCAAGCATGGTGCATGCCCCAACATGCACTATGTTGGTGGTTAGGTATGCCCCCTCGAGAGATTGGATGAAATTGGACAAATTTGGGCAATCTCTGAAAAATTTTAAGAAAAATTATGTGTGGTAGAATGGGGCATTTAGGTATGAATGAGGGGGAATGATGAGTGGTAGAGAATAATGGGAAGCCAATAAGTACCCTTAGGTCATGTAGGAGATATGATGAAAAATGAAGTATTGTGGTGCATTGGATTGATGTTGGTCAAGTGATCAGTATTGTTTTGGACAGTCTAGAGCAATTAGTTGAAGTGCCCCTTTTTAGTCAAAGCATGATAGTTAATGTCACCTATGCACTCGGACATGATAAAATCGAAGTAATTGAATCAAACTGACCTATTGAGACTTAAACAATTAATTGAATGGCTCAATGAAGTCAAGGAATTTGAGATAAATTACTCGTTGAGATAGACATTTGATGTAATTTTCTGGTTTGATTGTGTTTGATTGGTTGACCAATTGACAGTTGGGTTTAAAATGCAGACACAATAACTTTATATTCTTACGATATGACCGACAGGCGACCTCGATTTAGAGTACTTAGCTTGATCGGTTTTGATGGGAAACGATGCAGGGTATGCAATTATGATGATGACCTAGATAGGTAGGGTGAGGGGGGGGATTCAATGTTAGATAGAAGGTATGGAGGACCTAGGACCCATACTTGTGGAAGAGGATAAAAATAGAGTATCCATTGTCGTGACTATGTATGAATGATATGCAATGATGTGAATTTATGGATGGATGAAATGCAATGGTAGGATATGTTTAGATGAATTGAAATGGATGGATCATGTGCTTTTCATAGTGCTTTCTTTCATCATTGGGATTATTTGGTACTAATCTTGACCAAGGTATCAAAAACCAAGGTTAAGCACTTGTAAATAGATAGATTATAGATAGAATATTCCCCTTCATTCTAGTTCACATATTGATGGTCGACGTATACATTGTAGTAAATAAGCCAGACTGATCCATGACTTTGAATTTTTGCATAGTATATTATATCTTAGTGAACTTCCCATGTAGACACCATTAGTACATGCCCCAGAACTTCATTGGAACAATCCACAAACAAAAAGCAAAGAAAAAGATATCATGTACCATCCCGACCACTCTAATCACTTATGGATATCTTGGAGTAGCATAGGAACCTAATATATAAAAATTTATAATTTGACCAAGTGCCTATCAGCCAAACAAAATCTTCTTGTCAAAGAGATATGTCACTATGTCTTGTTGTAAGGAAAGATGTATCCTTGTTAAGATGGCCCTGCATATATTTTTCTCAGATGTGTGATTGTTTGTTGGTTCGATAGGTGGTCATCTTTTAGGTAGCTCAAATATTGTTTTGTGTTTGGATCGATGTTTATGTACAAGGAACAAATTTCTTAGAATATTTTTTATTGATTTTTATGTTTTGTTGATGTTTTTGGGTTTTTTGAATGTTTTGAATGTTTTTGGAATTATTTCAGGACATTTTTTGAATGTTTTTGGTCTTATTTTCTAAGATTTTTTGAATGAGTAACTTGGTGAATCACTAGTTTTAAGAATCCACTCCCATCATATAGGTAAAAAGTTGCTCCTAGTTAGGTGTTAGTGTGAAAGCATGATGTGGGATACATGAGGCAATAACCCTAATTTTAGATCAATAACAAGCCATGATAGATATACATGATGTTGGCATATGCACACTCCAATGAGACATTGAATGTGATTGAAGGTTTTGTCATTGATGGCAACCTTGCAATCCTATGGCATCGGCAAGACATTATACCGGCAAAGCATTACACCGGCATCAGGAGATCACTCAGGACACCAACACCAGCACAGAAGAAAGAAAGTATACCAGTACAGAGGCCAACAGGATTTTTGTTATGTAATATTTTGTTTATTATTGTAAGCCGACTTGGCAAATTGTAAAATGACTCTTATATATAAAGGAGATCATTATAGACATTTGTAGGAATGATGTGGAAGCATAAAGGAAAATATTAGGCAGACCTAATGTGCGAAATATAGGTCAAGGGGTATATGTAAAGAATAGAGCAGGAACCGGTACTGAATCTAGCATTGAAGATGCTATTGAAAAGCAGTACAAGTCATTGGATTAGTATAATCCTTATTGTAAGTCAGTGTGACTTCCCATTGAGTAGTGAGCTCTAGGCAGTTGGCCTTCCTGCATGTGCAGGCCCCTATTGTAAGTAATATTCTCATATTGACTAGTGAGTGAATATTGTGGGACACAAATCCCACCGAGGTCTTTCCCACATCGAGTTTCCTCGTTAAACATCTTGTGTTATGGTGTACTTTTCATGTGGATATTCTTGATTCTGTTTATTGCATTATTTCTTGCATACCGGTACACTGTTATATTATGTTCTGCATGTTTTAACTTAAGAAATTCTTATTACCAGTTAGATACTGATTCACCCCCCCCCCCCCCCTCTCAGTATCTGTGGGACCCCCAACAATTGGTATCAGAGCCTAGTCCTCTATTTTCAAAAGCCTAACAACTTGAGGAAGATCTTGACACCGGTAAAGATGGAAAATCTGATGAAGCAACTTGAAGGAGCTCTTACAAACTATGATGCAAAGCAATTGAAAAATATCAAATTAGAAGATGATTTAAGGGTAGCTCAGGATATCATTTAGGCACTTCAAGAAAATTTTACTGCTGCAAGAAATAAGAGAAGAGAACTTTGTGAAAAACTGCAAAATGAGAATGATGAAAAGGAATCACTTAATGATATGATAAGCAAGTTGAAACAAGAGATCATGACAACAAAAAATGAAATGTAGGATATGACTATGAGATTTTGCAAAGAAGTTGAGGATAGGAAGAAGAATGAAGAAGAATTGACCAAAAGAATAAGTGATGCAGCAAATGAGAACACAAGACTTAGCTATGAAAATGACATGTTGAAGATAGATCTGATGCATACTTAGAATGACTCAAATGAACTGATTAGAAAAAAAGAAATCTTGGAAAGAGAACTAGAAAATGCAAATCAACACAAAGAAAAATTCAAAAAAAGCTCAGAGGAACTTCGTACCTTGCTGAAGAATCAAAAACCTAAAGGTGACACTTCTGGAATTGGCTTTGAAGTTGTTGAAAGCTCCGGTACTACAAATACTCAGGATCACAGCAAACTGGTAAGACAACCTAATGCTTATAAATTCAATGGAAAATGCTTTAACTATAATAAGTATGGTCATGGAGCAAATGAATGTAGATCTAGAAATTATCATAATATCAACACACCCACCGGTCAATGTTCAAAATGCAACAAAGTTGGTCACAACTCTAAAAACTGCAGAATGAATGTGAGATGTTATGTTTGTGGAAGATTTGGACACTTATCAAATCAATGCAGAACACAAATCGGCATAGGTTATGGGAAAGCTATTCAGAATAATAATGTAACTTGTTATGCATGTAACAAGATTGGGCATATTGCTAAATTTTGTAGAAGTAAAGGGACACCGGTAGACAGCAAAAGTGCTAGCTTGAAAGGTAAAGAAAAAGTTGAAGAGGTTAAGAAAGAATTCTCAAAACAATGGATTAGAAAAGCTGATCTAAATATTGGGAATACTTCTCCATTGGTAAAACCAACCAATACTTCACCGGTAGGACAAAGTGATACTTCACTGGCAGGACAGAGCAGTGCTCCACCAGCAAGAAGTTCTTCATCTAATTGAAGAAAATTTCCTTGAGGGTTTGGCAATCAATGACACATGTGCTAATTATTCCCTCGGTTAGAGATAAGAAGTTAAAAATTACTTATCATCGACAGACAATGTTAAGTGAATACTTAACCAGCATGCAATTAATGTGGTTGATGGCGAAAAGACATTATAAAGTTAAGGTTTTGGCTCCATTTCATTTCACCGTGATTTCAAATTTTCAGAGAGCGCGAAGATTTTGAGCTAAGGCATTACGAGCAAGAAGCAAGCACACTCCAAGCAATCATCCATCCAAGGTAGTAAAAGGTATTTAATCATGGAATCCACCTCTGCAATTGAATACATAGCAAACCCTAGTGTTGTTGAAGTAATAAAAAGAACTAGGCCCATATTTCAGTTAGTTCCCAAGATAGAAAAGAAGGATGATACCTTAGGTGCATTTTCTCAAATTCCTAAGGGAGATGTATATGCTGAAGACCCCAGAATGTACATCCACTACAACATTGAAGAGTTAGGAGATGAGGAAATCAAAACCATTTATAAAACCATGATATGTGATAACACCGGCAATGTTAAAGATGAACACAAGATTATTGAAACCCTAGGATTTATAGAAATCCTTAGCATTCCTGAATTTCCTAAGGATGTAATTAGGATAGTTTTAAGAAGAGTTCATGGAGAATTTTTTTGGTTAGATGCAATCCATAAGATCACCAAGGAAGCTGTCAAAGCTGTCACAGGGTTACTGACCATTGGTAAGAGACCAGATAAACCCAAGAAGGTTCCAAATGACCTAGTTACAAAACTAACTGGTGCAACATTTGATAAGAGGTCTCTAAGGGTTAATGATGTAAAAGATATCAATGTGAGATTCATCAGTATGATATTAGGTTATAAAGCCACTCATGCTAATAGACTTAATTTAGTTTCAAGTTTATGCATTAAGAGTTCTTGTGATATGGTAATAGACAATGCAAAAATCAACATATGTGAATGGTTAAAGGATGAACTAATTGACAACCTTGGAAAAATCAAGAAGGACAAGAAAGGAACTTTCAAATTTGGAAATTTGTTAGTATGCCTAATGCTACACATAACAAAATAGGTTCCCAGTATAGGTTATAAAGAACTTGGATATGACATACCAATAGGAAAGAAATTGACTGAACTATTCAATAACATGGGTGAGAACAAGGAGAATAATATTAATGACTTCTTTCAAGCATTAAAGACCAAAATGAAGAAATGAATAAGGTTATCTCAGAAAATAGTAGACAAATACAAAGATGATATATGCTTTGTTATTAAGAAAGATGAAATCTGGATGGAAGCGGTCATCCCAAGAATAATTTGGGTAATCGAGATGGGCTATGAAACAAATGGTCACATAGTTGAAACATATGCTAAAGCACTTTTGGAAGCCCCCAATGAACCTAAGGAAGAAGTATTTGGTAGTGCTGAGACTATAGAAAGCCAAATACAATCAAAGAAAAGAGTAAAGAAGGTTGAGGCATTTGTAAGGAAAGGGTCCAGACAAGCAAAAGCCATTAAGGAAGATGTATTAAAGAAAACCAGCATAACAGAGGATGAGTTGGTAGCTCCACAATCTGAAACTCATCTATCATCGGTAGGTACCTCTTCAGAAGGTGACATGCTAGCATCTTTTAAAAGAGTTGTAAGAAAAAGAGATCCCTCACCGGCAACCACTCCTTCACCTAGAAGAACAAGGCAAAAACAACAAGCAATAAGATCTCCGGTTAGAAAGGCCACACCAAAGAAGAAACTCACACCTAAGAAGAAGAAAAGGACAAACAGAGACTTGGCACCTCTTGATGTACTGCTAAATGAAATCACAGAGGAAGGAAAACTAAAGAACATAGAGAAAATTTATGACACTCTAACAATTGATGAGAAAGAGCAAGTTGAGAACAGTGTTATATTGCATATGGACATGTATAATAAATTTTTGATGGAAGTAGCAAATGAAATTCCTGATGATTTATTCAAAAGACTTGAGGCCAGAAGGCAAGCAATGATAGAATCAGCTAAGAAAATAAAAATTGAGAAACTACTTGTTGTATATCCAGTAAACTCTCCAAAGGAAATTGATGACTTGATTGCTCAAGCAAACCGGTCAGTATTCTCTACTGCACACCGGCATATTTCACTAATGGCAGGAAGAGTTAATGAAGTGATAGAGGAAACAGAAGATGGATGAGATATATTCCTGGTTGACAAAGAAAAACAAGAAGAGTATAGGAACCCTAAACCTATAAAGGTATATCAGAAAGATAGAGACAAGGGGAAAGGTAAAGTTGGTGGACGACCAAGCATCAAAGTTAAAGACAACCTACCTCCACCAATGAAAACAACAACTACTGAAGATCAACCGGCAGTAGAAAATATAGATGTAGAGGATAGCAATCCTAATGCTAAAGTCCTATACACTGTGGATGTTGATACTCAGAAGATCAACATAGTAGTAGATAAGGATACAACTGAAAAGTCAGACATGATAGCAGGGGAAATAGAGAAATCGGCAGAAGATACAGAGAAAAAGGTAGAGATTGAGTCACAGACAGAGACAACACAACATACAGAGAAACCAACAAAGCTAAAGGCTCCAGAACAGGTACATAAGGAAACAATGCCACCGGTAACTAGTGAAGTAGGTAAACCAGTGCTTAAAGAAATGCAGACACAAACTGACCTACTAGAGTACCAATTTTGAAGGTAATAGCTCCCAACTATAATATAGATAATAAATATTCTTTAGGACAATTGGATACATTGTGTAAATACATCTCAGAAAATATTGAGAAAATAAAAGAAGAATCAGTGAAGGATAAGGTAGAAATTGAAAAATAGAAATTCTTTGATGAGGAAATAAAGAAGTGTAACAGAGATTTTGACACACTTCTATCAGAACTATGTAGTTTGTTGAAAGAATACAAAAATTTGTATAAAGATACATGTAAAACAAACTTTTTGACTATAGATATTGACAAGAAAATAAGCAAGGCACCGGATGAGATGAATAAACTTGCAGACAACTTTGTCAACTCACCTGATTCACTATCAGTTTTTGAAGAGAAGATAGCAAAATTTGAGGAAGAACTACTCAAATTGGAAAGGGAGAAAGAAAGGACAATAAATAAGGCAAAACATTTGAGATCTAAACTAAGTCCAAGATTGGACTATTTAGCATCTCTGCAAAAGGAAATTTCTGAGGCACTAACACAGGGCAGCAAAACACCAGCAAAGCATTTGCAGCATCTCACTGGTACAGTGAAGAGAACTGAGACAACAATAAAAGATAGTAAGAAGTTTATGGATAGTATAAACTTAATTTTGGGAGATCTTTTTCAGATTATAACCACCCAGCTACAAGGTTGAGGTTATGGATAGCTAAACCTACAAACTCTACTGACATCTTGACAACCTTTGTCATTGATGCCAAAGGGGGAGTAGTGGAATGAGAAAGTTCAAAACACAGTATCATATGCTCAGGGGGAGCTCTCACATTTTTGGTAACATTTTTGGACTGCACACTTTTGAAAACTTTTTGAAATTTCTCATGAGTGTTTTCTATCAATGCCAAAGGGGGAGCTTGTTGGCATATGCACACTCCAATGAGACATTTAATGTGATTGAAGGTTTTGTCATTGATGGCAACCTTGCAATCCTATGGCACTGGCAAGACATTATACTAGAAAATCATTACAATGGCAAGATAGTGCACTGGCATCAGCAGATCACTCAAGACACCGACACCGGCACAGAAGAAAGAAAGTATACCGACACAAAGGCCGACATGATTTTTGTTATGTAATATTTTGTTTATTATTGTAAGCTGACTTGGAAAATTGTAAAATGACTCTTATATATAAAGGAGATCATTATAGACATTTGTAGGAATGATGTGGAAGCATAAAGGAAAATATTAGGCAGACCTAATGTGCGAAATATAGGTCAAGGGGTATATGTAAAAAATAGAGCAGGAACCGGTACTGAATCTAGCATTGAAGATGCTATTGTAAAGCAGTACAAGTCATTGGATTAGTGTAATCCTTATTGTAAGTCAGTGTGACTTCCCATTGAGCAGTGAGCTCTAGGCAGTTGGCCTTCCTGCATGTGCAAGCCCCTATTGTAAGTAATATTCTCTTATTGGCCAGTGAGTGAATATTGTGGGTCACAAATTCCACCGAGGTTTTTCCCACACCGGGTTTCCTCGTTAAACATCTTGTGTTATGGTGTACTTTTCATGTGGATATTCTTGATTCTGTTTATTGCATTATTTCTTGCATACCGGTACACTGTTATATTATGTTTTGCATGTTTTAACTTAAGAAATTCTTATTATCGGTTAGATACTGATTCACCCCCCCCTCTCAGTATCTGTGGGACCCCTAACATATGATGTATGAGCAGATGTAATGGATGTGATCACAACAAGTCTGAAAGACAATGGAGCCATAGCCTTTACGAATGGTGCCTATTTACCAAGTTTTCACCACCATACTTATCCAAGGCACCATCGAAGTGGTTTTCACCATTTGGATGAATGATTTTTCTTTACTATTTTCTTGATTTTTTTTTTCATTTTTTGTATGTTTCTATATTTTTTCTGAATGTTTTAGGTATTTTCTGAGATTTTTTGAGTTTGATCTCTACACAGCTTATGTATGGAACTTTTTGAGATGCAAGATGTTTACTGGATCTGCCAGTGGTTCCCCTTTTCAAGTTGCTAGCTGATATACTCTAGACCTGAAGATGGCAATGATGACATATGGACCCAACCAATTGGATTCAAATTTTCCCCAATGTTCTTTGTTTGGTTGATTTCAAGGATTCTCTTTGAGAACCAAATTTCCTACCTCAAATGTGCAAGGTATGACACTATGATTATAACTTCTACTCATGCATTGTTGATATGCCTTGCCAACTTGTCGCTTCTCATCAAGCAGTTCCAAGTCTTGAAGACAAGAGACTTGGTACTCTTCATCATTAATTAGACTGTGCAAGGATACCCATAGGGATGGTAATTAAACCTCAATAGGTAAGATAGATTTTTCTTCATAAACAAGTGAGTGGGGGGTTGCACCTATAGGGGTTCAAATGATAGTGTGATATGTCCATAGTGCAGGATTCAAACGAACGTGCCAATCAGGACCAGCATCATTGACTATCTTCTTTAAGATCCTCAATATGTTCTTATTTGAGGCCTCTTCTTGACGATTTCCTTGTGGGTAATATGGGGTGGAGAAATAGTGTTTTATATGAAATTTCTCAGAGAGTTCCTAGACATCCTAATATTTTAAGGGAAGCCTGTTATCTATGATGATGGAAATGGGTACACCATAGTGACAGATGATGTAATTGAGGATGAATGATGTGATTTTCTTGTCGGTGATGACTTGGGTGAGTGGAACAACTTTGATTGACTTTATGAAGTACTCAGTGGTGGTAATGATGAATTTATGACCATTGGATGAAGATGGATGGATTTTACCCACAAGGTCAAGTCCCCACTAACAAAAGGGCCATGGTGTCGCGACGGGTTGGAGTTCTTACATTATTGCATGTATCAAATCTCCATGTAATTGGCACTTCTTACACTTTCTGACAAAGTAGTAGGAGTCTTTTTCCATGGAGGGCCAATAGTATCCTGCCCTCATGATTTTTTTAGCCAATTAAGGGCTGATGGAATGAGCCCCACAAATACCTTCATGTACTTCTTCTAAAGATGTGGTGACCTTACCTTTCTCTAAACATCAAAGGATAGTACTATCAAAACTTCATCAGTATAGGGTTTCAGAAATGATAAGGTATCAGGCGGATTAGCGTATGAAGATTTTTTGTTGATTGTTCAATTATTTTGGTGGGAGGATTTGATTGTGTAGGTAAGAATTAAACTCACCATACAATGGGTAATTGGGATCAATCGGTTGACATGCGATCTTGGATTCCATGATATCATAGACAGGGATCCAAAGTTGTTCAACTAAGAACTCATAATCTGTTGAGTTCTGTGGAACACCGAGAAGAGAAGCTATTGTAGCGATTGTATCTGCAACTCTATTTTACTCTAGAGGAATCTGATCAAAGGTGATAGTTGTGAATAATTCCTTGAAACTATCCACCATTTTCTTTTAAGGAATGAGCTTATCATCCTTATTTTGGTAATCATCATTAACTTTTTGAATGACTAGCTATGAATCATCTTATATTTCTAGCTCCTTCAAGTTCCATTGTATGGTCATTCTTAGTCTTGTGATCAAGGGCTCATATTCTGCTATGTTGTTTATGCATGGGAATGTGAGCCTGTATGATTTTGGAATGATATCACCTTGAGGTGTGATAAAAGGAATGCCAGCTCCTAAACCATGCCTAGTGTATGATCCATGAAAATATAGCTTCCATTACTGTGCTGGTATGATTGTGAATATTTCCTCATGAAGAAAAGTTGAGATGAGAGGATGCTCTTCTATAATTGGTTCTTTAGCCAATTGATCTACAACTTGCCCTTTGAGAGCTTTTTGATCCACATACTTTGTCAAATTTGTTGAGGAGCATAACCCATTTTGTCAAGCGGCTTGTTAGTGCTGCTTTACTGAGTAGGTACTTAAGTTGATCAATCTTGGCAATGAGTTGTATCTTGTGTGTCAGCATGTAGTGTCTTAGTTTGGTTGCTTCTAAAATCACTGAAAGGTAGGCTCATTCAATAGGGGTATAATTGAGTCCATACCTTACTAGTGTCCTAAAGATGTAGTATGTTGCACATTCTTTTCCTTCGGCATTATTTTGTGCTAGTAAGACACCTAGGACCATAGTTGTAGCTGATATGTATAATAATAAAGGCCTAGTTGGAGATGGTGGTGATAGCAATGGTTAGATCATTAGATAGTCTTTTAACTGCTGGAATGCATGCTTGCAATTCTCTTCCCATTTGAAATGGATATTCTTATGGAACAAATGTGTGAGGTGTAGTGTCCACCCTTGATTTGACTTATTTTGACTAGAGTTGGCTTTTATATTATGCTTGATAGACTTATCTAGACTATATTTTGATGATTTGGATGATGATTACTCAAGTGCTTCAGTGACTTATGATTGATGTTAGACACTATTCGACATATGCTATTTTGATTATCTATATGGATGTTGGTACTATCATGATTGATCATGTGATTTGATGATATATGTACTCGATGGATTTTATATGCTCACCATGTGATGGATTGTTGATAGATTAGATTTATCATGGTTTTGATGATGATTATGATTACGCTAACCCTACTTCATGATTACATATGATCAGATGTTTATGAGATGTGTTTGACTATTGTTTGATTGTATTCATGATAGAGATGATTCCACATCACTCATTGCGAGAAGGATGTTTCGTTGCGATTCTCTATCACTTGCTTGTTCTATACATGTATATATATATATGTTGTATTGTCATTTTGTGGTTGCAGGATTTTGTACGTACCAGACATCGACTCCACCTAGCTTCACAAGTTTGAGTGTGTCTTTAGTTCCAATAGCTTATGTGGTTTGGAGATGGGATGGGTTCCCCTCGCATACTCTAGGTCTAAGTTGTTCACCGTGTGTAGTCAGTGTCTTGGCATAATTCGCCATATCAGTTAGTAAGCTTGGTCTTTTGGTATTGTGAGTTCGGTTTATGTCGGTTGATTTACTTGTTTATGTTAGAGTAATTGTGTGGCTCTTGATGTGTAGTTTTACATTTGGTAATGTTTACTTTAATGTATTTAATTTATAAGTTTTGAATATTTAATTATTTGGTATTTATATTTATTTGATAATTAACATTTATTGATTTTATGATTATTTAATATTTGATGAGCTTTATTGTTGTTTAATATTTATTTAATATTTGTGATTTAATCTTTAATGGTATTTGATTATTTAATTATTTATTTGACCTTCTATGGTTTGCTATTTATTTGATATCTTATATTTATTTGGCTCTTTAATTTATTTTATTAGCTTTTGGTTTATTTGATTTTAATCCCCATTTGGATTATTTATTTACAACTTATATTTATTTAATAGTTTGACTTTTATTACTAAGTGGGGTGTATGAACACATTAAATTAAATAAAGAAATAAAACAATTCCACTTAGCTAAATATGTATATTTTATTTACTTTACCTACCCTTCACTCTCATTGGTTAAATTCAAAATAGGTGAATAAATTATATTATATGGTGGGTTGGTAAAATTATATACTCCAAAATGGAATATTTTGATTGGCCGAAATTGAGGCTAGGGTTTTGGATTATTGTTGCTTTTTATTTTCATTCCCGTGAGGTTTTTCGGGGTGGTTGGCTCTTCTTTGGAAAATTTCTACAACAAGCTTTCTTCCTTGGTTTTGGATTTTCTTCTCTCATGGTTTTGGTTGGAGCTTGGATTGGATTTGGTTTGTCTTGTAGGAGCTCTTCTTCAGCTTCAATCCATTACTTCGAGTTGCAGGTTGGAGTTCTTCACTACATTTTGGTTTTCAATGGCTTCTCTATGTATGCATTGTGTTTGCATTGTTTTGGGTTTGGGTTGAAATTATATTTTATTCTATAGTTTTATTATTGCTGAAAGAAAATATTTGGCACGGAAACTTTATGTTATGAGATTTTTTATATAGTTGTTGGGAGATATTTATTTTGGTTTTCCCGTGTATGCATTTCACGGCTCTGTGAGAAATTGCTCTGAAGTTATTTGATTAAATCTTGGTTTATAGGTTGAGTTATTTTATTGTGTTTATACCCAAGAATTCCTTGTTTCTGGGCATTTCTTTTCATATGTTTTTAGAGCCCTTTTGTTAAGTCTGTATTTTATTATTTTACCTGAAAGCTTTCTAAGTTTTTCGTAAGTTCTGTGCGAAAGCCTTGTTTCTGCAAAAGCATTGTTCTTTATTGCATTTCCGCTATTCCATATTGCATTTGCGCTGCTCTATGTAGTGTAAGCGCTGTCTTAGGATACATAAGTGTGAATTTGGAAACATAAGTGTTGTTTTAGGATGCATATGTGCAGTTCTGGAATGCAAAAGTGTTGTTCTTCTTGATAGAAGCGCAGTTCTTTTTGGCAAAAGCACTAACCTATGAGGCAAAAGTGCTAATCTATCTATGTTTTGTAATTTCTCAGTTTTGGTCATTTTTGAGGTATTTTCCCGAATTGATTTTTGTACCAGAGGCTTTATTTGAGGTCTATTAATATTTCCCAGTTTTGGGTTTAACCAGTTTTGAGTATATTTGTTTCTCTTTGCATTCTGTATATTTTAGACTCTCTTCCATGTGGATAGGCCATGGATGATTGAGATGATTACTACATTGTTTTGGACTAGCAAGTGAGTAGGACTTGCTATGATGTTATGTTTTATTTGATGGAAGCATTTGATGGCTTGATATGCCTTTGTTTATTGCTAGCCAAGAGGCTCATTTTGCTATATTGATATTGTTGTAGCCTTATTTATGTTGTAAGAATATGTGTAGAAGTTGTTGGCTGCATTGAGTATTATTTTTATGAATTATGTTGGTAGAGCCTCTTGTGATTTATTGTTGGGCCGTGTTAGGAGGAGTGGGTTTCCTTTTAATGACTGGGGTCATGAGAGATAGGCTTGCATGAGGTTCCTTGTAAGGATGCATGAAGTTTATACCACCAAGGCACATTGGAGTTTTCCGTGATTTGTAAATAAGTGATAACCCAATAATTAATGGGTTGGGTAGTTAGATTAATTAATAAGATGATAAATTGATTTGTGCCTCATGACTTAGTCCTAGGGAGGATGTTTTAGGATAAGCATGAGAAGGCCGTGAAGATGGTAAGCTAATCTCCCTTAGTTTCTCATAGGTTGAGATTGCTCCACATGTCCATCAATCTAGTGCCTTGTGTTATTATGTTATTATGTTATGAGGATTGCATGTGATGAAACTCCACTCCTACATGTGTTTCCCCATTATGATTTATGATTATTCTTATTGGATGCATTTATGTCTTGATGAGTTTTATGCCTCTGGGAGTTCATTCTTTTTGTGTGTGTGAGTTCTTGCTCGAGAGTCCTTGTGTGGTTAGTCTCCTTGGTTATAGGTGCCAGCCTAGGTTTAGAGTATGTGTTGGGACCTTGTGTCATCTCCTAGCATGGGGGGTGGTTCCTTTGGTTCCACATGGTTGGGAGGTTGGTGTTTTCTAGCCATTGGGATGTTCTCTTGGATTCTTCTTGCGTGGATGTGCATTATTCTTCATGATGTACTATGGATGTATCTCGTAGCAGATTTATGTAATGGATAAGATGGAATGAATGCAATGTAATATTTTTGTATATAGTAGATGGATTATTTTAGTAGAAAGAGCTACTCTCATGATGTATTTAATGTATTCATAATTTTAAAATGAATTGTAGTTGGAAATTGGAATTTAGGCATATTGTATTTGTACTATTATAGAGATGTGATCTTATGAATCATGGAAACAAGTGGATTATAGTTGGAATAGAATGGAAGTTTCATTATGGATTAGTTGTATTATTTCATGGAATGTTTAGAGGCTAGTTATAATGTTAAATAATCTTGAAAGAGGAATATTCATAGATTAATAAGTGAATATGGTAGAAGATGTTAATTGGATCTAGTAAATAGGAATGATTCACATAGATGCTTTGGTAGAAAGGAAATTATGCATATCATGAGGAATAAGTAATGTTTTTGATTAAGTAAAATCAGATTTTAAGGGACCCAAAATGTGCTTACATATCAAAAATAAAAGCAATAGAGAAACTAGAGAAGATAGAACAAGGAGAGAAAGGTTGCAAAAGAAAAACACAAAAGACAACAGCCAAAGTAAAGAATAGCAAAAGGCCAGCGAGAGACTAGCACACCTAAAACAAAATTACATTTCAAGTGAAAATCTTTATAGTCTCTTCCGCATCCCTGACTAGCATCATCGCATTTGGTGCCTCTTTCAAGTCTTTATTTTCCTGCACCTGTTGATTGCCTTTGGTCTTCAACTCCAGCTCTCTTGCATTTTGCCTAGTTCTGCATCTGGAAGAGTGTTGAGAAGATCTAGAATTCGTCTCATCATCAACAATCACAGTGTCTTTATTCTTCTTATCCTTCTCTAGGCAAGCAACTAGTGCATTCATGTTTTGAGAAGACACCTTCAACACAGCCAAGCTATGCTTGATGAATTTCCTTAGAGCACTCTCAGTTTTTTGAATCCGATTGTTTATCAGATCATTATTAGACTCACCCTTTTCTTTGAGAGTCCTCACCACATCCTCCAGGTGCTCCAAATCTCCCTTAATAATCTCACTTTTAGGTTTCATATCTCATGATTAAAGAATTAGAATATGATGCATTAATGAAGGTGAAATATACCTACCGTATGTATAGTATGTTATTGTGGAAATGAATTAAGTAATGATGTTAAAGTACCCTAGAGAAAGATTATTGATGTTGTGTTATTTCCGCTTGTGTTATTTGATGAAATGAGCAATGATGTATGTTCATATTGGTTAATTGGTTAATGAATGTAAATAGATGGATATGTTATATGTTGCATTAGTTGTTATTGGATGTTAATTAAGAAAATAAAAAATCTCCATTTGTATATTATTGTTTAGTTTCTTTAGGGTATTTTGGCGGGCATTACAACTTGGTCTCAAAGCCCATGTTCAACACTAGGTACTCTGGTTTTGATTGAGCCCATTGTGCATTTTAGCATTTGGCATGGGGTAGTCTAGCAGTTTTATCCCTGCTATTTTTTTTTCCTTATTATAGTTCCCTTAGATGTTTAGCTTATAGTTTCCTTTGCATTTGCTTAGATAAGATGCCTGTTAGGGGTCGAGATCATCATTGTGTTGGTCGCATGGGTACTCGTAGGAACCCTTGCCCTAAGGTTTCTGAAGAGTCACACCATGAGGAACAGGAGCAAGAGCAACCTAGAGATGATTCGATTCCACAGTTGGTGAACGTGCTTTAGGAGCTTCTTGGTCAGCTAGGACCGAGACAGGAGGAGAACCAATAGGTGGGATCTCATCATTTGGGGCATCAGGAGAGAGAGCGTTTGCGTTCTCCTAGGAGGAGAATTATGGTGGATCAGGAGGTGCTTGCAGCTAGTCACATTAGAGATCTGAATAGGACTCATCCTCCTACCTTTGATGGCTTAGGCAATGGCATGGAGGCAAAGACATGGTTATTGGACTTAGGTAGGTGTTTTTCTATCCATCAATATAGCAGTAACACCAAGGTAAGATGTGCGATTTTGCATCTTCATGATTTTGCAATGACATGGTGACACACAGAGGAACATAAGTTGCATTTGGACATAGTGACGATATCTTGGGAATTATTCTTGGAGTGGTTTTGTGTTAGATTTCTTTCAGATCATTGGAGGCAGAGGAAGGCTGATAAGTTCCATGATTTGAGACAGCACAGGATGACTGTGGAGCAGTATGAGTGCAAATTCTTTGAGCTTAGATAGTATGCTAGATATGTCGATGATGAGCTGATGTTGATTCAACACTTTGTTAGAGGTCTTAATGATCGTATTGGCGGAGAGGTTTGGATGCACGAACCTAAGACCTTAGAGATAGCTATGGAGAAGGCAAGACTAGCAGAGGAGAATCTGGAGGATAGACAGTTAGTGCACCTGTTATAGAATCTATGGTGAGAGGACCACAACAACAGTCTTCAAGATATGCTAGGAGCCATCCTTCTTATTTTCATAGTGGTCAACGGTTTAAGAAGAGGTTTTCTCAAGGGCGGAGCTTTGCTCGAGGTGCTTTACTCCTTCTCAACCATCATAGAGTTTGCAACCAGCTTCTAGTAGAGGCAATGTTCAGCAGTCGAGTACAACACCAGGTAGCAAAGTGTTTGTCAGGAGAGATTGCTTTGCATGTGGATAGCCAGGTCACACTGTCATTCATTGTCCTCAGCGTACTTCTTAGACGTTAGGGCAGTAGAAGCCAGCTACTTTTGAGCCTACAGTTGGAGATGCAGGTAGGTCTCATCACATTTTTGTGGTGGTTGATAACCGTCAGGCTAAGCATTAGGCCACCATTGTAGAGAAATCAAGTTTGATAGGTGGTATCTCTTATTGAGTGCTATTTGATTCTGGAGCATCAGACTCTTTTATTTCTCCTTTTCTAGTATAGCGATGCGGGCTTTCTATGAAAAAGAAAGATGATAGGTGGCAGGTAGAGTTAGCTATGGGGTCCAAAGTGGTAGTGGGTTCCCTTTTTCTCAATTGTCCTTTAGTTTTAGGAGATTGCCATACTTCTGTGGATCTTCATGTTATGTCTTTGGGATCTTTTGATGTGGTTCTTGGTATGGATTGGCTTGGATCTCATGAAGCGCAGATAGATTGTAGAGGTAAGAGAGTGCAGTGGATGGATGATAGTGGGAAGAGTGTGGAGATTGTAGGCATTCAGAGACCAATCTCTCTTCGCATGATTTCTTCTATGCAAATGAAGAGGTGTGCGCGTAAGGGTTACCAGTTGTTTGCAGTTAGAGTGAAGGATGTGGATGAGGGAGTTAATTCAAAGGGTTTATTGCAGCAGCATCCCATTCTTTAGGAGTTTGTAGATGTTTTTCCTAGTGAGATTCCAGGTATGCCCCCTCGGTGAGATAGATTTTAGGATTGATTTGTTGCCAAGAGCTGAGCCTATTTCTAAAGCTCCCTATCAGATGACCACATAGGAGTTGAATGAGTTGAGGGTTCAGTTGGAGGCATTGTTGGTGAAGGCATTTATTCATCCTAGTGTGTCCCCTTGGGGTGCACTTGTGTTATTTGTGAAGAAGAAGGATGGATCTCTTCGATTATGCATTGATTACATACAGCTTAATAAGGTGACAGCGAAGAATCGATATCCCTTGCCTCAGATAGATGATTTATTTGACCAGATTAAGGATGCCAAAATCTTCTCTAAGATTGACCTTAAGTCTAGGTATCACCAGTTGAGGATTGAGGAGGCAGATATTCATTGCATAGTTTTTCACACTAGATATAGTCATTATGAGTTCACAGTGGTACCTTTTGGTCTCACGGATGCACCTTCATTTTTCATAAGCTTGATGAATAGTGTATTCAGGTTGTATTTGGATAGATTTGTATTAGTATTTCTGGATGATATTTTGATTTATTCAAGATTAGTTGAGGAGCATAAGGATCATGTGAGACAGGTTTTGCAGTGTCTTAGGGAGAATCAGCTATACACCAATTTGGCGAAGTGTGAGTTCTTCCAGACAGAGGTGAGATATCTTGGTCATGTGATTTCTAGAGAGGGTGCCGTAGTTGATCCCTCAAAGATTCAGCCAATTGTCGATTGGCCAACACCCACTAATGTGGGAGAGGTGCGCAATTTCATGGGTTTAGAAGGATATTATCATAGATATGTTCAAGATTTCTCCAAGATAGCTTATCCTATCACTTCTCTTCAAAGAAAAGGGAAGAGGTTTATTTGGACAGAGCAGTGTGAGATAGCATTCCAAATCCTTAAGGAGTGTTTGACCAATACACCTATTTTAGCAGTGCCAGATCCTTTGGGGAATTTTGTGGTATGCACAGATGCTTCTTTGGAGGGTCTAGGAGCACTGTTGATGTAGGATGGTTGTGTAATTGTATATGAGTTGTGTAGAATTAAGAATCATGACCAAAATTATCCCACCCATGATCTTGAGTTAGAGGCGGTGGTTCATGCTTTGGTTAGAGGGAGGCACTTCATTATTGGACATAGGTTCGAGTTGCACAGTGATCATCGTAGTTTGTAGTATATCTTCACACAACCAAATTTGAATGCTATGCAGAGGCATTGGATGGAGTTCTTATGTGAGTACAACTTTGAGGTGAGATATATTCAAGGTAAGGAGAATGTGGTGGGAGATGCATTGAGTCATAGGAGGCATGAAATTTCAGCAATGTCTCTTAGTGTGGATTTGAGGAGACGTATTCCTAGTGCCCTTCCTTCAGACATATGGTATTAGGAGATTATTGTAGAGGTTGCCACAAGTAGAGCTCTTGAGGGCAGATATGCAGGTTACTCAGTGGAATCAGATGGACTTCTTAGGCATTTGGGACGTATTTATGTTCCACCATCAGATGGTCTTTGAGATTTAATTGTGTAGGAGGTACATCGTGCACCTTACTCAGCACATCCAGGTGTCAAGAAGATGTACGTAGATTTGAGACAGATATATCATTGTTCTGGTATGAGGAGAGATATTGTAGATTTTATTGCATGTTGCCTAGAGTTTCAGCGAGTGAAGGCAGAGTATCAGCATCCCGCAGGACTATTACAGTCACATTTGGTTCCAGGATGGAAATGGGATATTATATCTATGGATTTTATAGTTGGATTTCCCATGTCTTCATGCTATCATGATGCTATTATGGTCACTATAGATAGATTGACCAAAGTAGCACACTTTTCTCCGATCAGGTCTTCATATACAACAACAACAATAGCTCTGGTTTTCTTGGAAGGATTCGTGAGGTTGCAAGGTATTCCTCGGTGGATCATATCAGATCGCGATCTAGTGTTCACATCAACATTTTGGACAGGTCTTCAACATGATCTGGGTATGCAATTGAACTTTAGTTCAGCTTATCACCCCAAGATAGATGGACAGATAGATAGAGAGGGTCAATTAGGTTTTGGAGGATATGTTGAGGATGTATGTGATGGATCAGCAGTCTTGTTGGGAGGATTATCTCTA